>NC_090646.1:181083934-181401434 GCF_040937935.1 Hyperolius riggenbachi
TATTTATGACTCTATGCTCCACAAAAGATTTACTTTTGGGATGAAATCCGGGAAACACAGCTCCCCTGTGGATTCATAGATTTACACAGAACGTTTCATGGATTAAGTAACACTCATCTGCCTCTATTAACGTCGGACAATGTTTGAAGTTGTGGCTTGTGAGGTTATTATGGTGATATTCCAACCAAAGACTCAATAGTGCATTCAAAACTTCCATAAATTTGGGATAACTGCAGTGAAAGTATTTAATGCTTTTCAAAGGCTGTAAAGCGAGTGATGTAATTTGCAGCGTAGTCGAATCCTTGTAGCGTGTTTCCTCACATTTAATAGCCCAACTTTATCATTGTGGCTAGACCCTGCACTCAAGGGGCATTCCCTATAAAACAAACTATAAAGCGAATACAGTAATGGAGGGAGCTTATTATATGTACTGTTGGTAAAAAATGGAATGAATTTGGAATTTAACATTCTAAAATGTGGATACTGTAAATGTTATTTACAGTACTAGCTGAAAAAAAAATCATTGCAAAGTGAGAAGTTAAAAAATAGACGAGAGATCAAGAAATTATTGATATTCGCCAAGTAATTTGTTATTGTTGTTTGATCCACAATTAGCCTGCACATCATCATATTTACTACTGGCAGACAAGAAAAAAACTAGAACGCACCAACTGCCATAATCTATAACCACACCCACTAACATTGTCATAGGCTAAAAGGTAGTTTTTCTTTATAGATATACATGTGCACAGAGGGAGATACTGGTTGCTTGACAGTTGGAAATAGCTGTTATTTTGCACAATGCCAAAAGGTTCACAGACAGGAAACTGTCAGGACCATGGTCATTTAGCATATGAATGGGTGAGTCTTGATGTATGTACTGTATATCTGAGAAGATGGGCCATGTTCTTATTCCATGTAGGAGCATCACTTGCAAGATGCTGTTATTGAATAAACACCAGCCAGACACGCTGGGGACACTTAGGGCCTGATTCACAAAGCGGTGCAAAGTGTTTGCACGCGAGTGAAAACCCCTTTATCACGCCTAAACTCAGTTTAGGCATGATAAGAAGAAACTCGCGCAAATTTTCCGCGCAGCACCCGGCACTTCGCGTACCGGTAGCTTTGCACGAGTTAGAGCACAAAGCGGTGATAACTTTGCTAGTGCAAAGGTTATCACGCCTAAAGTCTTTTAGGCGTGATAACTGAGTTATCACCGCTTTGTGAATCGAGCATTTTAATCAATTTCACATTACCTTTTGGCTGTCATTTTCTACAATATTTAAAAAGGTGCTGTTGGTTTTGGGTTTTTTTTTTACTTGTTTGTTTTTGGGTTTTTTTTTTTTTTTTTTTAGCAGATTAAAGTGGTGCAAGTTTTGCAAAGGGAGAAACAGAGGTGTGTGCATCTAACCAGTTTCACCTGACTTATATACTGGCTGCATCAAGTCTATTGACTCATTCAAATTTGAAATTTAACTGACTCTCATCTAATTAAAATGGCAAAGCGTTGCAAACTGCAATCGCCTAGCAGATGTGCAGGATCTAAGGCTAACTCCCTGACATTCCTGCAGGAGTTGGCCCACGCAAATACTTGCATCTCAACAGGGGCGCCGCGTGTAGGCCTCCTTGTACCCCAAGGAAATGAAGGGCAGCGCAAACGCCCCCACAAAGCATCCACTGCCCGGGAGCGCCGCAACTGCCCCCCACAGGGGGGGGGGCGAGAACGCATGAACGGTATACTCCCCAGACGTGGCCTACGCCCGGAGAGAACCATCCATGCTGCCCCCCAAAGGATAGATGCCCTAACCTTGCGAATATTGCTTACCTGTGGTGCATATGTGCATCCTGGGAGCAAACACACCAAAAAGGGGTGGGGGGGGCACAGACACACCGCCCGGTGCAACACTACTGCCGGGGGACCCATCCGCGCCCCCCACAACACCCCCAAGAAAAAAGAACACACTGCATTGCAAAGGGAGAAACAGAGGTGTGTGCATCTAACCAGTTTCACCTGACTTATATACTGGCTGCCTCAAGTCTATTGACTCATTCAAATTTGAAATTTAACTGACTCTCGTCTAATTAAAATGGCAAAGCGTTGCAAGGGGGGTACAAGGAGGCCTACACGCGGCACCCCTGTTGAGATGCAAAATTTTGCGTGGGCCAACTCCTGCAGGAAGTTAGGTGGACAGGTTAGATCCTGCATATTCTGGTGGGCGAATGCAATTTGCATACGCTTTGCCATTTTAATTAGTCAGATGACTTGAGGCAGCCAGTATTTAGTCAGGAGTTGACTGGTCTGAGCACACATCTCTTTTTTTTCTTCTGTGAGCATACAATTGTGTTTCTTCCTTCACGGGGTGTTGTGGGGGGGGGGGGGGGGGGGTGCGGATGGGCTTGCCCAGCGGTGGCAGCGCTTGGGGGGCTTGTCTGCGCCCGCCCCCCCCCCCTCACCTCATCATTAGGTGTGTTTGCTCCCAAACCATGCAAATGGCACCACAGGTAAGTAAATTCGCAAAGGTAGGGAAGCTATCCTTTGGGGGGGGGCAGCATGGGTGGTCCCCCTGGGCACAGGCCATGTCTGGGGGGAGCTGGCCATGCTCTCTTGCTCCCCCTTCCCGTGGGGGGCAGTTGCGGCGCTCCCGGGAAGTGGATGCCTTGTGGGGGTGTCTGCGCTGCCCTTCATTTCTTGGGGGTACAAGGAGGCCTACCCGCAGCACCCCTGTTGAGATGCAAAATTTTGCGTGGGCCAACTCCTGCAGGAAGTTAGGTGGACAGGTTAGATCCTGCATATTCTGGTGGGCGAATGCAATTTGCATACGCTTTGCCATTTTAATTAGTCAGATGACTTGAGGCAGCCAGTATTTAGTCAGGAGTTGACTGGTCTGAGCACACATCTCTTTTTTTCTTCTGTGAGCATAAAGTGGTGCAAGTAACAGATTGATTAAAAAAAGTGACAAACCTTGAAATTCTAGTTACATTTTTGGCAGAAACAAATTTTCCACTTCTGGAACTTGTCTTCAATGATTTTATTTCATTTTTGAAGTGAAAAGGTAGAGGCTTGTAGAAAACGTATTCTATCTTTAAAATGAACAGATTCCTCAGTTATACTGTATTAAACACAAATGCAAAGAGAAAAAAATATAACAAAAAGCAAAAAGTTGGAGCAACACAATATCAATACATGTTATATGAATAAACCACAGTGTGCCTCTTCTGAAGTGGGAGTTGCCCGAGTGGTGCATTAAGGCTCTGGGGTTGATGGTCTTTGTGGTCCTCTCTTCCTCTTCTTCTTATACACATGAGCACTTGATTTTCCTTCTGCTGCTATAGCACGCTGCACCTTATTGCTTTATGCAGATTTGTACTGTTGATTCCAATACCCCTGCGGGGGCTGAGATTGTGTTTTGTATTCATATTTATTGCAGTCCACTGCTCTGTTTGCTTTGATTGACTGTCAGCGTATGCAATTTGATCATGTTTATTATTATTCTGCATGAGAATGACCTATTACTATTATATAATTATTGATTTATTTAGGACGCCACTCTTGTCACCCTTTAGTGATTTTGAATTGTTTTTCTATTGATTGTAGTGTGATTTGAGAAATGTGTGTATTTACTATTCAGATCAGTGTGGTGCTATATAGGGTTCTTTTCTGTTTTTGCAATACAAGAAAATGATATAGACAAGCTGCCTTTTAGGCTGGTTCATTCAGAATAGTGCTGATGTACCCCTAGGAACTGTACACTTTCAGCATACGGAAGATTTCAGTCTAATTCATTTAGGAGTATCTGTACACACTGTATGTTTTTTTCTATACCATATACAGTCAAACCCCCATTATCGGGTACCAATGGGATTTGGCTGATTCTGAATAAGTGTAGTTTCTGGTTGCTTGAGACCAGCTGTATTTATCTATTTATATGTAGTTTTTTTTCTGAGATAGTATGGCTGACAGCTCCTCTTTAAAGCAAAACTCTATGTTTCACTCCAGAACACAAGAAAATGAGTGCTGCCAAGTTAAAGAGCTGAAGGCCTGTTTCCTGTTTTGCTTTTTTGTTTTTTACAGTGGCTTGCAAAAGTATTCGGCCCCCTTGAAGTTTTCCACATTTTGTCACATTACTGCCACAAACATGAATCAATTTTATTGGAATTCCACATGAAAGACCAATACAAAGTGGTGTACACGTGAGAAGTGGAACGAAAATCATACATGATTCCAAACATTTTTTACAAATCAATAACTGCAAAGTGGGGTGTGCATAATTGTTCAGCCCCCTGAGTCAATACTGTGTAGAACCACCTTTTGTTGCAATTACAGCTGCCAGTCTTTTAGGGTATGCCTCTAACAGCTTTGCACATCTAGAGACTGACATCCTTGCCCATTCTTATTTGCAAAACAACTCCAGCTCAGTCAGATTAGATGGACAGCATTTGTGAACAGCAGTTTTCAGATCCTGCCACAGATTCTCGATTGGATTTAGATCTGGACTTTGACTGGGCCATTCTAACACATGGATATGTCTTGTTTTAAACCATTCAATTGTTGCCCTGGCTTTATGTTTAGGGTCATTGTCCTGCTGGAAGGTGAACCTCAGCCCCAGTCTCAAGTCTTTTGCAGACTCCAAGAGGTTTTCTTCCAAGATTGCCCTGTATTTGGCTACATACATCTTCCCATCACCTCTGACCAGCTTCCCTGTCCCTGCTGAAAAGAAGCACCCCCAGAGCATGATGCTTCCACCACCATATTTGACAGTGGGGATGGTGTGTTCAGAGTGATGTGCAGTGTTAGTTTTCCGTCACACATAGTTTTTTGCATTTTGTCCAAAAAGTTCCATTTTGGTCTCATCTGACCAGAGCACCTTCTTCCACATGTTTGCTGTGCTGTGTCCCCCACATGGCTTGTGGCAAACTGCAAATGGGATTTCCTATGCTTTCTACCTATGGCTTTCTTCTTGCCATGCTTCCATAAAGGTCAACTTTGTGCAGTGCACAACTAATAGTTGTCCTATGGACAGATTCCCCTACCTGAGCTGTAAATCTCTGCAGCTCGTCCAGAGTCACCATGGGCCTCTTGACTGCATTTCTGATCAGCACTCTTCTTGTTTGGCCTGTAAGTTTAGGTGGATGGCCTTGTCTTGGTAGGTTTACAGTTGTGCCATACTCCTTCCATTTCTGAATGATCGCTTGAACAGTGCTCCGTGGGATGTTCAAGGCTTTGGAAATCTTTTTGTAGCCTAAGCCTGCTTTAAATTTCTGAATAACTTTATCCCTGACCTGTCTGGTGTGTTCTTTGGACTTCATGGTGTTGTTGCTCCCAATATTCTCTTAGACAACCTCTGAGGCCGTCACAGAGCAGCTGTATTTGTACTGACATTAGATTACACACAGGTGCACTCTATTTAGTCATTAGCACTCATCAGGCAATGTCTATGGGCAACTGACTGCACTCAGACCAAAGGGGGCTGAGTAATTATGCACACCCGACTTTGCACTTATTGATTTTTAAAAAAATGTTTGGAATGATGTATGATTTTCAATCCACTTCTCTCGTGTACACCACTTTGTACGCCACGTCAAAAGACGATAAAAACAGCATAATTCGGCCATATGACATCTTACCCCAGTGTCAAGGGTGGCCTAGAGGAGAAATAGTAATTAACACTGCCGGAACTTTTGCAGGAGTAGGGTGTGCCGTGTTTTGGCTTTACCTGGCACCCAAATTTCCCGACACCTTAATTACATGTAAACGCTCAGAGGAAGGGAAGCAATGAAGCAGGTACTGGGTATGCCTCAGCCTTACAGACCATATGGATTAATATTGCTGAAAAGCCTTAAATCCCCTAGGGAATATTAGCCCGAATGGAGGCCATCGGGTTATCCATGCTTAGGAGGTAGCAGGGCCGGTTCTAGACTGTTTGCTGCCTGAGGCAAATTTGTGAGAATGCGCCCCCACCCCCTGAATGATGGAATGATCGCACAGCACCTGACAATTTACTCTGCTTCATTTAATGTTCTCACATGACATGCTGCAGCTCAACACAATAGCACACTGGCTGGCTGTGAGTCTGTGACAAACAAACTGCTCACCCTCAGCCACTCCATTCCTCCTCAGAAAGTTACACACAGTCAGGGGCGTAGGGATCACCATAGCAACCATAGCAGTTGCTATGGGGCCCTTAGCTGCCCTAAGCAGGGGGGGGCGGGGCCCTCTCCTGTCTGTAGAGGCATTTTAGCCAAAATCAGTACAGATGTCTGCCCTCTCCTTCTCTGGCTGGCTGTTCGAACAGTAGAAAATGTGTAGACTGTAGAAGCTGCTCTGCTCCTCCCTCATAGCCCCCTCCCTGCTCTCCACGCACACTGACTGTCTTACTCACAGCCAGCATTTCAGGAGCACATGATGTCTGTGTGTGCAGCTGTGCCCGCCCCTGCCCCGCCCCTGCACGAGTGCTTGGAGGCCAGATGAGAGAGCTGCCTGGAGTTCTGGAAGGTGTCCTGTCACTGAGCAGCATGCAAGAGGAGGCATCAAAGTATGTGAGCTGCAGGGAAGCCTGTGGGGGCAGGAGCAATGGCTGTGCAGCAGGGTGAGTGTGAATCACTGTCACCCTGCTGTACAGCTACTGCAGCTAGTAGGAGGGCTTTTAGGTCTCTTTTATCCCCCTATACTTTCCTAATGGTTTTGGCTGCTTGGTTACTATATTGAAATTAATTAGATACACTTTCATGTAAATTAACTTCATTGGTATGCACAGAAAAAAACGCATACACAAACCGCAAAACTGCAAACGCATACACAAATCGCAAAACTGCAGAAGAAAAAACAAAGGAAAATACCCCCAAATTAATCGTAAAACAAAGATTTATGCATGTGAAAAAATGTGATTGGACAAGTGTAAAAGCCACCTTTGGGCCTGAATATACTAGTGCACTCAGAGCCGGGACAAGGTCCTCCAGCACCCAAGGCTGAGACACCAAAGTGCGCCCCTCCATCCCTGCCACCCCAGCCATCATACACTGATTGCTATTAGACTAAGAGGCGCCACAGGGCCCACAACCTCCCCAACACTTTAATCTCTAGTTATCTGCCTTGCAGTCACTGCCATGTATCCCCTTTTCTTACTTCTTTCTGCTTCAAACACAATTAGGAATGACAGCTGAATGAATTCTGCGCCCCCTCCTACACTGCGCCCTGAGGCTGGAGCCTCTCCAGCCTATGCCTCGGCCCGGCCCTGAGTGCACTTCTGTCCACTGAAATAGCAAAATCAATGAGACCAAAGCTGCTGCAATTCAACATCAATTTTCACAAAACTATGAGGTCTTTGTGAACAATTTAAAAATTCATATTTTTTTACATGCATGCTATTTATGTTAGCCTTGCTATCATACTGCATTTGGTGTTGATATCATGTATGGGGGTTTTGCAATTAGCTAAGAAAATCGGCCCCATAGACTTCAATGCAAATGTGAAAAAATTGTAAATTTTGGTTGCAAAAACTGAAATCTGGTATTGCTCTTTAACTTTATAATTGATCTTCTCAAGAACTGCAAAGTCTTCTTTGAAAATAAAGTTGGCCCGATAATTTTCCATGCAAATGCTAAAACTTAGAGTGGGCCTGGACTCAGAACTTCCTCTCAGCTCTAAAAGATAAGCAACAGCATAATGACCTTTAAAGAAAAACATTTCTTTGTTACAGCTGATACAAATCCTGCAATATATCTGCAGTTTGTCTACTTCCTGCTTCCATGGAAGCAGACATATTGTTAACATCCTGTATTTACAAGTGAGCTCTCTGCTGTGGCAGTCAGCTGACACAGCTAAAGGACCCCGCCTCCCTGCACGCTGTGAATTAGAGTCACAGTCACTCCTCCCATCATCATGACCCAGGGATCAAAAAAGTGAAAGTAGGCCAGTGTGGTGTGCTGGGCGGATCAGGTAGCCTCCAAAACCGACACTATTTTTTTTTAATTTTATGAGCCCACCGCTATTTTTTTTTTCATGTTATGAGCCCACCTCAGGCTCTCTTTAACCCCAAAACATGGAAATTGGCCTGGAAACCCGGAATGTAATCTGAAACCAGGCTTCAGTGTTTTTCACTGCCTGTAACAAATGGTTCTGGCATGATTGCCTATATCATCTAATTTTTTCTCATTATTGCACACTTAAGATAAGAATGAAAGGTGTTTTATGTTCTGTTAGATAACTTTGTCTGGGTAGATAATGTAACATAATTAAGTAAGATAAGATTTATAGCACTTTTGTGAAGAAAGCACCAAGGCTGCATCTACTGATTCATGTTCAGTGCGGCTGTATCCATAAGTCAATTTTAATTGTAAGTAGAGAAAGAAGACAGCCTTTATCACATGCAGAGAAAAATTATTTTTTCTATCAGTCTGTTTGCATAACCACGACGATCTTGAACTTGAAGAAGCATTTTGCTCCTTTTCAATTGTGTTTAATCTATGGCAAAATATGACTAGTGTGACCTGTTTAGACTTCATAATTCCTGTAAGTGATCATAATTCCTGTTACATTGGTAAAATGGAACACAAAATATTCCATGATCTCTTAGACAACCAGAAAACATTGGCAAACGTTCTCAGATTTTGAGGTTAATTCATATTCATATTTTATTGACAGAGTCTAGTGAGGCTTTGACATACAATGCACGGAAAAGTGGTTTTGGCAATAACGGCATCTTGTTCTCCTCCTTAGTCATTTGTAGGTCTTGATTTCAAAATCTGTGCAAGATCAGAGCTCGACACACACACAAGAAAAAATGATGTGCTACTACAATTTCATGGGTCAGTCATGAAAAGACAATTAAATGAAGCCAGTAGGAACAAGAACTTGGAAAATATTCACTTGCTTTGAGTTGAAAATACCTGTGACAACTAGCATATAAAATAACAATTTTAAACCATAGATTTTTTTTGGCATGTACAGGCATTGACAGGGCATTTGTTCATTTTTGTAAACACTGCATTTCTTTGGATGCTGCTAGAATTTTCGGCAATTGTCACGGGAAATTTAGAGGCTAGTTTATAAAGAAAGAGATTTTTAGTAGTTGAAGCCAGTTCTTTCCACAGCAAATCATGTTTCAAATATTGCACACGTTATAAAGAAGCAAAGAAAATGGAGGAGTCCTGTGATGATTAAAAATCCATAACCACTCATTGCTGGCAATTATGATTTTTTCATGGTATTTGTCCAAAGTTTACATGTCTCTCTGTAAATTGGTAATTTAGTTTTCTATACAAGTGGAAAATTAAAAATGTACACATGGTAGACTTTAATTGATAACAATGCTTAATCATCCTGGTTTCGTCTGACTGTTTACTGTGTGTACAGGTGTCCCTCAAAGGTCAGTAACCTCTTCTCTAGCAATTCACAGATTTGAAAAACCATTGGCTGTATACTGTTAGTGCTTATGCTGCCCCTCCCCTGTCCATTGGACAGAGCAGGATGATTGGTTGAAATCAGGGCAGCATGTCTGTACAACAAGTATTCACCTAATGTTATTCAAAACTTTCAGGAGGAACATTTCTGACAATAGAAGGGCTACACATGTATGTGGCTGTAATACTTCTGTTAAGCCTCATACACACCCTCAACAGCAGTCTTTTATGCAGCACAATTATCAAACAACTTTTGTTGCGAAACAAGTTGTAACAACCCAAAAAAGTTGTTTGCTATTGCTCAAACAACTAATAAGACGTCAATCCAACTGCTTGACGTCTTATCGGTCTTATCAGTTGTTTGAGCAATAGCAAACAACTTTTTTGTGTTGTTACAACTTTTTTCACAACAAAAGTTGTTTGATAATTGTGCTGCATAAAAGACCGCTGTTGAGCATGTGTATGAGGCTTATCTTTCATACTTAGGCAGGGCCGGAGCTACCATAGGAAAAAATGGGCAATTGCCCCAGGGCCCCAGAGCCTGTAGGGGCCCCCAAGGTGTCCCTCCCCCATCTTACCTGTTGCTCCCCAGGGACTCTGCAGAGTCTGTTAAGTTGGGAGGTGATTGGAGGAGGGTCAGCAGCCAGCTCAAGGGCCCAGGAGGGAAATGTGGCTGCAACAAAGGGCCTCTAATGACATTTTTTTGGTTGGGGTTGTCTGTAGGGGGGCCCCCAGGCTAATTTTGCCCTAGGGCCCAATTGTTACTTGAACCGGCCCTGTACTTAGGCTAGGTTCATACAAAAACTAAAAATGATGAGGTTCAGGAAATTGACCACAATGGATGAAGGGACATGCTGACGGATCCTATGTTAAACAGAAAGACTAGTTCACACTATGTGCTTTGCCTGGCTTACGGTATAACGAAATGATTGGTCTTCACTTACTTGTTATCCATAGATCAGCACACAAATGGCCTGATTTGTTAAACCCAGGAATTACAATTACAGTTTTGCAAAAACTTGTACTTATACAACAAATCTTTAAGAGCTTTAAATATTCAATAGCCAAGTTTGTAAAACTGTGAAATTTCAGGTCCCAACCTCGTTCATTGCTTTTATTCTAAATGTTATGACTTCCTGAGTGAAGTGAGAACAGTTATGTTACCACATGCTGAGTATCTATCATCCAGCACCAGCAGCAGTTCCCCTTAGCTGGCAGACATCTGTGGCAGCACTCCCAGACCTCACAATGGATAAATCATGACCTTGTGGATTTGGATCCGTCATTTTACCCCTGTTATGAATTGCCATGTTTGAGGCACTCCAGTTAATCAAATCTATAGTTGATCCATGTGCTTTCAGCTATGTTTGATCTGAATTGCTTAAAGAGACAACACCACCATCTGCCCATCATGATTGCTTTCTAAGCTTTCTAAGCAATCACTTTCTAAGGCTGACATGCAATCTAGCTACTTGTAGAAACATTAACATGTTGTTGTTTTTTTTGTTTACTTGAATCTAAAAAAAACAGTACCTTTAAGCATACACTAAATGGACATTTGAAATGCTTGTATATTTGACTGAGAATTAACAAAAAAAATGTTCATGTACCACATCCAAGGATGGACTACAGATGCTTTATATGTATAAGTAGGTTGGCTATGTCATTTTAAAGGGATTTTTTTTATCAAACATGACACCTGTTTCCTCCCTTCATTTAATAAAGCAAAGGGCAACATTTTTAATAACTTCTTTCTTTGCAAAGACTACACCAGAAATCTATTTGATTGGCATGTCCTTGAAAATGTTGCAAAGCTTTAGCTAACATTATCATATTGTTCAGATGTGTCTATTAGTGGGGGGCCTCTGTTAGCTAAGTAGGTACCTACCACTTGAAAAAGGACTGAGTTACCGTCTGAAACGTCGACTTTCCATTAGGGGCTATACCTGCTGTGATGTAATCAGGCACCATAGTTTTAACTATGTCCCTGCTATTGCAGCCAGAGCTATGATGACGATACTAGAGCTGTTGAAAATTGCGCAAAAGGTGGATCAGCGCAACACCAGGCCGCCTCCAAATGGCCTCCAATCAGAGGTGCGCTGAGCCCCCCCAGAAACTACAAACGCACCTTGAACCCAAACAGAAGCTCTGCATATACACCAAAAGCATGGCTGTGGGAGCAGCTGACCAAAAACGAAATAAATTGGTACATAGCAAGGAAATGAACAGCGCTGCTTAAAAACAGGCAAGTGCCTACCTGCAAAAGAGTGCAAGCCCCACTTGTGGGATATAATACACACCGAGCATACACATGACCTGTCTACCACTGGAGGAGGATGTTAGTTTCCTGTAACAGCTTACATGCAACCTATTAAGAACTCGTCCCTCCCACTGCGAAGAAGTCGATCCTCCATGGGAGGGGCCTAACACTAACTAAATCCTAACCTATGTATATGCATAGCCTGGGTGCGGCTAATCAAATAAAATCGAAAATTGAAAATTGCGCAAAAGGTGGATCAGCGCAACACCAGGCCGCCTCCGAATGGCCTCCAATCAGAGGTGCGCTGAGCCCCCCCAGAAACTACAAACGCACCTTGAACCCAAACAGAAACTCTGCATATACACCAAAAGCATGGCTGTTAAGTGGAAGCAAGTGACCAAAAACGAAATAAATTAGTACATAGCAAGGAAATGAACAGTGCTACTTAAGAACAGGCAAGTGCCTACCTGCAAAAGAGTACAAGCCCCACTTGTGGGATATAATACACACCGAGCATACACATGACCTGTCTACCACTGGAGGAGGATGTTAGTTTCCTGTAACAGCTTGCATGCAACCTATTAAGTACTCGTCCCTCCCACTGTGAAGAAGTCGATCCTCCATGGGAGGGGCCTAACACTAACTAAATCCTAACTAGATACTAGAGCTGTATTTACACTGTTACTGATTTGACTACATGGCTATGTAATCACTGTGATAGGTGAATAAACAAATCGTTCAAAACTCTGGTGCTAATCCACTACAGTGTTTCTACAGAGTGAGTCTGTTGGTGTCAGACAGACAGGACCGTTGCACAGAGGAACTTTTAAAGGAGTGGTGTCTCTTCACGTATCACCATGGAGAAGCCTCACAGACTCAAGTCGACCACTGCTTCTGCCTGGTTAGGGTACATTGGTGCAGCAATGCTTGCATTTAGAGGTTTTGTAGACTGACTTTTGATTTCAGCTTAGCGCTCTTTCAAAGTAGGTCAACTGCAGGTCAACTAGAGTTCACACAAGACAGCTTTTTCCCTACAGACTACATAGCAGTATCATAGCAAATGTCACATTAATGTGTGAAGATTTTTAGGGGGTGCAACCTGTGCTCGCTGCTCCAAGAATCTTTAAAATTTGCATTCAATTTAGGTTTGTTCACATTTCATGGTCAACTACTTCTACTGTAAATGCCTAATAGTAAAATTAAAGGGGCACTACAGCGAAAAACTGTAAAATTTAAAATATGTGCAAACATATACAAATCCCCTATAAAGAGATGGACTAGTCCAAAGCCTGTCACTTCTGTCAGATTTCTACAACCTACTGTAAGTGACAGCAACATAGGAGAAAAGTAATTTATGGCTCATTTTACTCTGTAAAAAAAATTTACTTCTTATTTGTATATGTTTGCACATATTTTAAATTTTACAGTTTTTCGCTGTAGTCAGTGCCCATTTAATAATAGCTGACAGATGAAGCTGGTGTTAGCATAGATTATTTTATTCACTATCGCTCATCATTAGTTATAAAAGGTAAACATTTAGGGAGGTCATGGCTGAGGCACACAACAGGAAGGCTGGAGCTGCCAGAGTGAGTCACTTCTGTCCTGCACTGCCCTCTGCACCAATACAGAGGGCGGGAGGGTGCACCATGACATGTGAGGAGGGGTAAACTGCCACGTGGAAGGGTTTAATTAAGGCCCATACCCACCGTGCAATTTTTCTGACAATTTTCCCGACAACCAGTGAACGGCGGGCAGGCATTTCCAGGATCTTGCAATGTGGGTCCAGGCGTGCGATCATTTAGCGTCACACGGTGACAATGACCATCACGGTGGATTGGATCTTTATGATCCACGATTCCCTTGCAAAGTACCGCGATCGCTTGAAGTCTCGTTCACGCCCTTCGTGTGCCGTCACGTGACGTCGCACATACTCGCTGGCAAGAAGATGGATCTAGGCGCGCCCATCGTCATGGAGACGTCTCTGGATCCATCTTTCTGAGTCTTGAGGTGAGTATGTAGCTTAAGGGTGAGTGCCCAATGCCAATCCTGGGATAAAAACCTCTGCAGGAACAGAAGAGTGAAGAGAAGGAAGTAGAGCCATGAAGAAAAGGATATTTATAGCAGGTAGAGATCATGTAAACACTTCTATTCTCTAGCATCTGGAACTGGACATGATTTACAAAAGATGCATGTTGCACTTAAATAATAACTGATCATCCTGTATTAAAAAAAATATCCAAAAGGAAGAAATAAGATTTATTGTTGAAAGCTTGTGCAATCTGATTTATGATAGCTCTGTCTTGCTGACATCCGCACTCGTAAATCTCTTGATTGATACTGTACAGGTTGTCCTGATAGGGTCTTAAGTCTCAGTGTGCCTGTGTCTGCTGGATTATTTTACACGATTTTACTGTCAGATAGGGCACTGTTACATCTGGGGCTCATGATTTGCACTGTAGTAAAGTTAAGCCTATAAATGGCTTGATTCACTGGAAATCCTGTATGCGTTTCTTCTCATCTCATAGCCTAGACGATCATCTTCTATTGGTCAGTAGCTGAAAACACACAACATTTTAATTTTAAGTAGCTAATTTTGCTTAATGTTTGCCAGCGTATTAGCCAGTTCAATTAACGCAAATTCTAAGAAGAAAAAGTAAAACGTTTATTACAGGATAGAAAAGTATACATGTCTTATTTATGAAATTCCATTTTAAACCAGATGAATGTACCTTAGTCAACATAAAAGCTTAATACTGTACATTATACTACCATATATTCCGGCGTAGAAGACGACCCCCCCCCCCCCCCCAACTTTTCCAGTTAAAATATAGAGTTTGGGATATTCTCGCCGTATAAGACTACCCCTCTTCCAATGCACACAAAATTAAAAATTAAAAAAAATCATATACTGGTGCTATGTATGAACAGATACTGGTGCTGTACTCTCCCTAAGTGGATTGGTCAGCTCTCCTTGTCTCCCTGTTTATCAGAGCGGTATGGAAGAATAGATTGCGCTATGCCCATACAACACGCCTCTTTCACCCTTGTCGCCCACCCTTGTATCCTATTTATCTCCTTATCTGTCTCTCAGATCTCGCACATGTGTGCCTGCGCTGCTTCACTACAGTCCTCAGCAGCGAGATCTGAGAGTCGGTTACAGGATAGGACGTATCACCCAGCATCAGTGACACCAGGTGTATAAGACGACTCCTGACTTTTCAGAAGGTTTTCAAGGGTTAAAAAGTCGTCTTATTTGCCAGTATATAAAATATTTGATTTTCATTAACAATAATTATTGTTGGATCAGCCTTCAGGAGACGAGGTCCCACTCCATTTATCTATTTAAATGGAATCTGAAGTAAGAGGAATACAGAGCGTGCCATCTTCACTTTTTTATAAACAATGCCGGTTCCGGAGCTGTCATGTTGAGCTTTAGCTGTTTTGGAGTCACACACCTACATTTACAGTGCAATCAGACCAGAATTACTAAGTAACGGTTAAAGGACAACCAAAGTGAGGGGGATATGGAGGCTGCCATATTTATTTCTGTTTAAATAATACCAGTTTCCTGGCAGCCCAGCTGATCTGTTTGGCTGCATAAGTGTTTGAATTACACCAGAATCAAGCATGCAGCTAATCTAGTCAGATCTGACAATAATGTCACAAACACCTGCTGCATGCTTATTTAGGGTCTTTGGCTAAAAGTATTAGAGGCAGAGGATCAGCAGGACAGCCAAGCAACTGGTATTGCTTAAAAGTAAATAAATATGGCAGCCTCCATATCTCTCTCACTTCAGTTGTCCTTTAGACCTGAAAGAGGTCCATAGAACCAGTTATCTCCAACGAATGACTGAACATAAATTCAATTGGTTACATGCATCTTGTGCCTCATGTGAGCTGTAGCTTCAGTGAACACGAACATAAATAAGTACCCAGTCCAGCCAAACTATTAGCTCAGTTTTTACTATGAAATTCAGAAAACAGCAATCAACTAACACTTTTCTCAGAAAAACAGAAAACATCTTTACTTCTGCATGGGAAATACACACAATTCAATGTAAGCTTCTGGATTATCCAGAGCCTTCCCCCTACTGAGGTAAATATATGCAAACGAGATAAACAGAGGAACACCAAGAGCCCTTATGCTGGGAATACACGGTTCGTTTTTGCCTTCGTTTAAACCTTCGTTTCGATTGTGCCTTTTGTCCTTTTCGATCCCGAAATAATCGGTCATACGGTTAATATCACCACCCACGGTTTCGTTTTTTTTTTCGATTCTGATGGTTTCGTTTTTCCAATGATCGAAGGCTGCAAAGAAACGAAACGAAAATCCCTTTTTACAGGGACGGACTAGCATAAACGAATATATAATCGATCTGAACAGCCATCAAGCCTACCAATGGCTCGATTAGATGGATAAAGAGAGATAATATCAAACATGTTCGATCACTAGTCGTTCGTTTTTGGGGTCTATTAATCGAAACTATAATGAGATTATGACTATTTTCACATACGTTTTCAACACTCGATTCGTTTACCGAACGAATCGAAGGTTTAAACGAAGGCAAAAACGAACCGTGTATTCCCAGCATAATAGTGTAGTATGTATTGACAAAGGGGGTAATGACAAAGAGTAATAGTTGTTATACTCACAAACATGGGTCACCAATAGGCAACCACTGTAAAGGCAGGTGGGGAGATTATCCTGACCCCACTCAGGAATAAGAAGTCGCTCTCTGTAGATAGTAGAAAGGGTCGCAACCCTCCACCAAGGGTGGATACAATATTATATAAGAGAGAACAGAGGCGCCAAAAGGATAAAAGGGGTTTTAAAGGAGCTTAAAAGCCAAAACTTGGTAATTAGAGGAGGCAGTGGTGGACTTACCCCCTCCAAGCAGACACAACACGACTGTACATTCAGTCTATTTATTAACGAACTCCAGATAAAACAAAGCAACGCGTTTCACGGGTCAGCGCCCGCTTCCTCAGGCAATAGAAAAAGGAGTTACAGCATCTAGTTACAGCATCTAGCAAAACAAACGACACTCAGCGCCTTTTTCTATTGCCTGAGGAAGCGGGCGCTGACCCGCGAAACGCGTTGCTTTGTTTTATCTGGAGTTCGTTAATAAATAGACTGAATGTACAGTCGTGTTGTGTCTGCTTGGAGGGGGTAAGTCCACCACTGCCTCCTCTAATTACCAAGTTTTGGCTTTTAAGCTCCTTTAAAACCCCTTTTATCCTTTTGGCGCCTCTGTTCTCTCTTATATAATGAGGTAAATATATAACTTTTTTGCTGGTTACAGGTACTGTAAACTAACCCAGCACCTATTCAGTAAGGAGTTCTTGGGCTAGATACCCTAACACTGCTACTGCCTATATTGCGCGCCCTAGTGGCTGCAGCTCTGCCGATTTGAAGCAGTCAGGAGAAAAGCGTAATATAATTGTTCACAACTATGAAGAAGGAGGTGCACAGGACCCCCACACTTGGTCACTCCGGAGTGCTCCAGACCCAAGGTGCAGATTAACAAGCCAGGTGCTGATGTAGATGAAAGCGGCTGGGCACATCACTGGATGTGCCCAGCCGCTTTCATCTACATCAGCACCGTAATATAATTGTTATTTGTCTTGTCTTTAAAGAGAATCTGTACTGTGAAAATATTACATAAATAAATGTACCAGCCGGTTTGTTGCTCCCGCTGCTTTCCTGATGATAAAATCACTGTTTTATTCATTGTTTTTGTAAACATTGAAGATGGTCGCCAAACAGGAAATACTGTTTGAAATGTCTCACCTCCACAAGCCTTGCAGAGACACTGGCTGTGAGCAGAGACATTGCCTGTGACTCATACACACACAGGAGAGCCTGAAGGGGGCGTGCAGGGGGCGTGTATAACTTCTCCCTATCACAGCAGAGAAAGTGCATTCCTCTTTGTCTCGACGAGGCTTGACAAGAAAAGAAGATTAGATCTATTACAGAGACAGTGCAACTAGAAAAGGCTGCAGTAATACAGACCACATTAGAACAGGTATAGGAACTTATAGGATAGAAGAAATAAAGCTGAAAATTTTGTTTTAGAGTCTCTTTAAAATAATGTCAAAGTAGAGATTCAGATTGTTATATACTCTGTGGCAAACCCATAGTTATTTGTATGGCTATATGGAATTATCTACTATCTATTGCAGAGTCATATAACAATCGACATGCTCACATCATTGATGTGCTGCACAGGCAATTAATTGTAGTGTGCATTTGATAATAAAATAAATTATATGTAAACTTCTGTATATTATAGCTGCATGCACACATACTCAAACATTTACACGTTCTGTTCATGTCTATGATTTTGGTCAAATGCTTACAGCAATTTTCACAGCAGCGAAACTCTTCAGCCCTGTCCACAAACCACTTGGGCAGCTGCATTTATTTGGAGGGCATCATATTTGTACAGCTGCCAAACATAACCATCTAGCAGTATGGCAGTAGAACAGTTTTCAGAAGCAATATTAATGAGTCTGTAATTGAGGTGTGATTGCCACTTGTAACTGTCTCCAAGGGAGATGTACTGTGTGTGAGAGATCCGTTTTAACAAGCATCTACTTTACTTCCAGAGAGCGAGCAGCATATGTAGACAGGGTCGCATGAGACATGATGCAGGCAGCTGTCTTTAAATCAACTCAATGGGTCCCCAAAAAGCTATTTTAACAATAAAAATATAATCCTAAAATAATTCAGACCATATGTACAGAGCAAGAATGTTGAATTCAAGCCATATAGACCTGGAATGCCACCCCAGCTCTCCAGAATGCTGTCCTCTGTTGTTACAGCTGCACCTAAAGGCTTATTGCTGCTCAAATCATGCAGAGTAGCCAGATTTACTCTATGAAATCTGCATATATGTATACATAGGGATAGAGATAGTGAATTACATTTAATAGGGTTGGTCGTGTTTAACAGAGCAAGACGAATGTAAAGCCTATAATGGTTTCCAAGAATTTTTCAAATCTTAACGTAATTAGAAAAGATGTTTGTATTCCTTGTTTTTTTTTTCTTTTTTTCATTTTATTTTACTCTTTTAAGTAATGTGTCTTTTTCATGACCAGTGAGCGCAATGCAGGACAATGGACATCCACTTGGTGGTTGTGTGTGATCGTCCTGTGTTTGGCTCTTATTTGACAGATTTAACATGGGCCTGTCACTCCTTTACATGTACAGGGATGGTTCTACTTACAATGGGGGCCTTGGGCAAAACTAATCTGGGAGCAAAACAGCAAAAGGCTGAAGTTCCAGTAGAGCACACGGCTTCCAGGCAGGGCCAGCGCTACCATTAAGGCAAAGGAAGCAGCTGCCCCAGGGCCCCAGAGCTTGTAGGGGCCCCCAGTGGCTACAAGAGGAAAAATTTTTTGCAAATCGGCCTTATAGTTTTTGAGAAAATCGATTTTAACGTTTCAAAGGAAAAAAACAACACACATTTAAAAACCTGTCGACTTTAACGGTTAATAGCAAATCCACCTTAAATGCTAGAAACCCTAAATTTGCAGGATATGTTAAGGAGATCATTAGGAATAAGAGGAAAAAACTATTTTTCAAAAAGACCTTATAGTTTTTGAGAAAATCGATTTTAAAGTTTAGAAGGAAAAAAGTATACTTTTAAATGCGGTAAATGTCACTTTTAGTAGCAAACCTAACGGTAGTGTAATTTTACATGCATCAAACGAAAGCGCAGTAAATTTCCTGATGGGGTTTCCAGGGGGTCTATACGCAGCCCCAGCGCTTTGGCCAGGGATCGCTATACAGCCGCAATATGGCTGCATGAAGATCCCTGGCATTTTTTCCTATTTTCCCAATTTTTTTTTATGTTTAGAGTGCGGGAATTTAAAAAAAAAATTATGTGGGGTCCCCCCTCCTGAAACTTTTTAACCTCTTGTCCCCCATGCAGGCTGGGATAGCCAGAATGTGGAGCTCCGACCGATTGGGACTTCACACCATGACTATACCAGCTGCAAAAAAGGTCCCCTAATGCCGATTTTTGTTCCGGGGTATATGTTGGGGGGGGCCCCAGGTTTATTTTGCCCTGGGGCCCCATTGTTGCTTAAACTGGCCCTGCTTCCAGGAGATCCCCTTTTTCCTTCTGATAGTGAACCACTACACACTCACATCAGGGAGATAAAAGCAGATAGGCAGGGGACTCCCTCAGTTTCAAAAGTATCAATCCAGCTTTAAAATAAAATACATAACATGCAATTGCACAGGTATAATACTCACTTCTGTGAGTCCTAATTCCTGTAGGACCCACTGGCTATCTTTGCTTCCCACTCCAGTGGTACTCAGATATTGCACCAATGACACAGTGTACAGATATTGCCCACTCTCAACCTGACCGGTTTCGGCGTCCTGCCGTCATCGGGACTCCCATCTGACAAACCCCACGCCCCATACTCGAGCCCTCCCTTCCCTAAAAGCGTATTAAGCCAAAATCCCCTCCAGGTCTCCAAGCCAGCTGCAGGTCCTTCCCACGTCAAACCCGCCCATATAACTATGGCCCCTGGGGCCCCCGCAGTGTCTTCAGCAATGTAACACCTTACCTGTCCTGGCTGGTATGCTCCTCTTTCAGTCTGTGACTCCATGTAATCCTGTCTTCACCCTCACGTGGGCCCCGGGACCATAGTTAAGTTTGGAGGAATGACCTGGAAGGGCCCTACAGCCAGCTATGGACCCTGATTGCTCCTATGGTAGTGCTGGCCCTGGTAGCAAGTGAACGATAACTCGTTAAAGAGAAACTTTACTGAATATATTATAATGAATAAAAGTGTTTTTTACAATGTTACTTTATAAATTATCTAGTCAGTGTTTGCTCATTGTAAAATCTTTCCTCATCCTGATTTATATTCTTAAATTGATCACAGGAGGCAACTTCTTTACTGCTGGCAAGGAACATTGCTGTGGAATGTTTGTCTGTTGTGTGTTCCAAAGAGAGCAGAAACAACACCCTGGGCCATATGCAATTCACTTTTTCACCGGAGATTTTGTCCTAGGTGATATTTTCACAATTTGCAAATAAAACTCCTTTTAAACTGCCAGCAAGCAAACAAATACTCAAAATAATTTTTACAGCATTGTTTCACCTATTTTTTGGTAATTTTTCATTTGCAAAGTGCTAAAATGTTAATTTAAATCAAAAATGAAAAATTATCTTCTAGGAGAAAACTCAGGAGAAAAAGTGAATTGCATATGGCCCCTGGTCTCCCAGAGTGCACTGGGAGGAGTAGGCTGCATAAGGAACAGCTCAGGCTAAACATCACTGGTTGGACACGGATACACACCAATATCCAGCAATCCAGCAATATATAGATAGTAAGTGTTTTTTGATGCTGAAACCAGAATAATAAACATAAAAGTGGGTATCCTACTAATATAATAAATGGGAAAGTTAGGATGTTTGGATGTTTGGATGTTTGGATGTTTGTTACTCGATCACGCAAACGGCTGAACGGATTTGAATGAAATTTGGCACACACATAGTACATTACCTGGAATAAAGTATAGGATACTTTTTATTCCCATAACCAAAAAGAGACAAATACAAATTTCACTGGAAAATGTAAACTGCAGACATTCTTACACTGTTACACTGGAGGTGTGTTTAGCTTCTAAAGGTAGAATGGTTAATTTTCATATATTCAGCAGTGATGCCCTGGGAGACATCTCAAGCTCACTCCAACCTGAAATATCGCAAATTCTTTCTGTTTTAAGAAAGCAAACTATTGTTTTTCTTAACATCTTAGTAAGGGGGCTTTTAGGACCATTGTAGTCCCTTACACACTCCAATGAGTTCTGGGTCACCATAAGCTTGATGGTTAGTCTCCTCTTGGTGTTACAAGCCCTGCTGCATAGAGCCAAATTAAGCCATGCCGTGCACTGATGAGAATCAAACAATCCAAAACAGTCTGTATGCATGTTGGATTATTATGGCTCTGTACAATTTAACAAGCTGACAAATCATTGCATTTGAGTGGTTCTGGAGGTGTGTTTAGCTTCTAAGGGTAACAATGGGTAATTTGCATATATTCAGCAGTGATGCACTGGGAGACATCTCAAGCTTACTCCAACCTGAATTATTGCAAATTCTTTCTGTGTTAAGAAAGCAAACCTTTGTTTTTCTTACACTGTTAATGGTAGGGTTCTCAAACTTTGCACGGTTGGTCGATTTTCAAGGGGAATGTTTCTGCCATTCTTGCACTGTTAATGGCACAAGCCTCAAACCTGCCATTCTTGCACTGTTAATGGCACAATCCTCAAACCTGGTATAGTTGATCATTGGGTGACTGGGGTTCTATTTCAGAAAGGGGGTGGAGCCACAAATAGACAATCAGATTTGTTTCATTCCAATGCAAATTATTGTTGCCAAACACCGCAAAGCTCACAAACTTGGTAATTGAGTAATTGATTAATTGTGTGTTAGGGTTAGGAAAGTGGGCACAGCCAACACCAGCCAAATACATAAGCGGGCAACGCAGGGTCATAAGTGGGTGGAGACAAATACAAATTTTACTGGGAAAATGTAAACAGCAGCCATTCTTACACTGTTAATGGTAGGGTTCTCAAACTTTGCACAGTTGGTTACTGGGTGACTGGGATTAATATTCATAAAAGTGGGTGGAGCCTACAAAAAACAATCAAAAATTACCTATTGATTTTTCAGGGGAATATTTCATTGCTGCCATTCTTGCACTGTTAATGGCACAAGACTCAAACCTGGTACAGTTGATCATTGCGTGACTTGGGTTTAAATTTATATAAGGGGGTGGAGCCCCAAACAGCCAATCTGATTTGTTTCATTTTAATACAGGTTATTGATGCCAAAGACCGCAAAGCTCACAAACTTTGTCATTGAGTAATTGTGTGTTAGGGTTAGGAAAAGTGGGCGCAGCCAACACCAGCCAAATAAATAATCGGGCAATGCCGGGTCATCAGTAGGCGAGGACAAATACAAATTTCACTGAGAAAATGTAAACTGCAGCAATTCTTACACTATTAAAGGTAGGGTTCTCAAACTTTGCACAGTTGGTCACTGGGTGACTGAGATTAATATTCAAAAAAGTGGGTGGAGCCTACAAAAGCCAATCAAAATCCACCTATTAATCTTTAAGGGGAATATTTAATTGATGCCATTCTTGCACTGTTAATGGCTCAAGCCTCTTGCACTGTTAATCACCTGTACCTGGTACAGTTGGCCATTGGGTGATTGGGGTTCAAATTCAGAAAAGGGGTGGAGCCACAGCCAATCAGATTTATTTTATTTCAATGCAAATTATTGATGCCAAAGACCGCAAAGCTCACAAACTTGGTCATTAAGTAATTTTGTGTTAGGGTTAGAAAAAGTAGGCGGAGCCAACACCAGCCAAATACATTCCTGGGCAATGCCAAGTCATCAGTGGGTGGAGACAAACACAAATTTCACTGGGAAAATTATAAACTGCAGCCATTCTTACACTATTAATTGTAGGGTTCTAAAACTTTGCACAGTTGGTTACTGGGTGACTGGGATTAATATTCAGAAAAGTGGGTGGAGCCTACAAAAACCAATCACAATTCACCTATTGATTTTCAAGGCAAATATTTAATTGCTGCCATTTTTGCACTGTTAATGGCACAAGCCTCAAACCTGATACAGTTGATCATTGGGTGACTGTGGTTAAATATTTAGAAAAGAGGTGGGGCCACAAACAGCGAATCAGATGTGTTTCATTTCAATGAAAATTATTCATGCCAAAGACCACAAATCTCACAAACTTGGTCATTGACTATTGACAATTGTGTGTTAGGGTTAGATAAAGTGGCCACAGCCAACAGCAGCCAAATACATACCCAGGAAACATTAGGACATCAGTAGGTGGAGAAAAATACAAATTTCACTGCTAGAATGTAAACTGAAATTTGGCACACACATAGTACATTACCTGGAATAAAGTATAGGATACTTTTTATTCCCATAACCAAAAAGGGGGCGGAGACAAATACAAATTTCACTTGAAAATGTAAACTGCAGCCATTCTTACACTGTTACACTGGAGGTGTGTTTAGCTTCTAAGGGCACAATGGTTAATTTGCATATATTCAGCAGTGATGCCCTGGGAGACATCTCAAGCTCACTCCAACCTGAATTATCGCAAATTCTTTCTGTTTTAAGAAATCAAACTATTGTTTTTCTTAAGATCTTAGTAAGGGGGCTTTTGGGACCATTGTAGTCCCTTACACACTCCAATGAGTTCTGGGTCACCATGACCTTGCTGGTTAGTCTGTACCTCTCGGTGTTACAAGCCCTACTGCATAGAGCCAAATTAATCTATGCCATGCACTGATGAGGATCAAATAATCCAAAACAGTCTGTATGTATGTTGGATTATTATGGCTCTGTACAAATTAACAAAATGACACATTATCGCATTCCAGCAGTTCTGGAGGTGTGTTTAGCTTTTAAGGGTAACAATGGTTAATTTACATATATTCAACAGTGATGCGCTGGGCGACATTTTAAGCTCATTCCAACCTAAATTATCGCAAATTCTTTCTGTTTTAAGAAAGCAAACTTTTGTTTTTCTTACACTGTCAATGGCAGGGTTCTTAAACTTAGCACAGTTGGTCACTGGGTGACTGAGATTAATATTCAGAAAAGTGGGTGGAGCCTACAAAAGCCAACTAATCAAAATTCACCTATTGATTTTCAAAGGAGTGGAGCCACAGCCAATTAGATTTATTTCATTTCAATGTCAATTATTGATGCCAAAGACCGCAAAGCTCACAAACTAGGTCATCCTTGAGTAATTGTGTGTTAGGATTAGAAAAAGTGGGCAGAGCTAACACTAGCCAATTACATACCCGGGCAACGCCGGGCGATCAGCTAGTACTGAATAATTTACTACATTCTACTATATGTGACTGGAGATCCTCTATAAACAAAAGATTTGATCGTAATTTAGATGCAGTCCAACCTATTTTCATGTTTTAGGGATGTAAAAGGAGAATGGAACTCCCAGAGAACATTTGACAATATAGCAGGTGTAGATATAGAAATACTACCATACTAAATCTATTATGATATCACTCTTTGTAGGATCGTTCAGAAACAGCCTTATCAGTCTGCCGACAGCGCGTACACACGCGCATACTGTTGGCTAAAGACCGCCCAGCGGGAGGGTCCGGCGGACCCGTCATTGCATTTGGTAGTGCGTGTGTACGCACCTTATAAGATCAAAACATATCAAAATGGCAAAGAGAATACCCAATTTTATATGGAAGAAGTTTTGAATCAGGATGATACCATTTATATATGGGAAGTAGGAAAATCAATGGTGAAAGGCAAACTTCTTTTCATATGTACTGTATTATCACAAAATTGAAAACACTTAGGAATTATTCTGAAGCCTGCAATGGATTGAAGGAAGTGTATACTGCATATAATCGGGGTGTATCTGAGGAAAACAAAGTGAAGTGGCTGGAAGCTAGATGCACATGTGATTAACCATTGGAAGAATATGATAAGAACATTAGCACTTACAAAGCAATAGACTGGTTTCAGTGTATTTTTTACTAGTCAATTTGGCAAAATGTACAAGCAGCAGGCATTTTTTGAATTATTAAAATGTTATTATTAAAACGCTTTCATTTCCCATAAAACAATTTGGTAAAAGTAGCTTGCATTCTCATGCACAGCTGAAGTCATTAGTGTTGCAGAAGCTGAGGCGGTCAATGAGAACGAACCTAGCAGCAAACTACTCTGTAAAGCTATGTACACACGTCCAACTAGCGCACAACGTGCACACAACCACCCACCCACAAGACCTGACGAACCACACAACCTGACGTACCATACAACTTTTATGTCCATACGTCTAGACGGATAAACGACCAACTCATTTACATACTGTGCATGGAAGCGGAATGATGGACTACACATTGAAAACAAGTACAAGTCGTTCAAATGACTTGTACACACGCATCAACTGCACGATATCAGACCACCAGTCCTGTAATCAGTCGCTCATCAAGTCGTTTGCTAGCGTACACATGCCTGATTGTTGTCCAACAGTCTAAAGTCCAGTCAGACTAAAGTCAGACGACAATCAGGCACTTTGGTTGAGCATGTGTATAGTCCTTAAGGGTCCGCTTCCACTCGTGATAAAAAAAAAAATTAAAAAAAAAAACAGATCCATTTTATGTGTTCTGGCAAAGGGAATATAAAGTCCCGATCTGCTCAGTTTCTCTGGATGAGCA
Organism: Hyperolius riggenbachi; assembly: GCF_040937935.1. NCBI lineage: Eukaryota > Metazoa > Chordata > Amphibia > Anura > Hyperoliidae > Hyperolius > Hyperolius riggenbachi. The sequence continues at coordinate 181,109,866 of NC_090646.1, forward strand.
GATGTGACCGCTACAAGAAAATGAAGCAGACACCAAACTGTTTACTCCTCTCTGTGCCATACTGACCTATTAAGATTGGGAACTGCACCTAACTAGACATAACATTCATGGACTTCTTACACCAAAATACTAACTTTCTTGCTTACAAAGTTCTTCACACGGGGCAGGTTGGAAGCTCTAGAAGCCTGCAGGGTGGTGATGTACACTTCTGTTACAGCACAGCTTTGTTGACTCTGGAATCAGTGGTTCATGTGGTCTCTCACAGGGCACAGAATCTAAGTGGCTTTAGGTCTTCACCAGCACACCCTACAAGGCATAACAAGTTGCCACCCTTAGTAGTTGATGGATTTTACTGTCTAATAGCTAGTGTTGGGCGAACACCAAGATGTTCGGGTTCGCGAACGTTCGCCGAACATCGCCGCGATGTTCGGGTGTTCGCGCCGAACTCCGAACATAATGGAAGTCAATGGGGACCCGAACTTTCGTGCTTTGTAAAGCTTCCTTACATGCTACATACCCCAAATTAGCAGGGTATGTGCACCTTGGGAGTGGGTACAAGAGGAAAAAAAATATTCGAAAAAGAGCTTATAGTTTTTGAGAAAATTGATTGTAAAGTTTCAAAGGAAAAACTGTCTTTTAAATGTGGAAAATGTCATGTTTCTTTGCACAGGTAACATGCTTTTTTTCGCCATGCAGTCATAAATGTAATACAGAGAAGAGGTTCCAGGAAAAGGGACCGGTAACACTAACCCAGCACCAGCAGCAGCACACGTGATGGAACAGAAGGAGGCGCAGGAGGAGAAGGCCACGCTTTGAGACACAACAACCCAGGCCTTGCATGAGGACAAGAAGCGTGCGGATAGCATGCTTTGTACCGCCATGCAGTCATAAATGTAATAAAGATAAGTGGTTCAATAAACAGGGACCACGCGGCAACGCTAACCCAGCAGCAGCAGACGTGATGAAACAGGAGGAGGCGCAGGAGGAGAAGGCCACGCTTTGTGAGACACAACAACCCAGGCCTTGCATGAGGACAAGAAGCGTGCGGATAGCATGCTTTGTACCGCCATGCAGTCATAAATGTAATAAAGATAAGAGGTTCCATAAACAGGGACCGGCAACGCTAACCCAGCAGCAGCAGCAGCACACGTGATGGAACAGGAGGAGGCGCAGGAGGAGAAGGCCACGCTTTGAGACACAACAACCCAGGCCTTGCATGAGGACAAGAAGCGTGCGGATAGCATGCTTTGTACCGCCATGCAGTCATAAATGTAATAAAGATAAGTGGTTCAATAAACAGGGACCACGCGGCAACGCTAACCCAGCAGCAGCAGACGTGATGGAACAGGAGGAGGCGCAGGAGGAGAAGGCCACGCTTTGTGAGACACAACAACCCAGGCCTTGCATGAGGACAAGAAGCGTGCGGATAGCATGCTTTGTACCGCCATGCAGTCATAAATGTAATAAAGATAAGTGGTTCAATAAACAGGGACCACGCGGCAACGCTAACCCAGCAGCAGCAGACGTGATGGAACAGGAGGAGGCGCAGGAGGAGAAGGCCACGCTTTGTGAGACACAACAACCCAGGCCTTGCATGAGGACAAGAAGCGTGCGGATAGCATTGCGCAATTCTCAGTTTTACTGGTAGCGCGCCCAGGCTATGCATATGCATAGGTAGAATTTAGTTAGTGTTAGGTCCCCTCCCATGGAGGAAAGACTTCTTCGACAGTGGGAGGGACGAGTACCTAACAAATTGCAAATTGTTAGTGAAACTAACATCCTCCAAGTGGTAGACAGGTCATGTGTATGCTCATTGTGTATTTGAATCCCATGAGTGGGGTGTGCACTTTTTTGCAGGTAAGCACTCATCTGTTTTTAAGTAGCGCTGTTCATTTCTTTGCTATGTGCGGATAGCATGCTTTGTACCGCCATGCAGTCATAAATGTAATAAAGATAAGAGGTTCCATAAACAGGGACCGGCAACGCTAACCCAGCAGCAGCAGCAGCACACCTGATGGAACAGGAGGAGGCGCAGGAGGAGAAGGCCACGCTTTGAGACTCAACAACCCAGCCCTTGCATGAGGACAAGAAGCGTGCGGATAGCATGCTTTGTACCGCCATGCAGTCATAAATGTAATAAAGATAAGTGGTTCAATAAACAGGGACCACGCGGCAACGCTAACCCAGCAGCAGCAGACGTGATGGAACAGGAGGAGGCGCAGGAGGAGAAGGCCACACTTTGTGAGACACAACAACCCAGGCCTTGCATAAGGACAAGAAGCATGCGGATAGCATGCTTTGTACCGCCATGCAGTCATAAATGTAATAAAGATAAGTGGTTCAATAAACAGGGACCACGCGGCAACGCTAACCCAGCAGCAGCAGACGTGATGGAACAGGAGGAGGCACAGGAGGAGAAGGCCACGCTTTGTGAGACACAACAACCCAGGCCTTGCATGAGGACAAGAAGCGTGCGGATAGCATGCTTTGTACCGCCATGCAGTCATAAATGTAATAAAGATAAGTGGTTCAATAAACAGGGACCACGCGGCAACGCTAACCCAGCAGCAGCAGACGTGATGGAACAGGAGCAGGCGCAGGAGGAGAAGGCCATGCTTTTTGAGACACAACAACCCAGGCCTTGCATGAGGACAAAAAGCGTGCAGATAGCATGCTTTGTACCGCCATGCAGTCATAAATGTAATAAAGATAAGAGGTTCCATAAACAGGGACCGGCAACGCTAACCCAGCAGCAGCAGCAGCACACGTGATGGAACAGGAGCAGGCGCAGGAGGAGAAGGCCATGCTTTTTGAGACACAACAACCCAGGCCTTGCATGAGGACAAAAAGCGTGCGGATATAGCAGCAATGCTTTTTGCCGCCATGCAGTCATAAATGTAATACAGATGAGAGGTTCAATAAACAGGGACCGGAAACGCTAAACCATCCCAGATGTTCATTGGTCATGTTACTTGGTTGGGGTCCTGGAGTGTTGCGTAGTCGTTTCCAATCCAGGATTGATTTATTTTAATTTGAGTCAGACGGTCTGCATTTTCTGTGGAGAGGCGGATACGCCGATCTGTGACGATGCCTCCGGCAGCACTGAAACAGCGTTCCGACATAACGCTGGCTGCCGGGCAAGCCAGCACCTCTATTGCGTACATTGCCAGTTCGTGCCAGGTGTCTAGCTTCGATAACCAATAGTTGAAGGGTGCAGATGGATTGTTCGACACAGCTACGTCATCTGACATGTAGTCCTTGACCATCTTCTCCAGGCGATCGGTGTTGGAGGTGGATCTGCACGCTTGCTGTTCAGTGGGCTGCTGCTGCATGGGTGTCAGAAAATTTTCCCACTTCAAGGACACTACCGATACCATTCCCTTTTGGGCACTAGCTGCGGCTTGCGTTGTTTGCTGCCCTCCTGGGTTTGCGGAAGTCAGTCTGTCGGCGTACAACTGGCTAGAGGAGGGGGAGGATGTCAATCTCCTCTCTAAAGTCTCCACAAGGGCCTGCTGGTATTCTTCCATTTTGACCTGTCTGACTCTTTCTTCAAGCAGTTTTGGAACATTGTGTTTGTACCGTGGATCCAGAAGGGTATAAAGCCAGTAATTGGTGTTGTCCAGAATGCGCACAATGCGTGGGTCGCGTTCAATGCAGTCTAGCATGAATTGAGCCATGTGTGCCAGAGTCCTACCAGAATCCTCATCATCCTCTTGTGAGCGTTGTGATAGTTGTTGTGATGCATCATAGTCGTCACCTTCCTCCTGGTCTGCTTCTGCTGACCATTCGCGCTGAATTGTGGAAGTCCAACGTGCATCGCTCTGGCCCTCGTCAGTGGTGGCATGAAATTCCTGCTCCAACTCCAGCTGTTCCTCCTCCTCTTCTTCGTCATAGCTGCTGGGGCCAGCGTTTTCTGAGGCGGATGGCCTGATGTTGGTACCATCACGCTGATCGTTTTCTCCTTCAGATTTCCCCAGTTGCATCATGACAGCTGTTTCCTTGATTTTCAACATTGACCTCTTCAGTAAACACAGCAGTGGTATGGTAATGCTGACTGAAGAGTTGTCACTGCTCACAAGCAACGTGGATTGCTCAAAATTTTGGAGGACTTGGCAGAGGTCCAACATGTTGGCCCAATCGGATCCACAGAAGCTTGGCAGCTGTCCGGATGCGCCTCGGTACTGCGCCGTCATGTACTGGACCACTGCACTCTTCTGCTCACAAAAGCGGGCTAGCATGTGCAGCGTAGAATTCCAGCGCGTAGGGACATCACACAGCAAGCGATGGTGGGGGAGATTGAAGCGCTCCTGCATCTTGGCGAGTGCCCCCGAAGCAGTACTGGAATTTCTACAATGTTTGGCCACTTGACGCACCTTCAACAGAAGATCGGCCACGCCTGGGTATGTCCTCAGGAACCGCTGAACTACTAGGTTCATCACGTGCGCCAGGCAAGGGATGTGTGTCAGCTTAGCCAACCTTAAAGCGCAAATGAGATTACTCCCATTATCACACACAACCATGCCCGGTTTCAGGTCCAGCGGTGCCAGCCACAAATCCGTCTGTTCCTTTATTCCCCTCCAAATTTCCTCCCCTGTGTGCTGCGTATCCCCAAGGCAGATCAGCTTCAGCAACGCTTGCTGACGCATGCCAACAGCTGTGCTGCACTGCTTCCACGATCCTACTGCTGCTGGTGCTGGGTTAGCGTTTCCGGATGAGGTACAGCTTTGAGATGCGTTGGAGGAGGAGTCAGAGAGGTAGGTGCTGCTGTTGTTATCCAGTGGGAGGGACGGCGTTGCAGCTGTTTGCGGCGTGGGCAACACCCGCGCCGTAGCAGGTGAGGAATCGCTGCCAGGTTCCACAAGGTTCACCCAGTGCGCGGTAAGGGAGATGTATCGACCCTGGCCGAACGCACTCGTCCAGGTGTCAGTGGCAAGGTGAACCTTGCAGGCAACGGCATTCTTCAAGCTTCGGGTTATTTTGCTGACCACGTGCTCATGCAACTCAGGCACTGCAGAGCGCGCAAAGTGGTAGCGGCTGGGAACCACGTAACGTGGGATGGCCACTGACATCATGCCCTTGAAGCTGTTTGTCTCCACCACTCGATATGGCAGCATTTCTCAGGCCAGAAGCTTGGCTATGCTGGCTGTTACTGCCACGGCCCGGGGGTCATTTGCTGGCAATTTCCTCTTGCGCTCAAACATCTCCGAGACAGACAACTGAACTGTAGCGCTGCACACGGAAGGGCTGTTGGTTGTTGTGTTTGATGAAGACTGGGAGACCTCAAGAGCACTACTCCGGAAAGTGACAGTGTCAGCGTCGTCTGATGTTTGTGAATGTTGTGAACCACGCAATGGCTGGGCTACTGCTGCTGCTGAGGCGGGTCTGGTGGTGAGTCTGGTGAACCCAAGGGAGGCAGTGTTGCTGGTACCCTGTCCTGCCGCATTTGCCCAAAGAGTGGGATGTTTGGATAGCATGTGGCGGCTCATGCTGGTGGTGGAGAGGTTGTTAATACTTTTCCCCCTGCTCAGGCGGGTCTTGCACACCTTGCAAATCGCCATGGTAACATCCTCAGTGCAGTCTTCAAAGAAAGCCCAGACTTTGGAGCACCTGCCTTGCTGGCGATTTCTGTTTGCTCCTCTTTTGCCTCTCACTTGAACTTCCACGCTTGTGGTGCCTGAAATTGCGCGCCGCCTACCTTGTGGCACAAGACGAACTCGTGCAGCAGTGGGTTCTTCAACAGACTCATCTGGGCTGCTGCTACGACGGCGATGTTCTCGTTCACAAACAAAATCTGGGTCTATGTCCACATTGTCCATACCCTCCTCTTCCATCTCCTCAAACTCGTCATATGTCATTGTGGGGGGCCGCCGCCGTGGAGTAGAGCTCCCCAGAACAACCTCTGCGCAGCTCACTCCAACGTCGTCTTCCAGAGCTTCTCGGCCGACCTCCTGCAATTGCAACCCCTCCTGCCCAACTTGCTCTGGGATTTGGGTTTCAAAGTCCTCGGACTCGCCTTGTATTTCAGTGCCCGGTGCATTTCCCACAGTTAATGGTTGTGAATCCGGGCACAACATTTCTGGCTGTTCCTCCATTGACCTTTCAAAGGTGGAAGTTTGTTGGCCTGGGAATAGCTACTGCGAATACCCCATTGTGTCCTGAGGTAATTCATCGGACTGGTTATCTGGCAGTTGTGTGCGTGGTGTCGCTGCCGGTTGTGTCAGCTTTGTGCCCACTGGCTCCTTGTAACTGGCTGAGGACTCGGACCTCGTGCGTGATGTGCTGGTGCTGCTTAACCCACTGCTGGACGCTTGAGAGGTCATCCAAGTAATTATATGGTCCTGTTCTTTTGGATCTGTGAGGGTTGTTGTCCTGGACAACATGGGCGGTATTGAGTGGGTTTTCTTGGGTGCTCCTCTGTGGCCTGTACGTGAACCGTCAGGGGAAACACCTCTTCCCTTGCCCCTCCCTCTTTCACCGGATTTCTTCCTCATTTCACTTATCCTTAAAGTACACGCTGACTGGCAGCAGTACAGTGGCAGTACAGAAATGCTATACAGTGGTGGGTGAGCGGTGTACCACTATTGCCAGCAGCGACACAGAGCACAATGCTATACAGTGGCGGGTGAGCGGTGTACTACTGTTCCCAGCAGACACAGAGTGGCAGTAAACAATGCTATATAGTCTGGCTGAGCGGTGTACACAGAGTGGCAGTACACACAATGCTATATAGTCTGGCTGAGCGGTGTACACAGAGTGGCAGTACACACAATGCTATATAGTCTGGCTGAGTGGTGTACACAGAGTGGCAGTACACACAATGCTATATAGTCTGGCTGAGCGGTGTACACAGAGTGGCAGTACACACAATGCTATATAGTCTGGCTGAGCGGTGTACACAGAGTGGCAGCAAACAATGCTATATAGTGTGGCTGAGCCGTGTACACAGAGTGGCAGTAAACAATGCTATATAGTCTGGCTGAGCGGTGTACACAGAGTGGCAGTACACACAATGCTATATAGTCTGGCTGAGCCGTGTACACAGAGTGGCAGTACACACAATGCTATATAGTCTGGCTGAGCGGTGTACACAGAGTGGCAGTACACACAATGCTATATAGTCTGGCTGAGCGGTGTACACAGAGTGGCAGTACACACAATGCTATATAGTCTGGCTGAGCGGTGTACACAGAGTGGCAGTAAACAATGCTATATAGTCTGGCTGAGCGGTGTACACAGAGTGGTAGTAAACAATGCTATATAGTCTGGCTGAGCGGTGTACACAGAGTGGCAGTACACACAATGCTATATAGTCTGGCTGAGCGGTGTACACAGAGTGGCAGTACACACAATGCTATATAGTCTGGCTGAGCCGTGTACACAGAGTGGCAGTAAACAATGCTATATAGTCTGGCTGAGCGGTGTACACAGAGTGGCAGTACACACAATGCTATATAGTCTGGCTGAGTCGTGTACACAGAGTGGCAGTACACACAATGCTATATAGTCTGGCTGAGCGGTGTACACAGAGTGGCAGTACACACAATGCTATATAGTCTGGCTGAGCGGTGTACACAGAGTGGCAGTAAACAATGCTATATAGTCTGGCTGAGCGAGGTACACAGTGGCAGTACACACAATGCTATATAGTCTGGCTGAGCGGTGTACACAGAGTGGCAGTAAACAATGCTATATAGTCTGGCTGAGCGAGGTACACAGTGGCAGTACACACAATGCTATATAGTCTGGCTGAGCCGTGTACACAGAGTGGCAGTAAACAATGCTATATATAGTGTGGCTGAGCGAGGTACACAGTGGCAGTAAACAATGCTATATATAGTGTGGCTGAGCGAGCGGTGTACTACTGTTCCCAGCAGCGACACACAATGACTGGGGGGGGACCCTGGCTAGCGTGGCTGGAGAGCGAACTACCCTGCCTGCCTACCCAAAGCTAAACCCACAGAGAAATGGCGGAGATATGACGTGGTTCGGGTATTTATTTAGATTATTTATTTATTCAGAGCGCGTTCGGGTCCGAACCACGTGACCCGTTCGGCCAATCACAGCGCTAGCCGAACGTTCGGGGAACGTTCGGCCATGCGCTCTTAGTTCGGCCGTGCGGCCGAACGGTTTGGCCGAGCACCATCAGGTGTTCGGCCGAACTCGAACATCACCCGAACAGGGTGATGTTCTGCAGAACCCGAACAGTGGCGAACACTGTTCGCCCAACACTACTAATAGCCACCGGATAATAGCTGCAGGATTGGTGACACAGAAAACAGGAAGTTCCAGTGATCTGAAGACAAGATGAAGTGCAGACTTTAATCTGAAGAAGGCATACCAAGCTAAGATCAGTATTGGCAGCAGGTGAATAGGGTAAGCTTGTGCTGGCCTGGATTTAACCACTTCTGTTTATGTACCGTCAAACTGGTGGCATCCGTCCATCATGGACTGTATCTTTAAAGGATACTGAGAGCACTACTGGCCTTACTAGTAACAGAGAAAGGTAAGTATTCTGCTGTAGACTATGGGGAGTATAATATCCCAATATTATGTAAGCTTAGGGTTACATGAAGTCATTTTCCCAAGTTTATAATGCAGCACTTATCTGTGTAAGATGAAACTGTTTTTGGATACTTACAAACTGGTTACTAGCACCATTACCACTCTGAAGAGAAATAAGTACATGTAGTCCATACAATATCCCAATACTATATGAAACGTGCAAAATACTAAACAATGCAGTTGCTTGCTGCACCAAGGGCGACCATAAATAACTGTTCACTTCTAACTTACTTTCAGTGAGAAAAAAAGGCACTTAAAAGTTTTGCAGGTAATGTTACAAAAACAGGTGCTGTGTCTGCAGTTACTTAGTGTTCCAGAGACTGAGCAGATACCTACAAAATACCTTCCACAAAGTACAGTTAACTTAAGAAACAAGCAAGAGTGTGCTCATTTCAAGAATTCATTTAACATATATAATGCATTCAAATGTTTATTTCTAAGCAGTGATGCATCATTATCTTGTAATGCAGAAACAAAGTTTCAGAACCAAATACAACTTCAACACACGCTGCACCTTAACCCCAGTTGTGTCCAATTTAACAAGGATCATTTTAAATCTGATCACCATGCAGTAATAAAAATATAAATAGAGGCAGCATGTCACAAATGAGTCTGTTCTCTTTCATTCCTGCGCATAGTTCTCACTAAGCCCCTATCTCATAGCAGAAGTGTTTGGCCTCACTAAAGCCTGTCTTCCATGGGCGGCTAAACTGCGCGTTTGTCGGGCAGATCACCCTTCCTGCTGCCAGCCACAAATGCTATTCAGCCGCAATTACATGCAGCTGATTGGCAGCATTTGATAAAACTGTGCATATCATATTTGACAACTGGTGGCTTTACCTAACAGTAAAAAAAAGTCTCCTGTCGCATATGAGGATGGCAACCACCATGCTCAGATACAACTCCCTAGGGGGTTAGCAAGTGCCCAGTGGGTGGATAGAAACAGCTGACAGGCGGCTGCAAGAGTGGAAAGTGCAGGAGCAGGAGCCCCACTGTGTAAGAAACCTTTAACTTCCATTGCTGCTTTCAGAGTGAAAGTGAAGTGTGACACTACTGATAGGATCATGCAGAAAACATCCAGGATGCTGTGAATATCTCCCCCTGCCTTTATCTCTGACTGTAAGCCAGCTGAGATTTGTGGTTCCTGCCCTTTGTGTCTGGGCATTCTTGGAACTTCTGGTTCATTTATTTGTTGCCACATTGCATGGACTTGTGCTTTGCTGGGACTTGCAGTCCACTCCTTCTTTCCTAGTTGCCTGACACATGTCTTGATAGAACTTGTGGCATCCATAAAGACTAATGTCTACCTCTTTATTAAATATTTAATGGAGCATTATATGTCAAACTTATGACCCTGACCTTGAGGATCCCTGGTTAAAAAAATAAAAGATGACACAATGTGGGGTTCCCTCTTAATGCTCTATCTAGTCCCTTAGACCTTGAACCCACTAGCAGCACTTTTCTAAGCACTTGTAATTTGAAAAGCTCTTGCTAATTCAATGCTATGGGGGATTTTAAAAAAAATCACATGCCTCAAGGGGGCTCACACACATAGCATTACATTAGAAAAAGCTTTTCAAATCACAGGCACTTGCAAAAGGCTTAGAAAAGCTCTGCTAAGTGGGTTCCAGGCCTAATGCAGACATGAAACTGAAGAGACCAGAAAAGGGAGAGCAATCCTCGGCTTCTTCTGTCACAAGAAAGAGGTGGAGGTTTTGGGATTTTTCTATATTTATTTTTTTTTTATCACCCATTTCCCAGATGTGATTTAGGTGGCCAATCAAACTGCTTCCATCTGAAGACCCACCCATAGACTTAAAACATTATTTGAATAACACCAATGTGACCATATTTGGTGACTGGATGGAGGGGGAGCGCTGCAATAGTCATAAATAGTAGAAAAAAAAAAAAAAGGTAAAAATGCTGCCGTGTGTATCAATACATTTCTGGCTTTTTCTGGGTTGGAAGCAACAAGAAGACTTGCAGGCTGCTCCATTCCTGGTCCAAAAACCCTCTTTGATGACCGTGGTGGGGTATTCTGCCCCTTTAGAACCACAAAGCATCCACATGTAAGCACCAGTTTCCATGGAAATAACAGCAGAGAAGAAGTTGGCAATAACATTTGTCACTACTACTGGGAATATGAAGCTTGTACAATGAAGAAAGAGTGAAACCTACTACATTTACTTAAAGTGGTGTGACATAACATTCAATAAAAATGTGTTTTTCTACTTTTTATTATTCATAGTTATCATATTTGCTTTGTGCACAAGTAATATTGTCTCTCTACAAATTACAAATTACCAAAGTGTAGTTTATCGTGCCCTGAAAGCTTCCATTGCATTTTATTCCATCTGCTTTTTATTATATATTAAATTCTTCTAATGAGTTGTTCTGAACTGTGTGTGCGCCTGAAGCAGAGAGAGCTTCTCAGAAAGTGTTTTCTTCTTGTTACAGACAAATGTATCAACATTGGAATGCAAACAAAGATACTGTTATCTCCAGTTTGGATGCTGATTTGAAGCTGAATAGCAGGACAAAGTGCTTTCTTTAACCATTTCAACGATGTTCTGATAAAAAAAAAAATCTGAGATAGTAGCTTTAAAACTGTGAGGAATCTTTTAGAGCAAAATAGAAATGCTGACTTTCAGACCACTTTAACAGAGCATATAAAATAACTTGACGTTCACTTCGAGGTAAGAAAAAAAAGAATTCAGCGTGGATCATGTCTAAAGCGTGATTTGGACACATTTTGCAATGTTATTCAAAATAAACTGAAACAGAAAAACAGTTACTGGAAATTGATTTAATGTGCTGTCCAAACTCATACTTTTCCCTTGATGTAATGTAATTATCACTTTTACTATGATTCCTTTCACATTGACCAAGACAGTAAGTATTCTGATGTTAAAGAATTTGTTGACTTTATTACTGACGCTGGCTATGCAAATCTTTCCTAATAATATGATGAAGTTAAGAAATGTTCTTAGTGTGATGTTTAAGTGTTCCACTTTCCTAAGCGCCAAGAGATTTACCCGCCTCAGCCACTGGATCATCATGTCACACCAGCGGCACAGTGGTGTTGCCAGTCCATCTTCATTTTTCCTGAGAAAATGACATGAAAGCAAAGCAAGCTGTTTCCTCAAGGTTGCTGGAGCTGGAGCTGAAACTCTGTGTCACAGCCAGCTAGCTGGTTGTGCCCAGAAGACGCGCTACAAAGGTCAGTTAGTGTAGCCTTAAAAAAAAAAAAATACCACACACACAAAATGTAATAACAGCCACATGCGGATAAATTATACTTTTGGTGTAGACAAAGTGCATAAAACCAGTCATCATACTGAGAGGTTAATGGAGAAAGAAAAATACATTACACCATAAGAAAAACTAAGAGGAGAGAACCATGGTTCCTCCATTTTTCATGTAGTGGGAAGCACAGCTGTTATTTTCTACAGCTTAAGTACAAATTGAAAAACTACACTCTTATTACCAGAGGTTTCTGTGGCCAGAATCCCCACACTGTTGATCTCATAAATCTTTTCAGGAATTTCTTCCCCCAGCCGTTGACCACACATTTGATACTTAGTGGTCAAACCTACTTGTACCAGGAATAACCACACAGGGTCTGAACAATACGGTTGTAATGTCACACTGGTTTTGGTACAAAATCTAGCTATATTTTCATTAGCAGCATACATGGAAAAAGAGCCTCGGTAATTTGGGCACCGGGATAGCTGCTGGCGGAAAATGGGTAAAATTAATGATATTCTCCTATTGGGTTCTATATACGATAATAAAATATCATTATTTTTTCTCGATATTTTACTATTGCTTAACCACTTGAGGACTCAGCCTTCCCCCCCCCCCCTCCCCTTAAGGACCAGCGTGTTTTTTTAAGATCTGTGCTGGGTGGGGTCTGCAGCCCCCAGCACAGATCAAATAGCAGGCAGAGCGACCAGATCGCCCCCCTTTTTTCCCCACTAGGGGGATGATGTGCTGGGGGGCGTCTGATCGCTCCTGCCTGCTTGTGGCTGGCGGGGGGGGGGGGGGGGCACCTCAAAGCCCCCTCCACCGCAGGATTCCCCCTCTCCCTCTCCTCCCTCCCTGCCCCGGAGATTGGAGGCTGCACAGGAACGGATCTGTCCTGTGCAGCCTCTAACAGGCTCCTGCCTGTCATGTGACAGCGATCCCCGGCCGCTGATTGGCCGGGGATCGCTGATCTGGTACAACGCTGCTACTGTTAGCAGCGTTGTACAAATGTAAACAAAGAGGATTATTTCCGCTTGTGTTTACATTTAGCCTGCGAGCCGCGATCGGCGGCCCGTAGGCTATTCACGGAGCCCCCCAACGTGAATTGACAGAAAGCAGCCGCTCGCGCGAGCGGCTGTTTCCTGATTAATTAGCCTGCAGCCGGCGACGCAGATGTGCGTCGCTGGTCCTGCAGCTACCACTTTGCCGACGCGCGTTATGAGTCGGCAAGTGGTTAACCTGGCTCCTTTCTCTCTTCACCCTCCATCTATCAATGCAGCCTTCACTGCAAAAAAACACCCTCTGCCAATGTCTGTGTGTCGTGACCTTTGGTATCCTGCTGGTGGCAGCACTGAGGAACATTTGGGTGGACTTCTGCTGTCCACCAGCAGATGTCTCTCCCTTTGCTGGGAACTGCGCAAGACTTCAGCTCACCTGCAGATGAAACTCTGTGAATAGGCTGTTTTTGCCAGCAGGACATTGGTAGATCATTGTTACTCACAGCCTTGTGAGTCTGTTTATCAGTTCTGTGTTCCCTGCTTCCTGCTCTTGATATTTTGATTCCCTGGAATTGATCCTTGCTAGCCTGACTATTCTTTGCCTACTGTTTTTATCTGATATTCTGGTTTGACTCTTGCCTGTCTAATTTCTCTCCTGTGTGCTGATTAGGTCTAATCAATCCTGCACATGTATTGTGCGAACTGTGCTCTTGTATATTTGCCTTTTTACATATACTGTGTGAACTGTGCTCCTATATATTTACCATTGTACCTATAGCATACGGTATGTGTGATCGGTGCTCCTGTGTATTTGCCATTGTATATATCTGCATAGTTAGAGAGGTTATTTTGGGATCAGTGATGCACCGTGTGTTGCCAGTTGTATGATTGCATTTATAAATAGTAGTCCTTAGTGACCTTCTGATCTTGTTTAGCTACACAGGTGATTTGCATGATCAGATTGTTGACTTGCTGGTTTGGTTCAGTCACGATAACGATCTGCATGACCAGATCGTTACACCGCGCTGCCTAATTGCAATAATTATCAGGTGTCCGCGGGCTCTCTTTACCGCCTAGGTGCCAGCATAGCTGCAATTATAGCAGACCTGAACTCAGAACGTCCTCTCTGCTCTTAAAGATACGCAACAGCATAATAACCTTATAACAAAAAAATGTCTTTGTTACAGCTGATGCAAATCCTAAAATAAATCTGCAGTGTTTCTACTTCCTGATTCATGGAAGCAGACATATTGTTAACAGCCTGTGCTTTCAAATTAGCTTATCTGCCATCTCTGCTGTAGCAGTCACGTGACCCAGGGAGAGATCAGATTACAACATGTGATTAGACACCAATGAGAGGGAATTAAAAAGGCTAAACTCTTTAAAGTGGAATGAAACCCAGCATTTCTTCTTTGCTCTAAAAAATTATTTACAACCAGCATTTTTTTTTTTACTAAAACAGCATTCAAAGGGTTACACACAGGGATGGAAAGTTCAGTGCAGAGAATGTGGATGCATCCGAAGTTGTAGATAATGTTATCTTGTGTTTACTTAAATGTATCCAGTGAGGAATTTGACACATTCTCTGACTGTGGAGAAGCTCCTGGACACAGAGAGACACTGAAAGCATTTCTGCCTTCAATACATAATGAATAAAACCAGTTATGAATAACATGCAAAATCAGCTCTCAAAGTAAAAAAAAAACTACATTTGGGAATGTATAATTTCTAGATTCATAATAATACTTATGCACAAATGCAAGTATGATAATTATATGGCATATAAAAAGTAGGAAAACATGTTTTTATTGAATATGATGTCAGGGTTTTATACCACTTTAAATACATACAGGGTGCATTTCTCTATGTTTTCCTTCTGTCCTATGCAAGAGTTCAGGTGTACTTTAACATTGTGGTCTATGGGGCACACATTTTACTGTAGTCCGCCAGCACCCAAATTACCTGCTCCGTCATAAGCATTATCTTACAATATGGTAATATGTTCATCATTATAATATTGGCGCTATTGAATGACCACTCCAGAAAAAACAGTAAGCAGTTCAAATCTGACAGACTTTGTTTTCAAAAGTGAAATGGCAGAAGTTAAGTCTAACTGACAAAATAATATGCAAGTGTGTATAGAGGCCGGCTGGTGTCTTACTATTTTGACAGTTAAACTGCCGCTCAGAAAATGCTTTTGAAAACAAAGAAAACCCTGAGAATCCTCCATGAGAAGATGGGCTTGCCCAAAACCCGTCAGTTCTATCAGATTTGAACTGCTTACTCTTTTTGCTGGCATGGTCCTTAATTTTAGAATTTTTTAATTTTTAGAAATTGTTTGACAGTATCATGACATATATTAGTCTCCTGAAGTTCCACTGTAAAGTTCATCAATTAATGCAGGTTTGTTATTTAACCACTTAAGCCCAACTGGACGAGATTTCTCGTCCAGTTGGGCTGCGCGCACTCCCGCGGGTCGCGCGTGCTCCCGCGGGCCCCCCCGTGCGCGCCCCCGCTGCTGGCCGCTAGCCCACCGATCAGTGAAAGGGATTATAAATCCCTTTCGCTGATCGGACCCCCCCGGAGAAAAGCCGACAGCGTCTCTTCAGACACTGCGGCTTTTCTGAGCTCTGGTCTCCTTTCTTCTGCCTGGGAGCGAGATCGATCGCTCCCAGGACTTTTTGATTCTGGCCATCTTGTGGCCAAATAGCAAATTACACCTAAAAAAAAAAGTTTTAAAGATAAACATATAAATATATTAAAAAAAAAACCCTGTTTACCTCCCACACCAAAAAATACCCACATACAAGTTTAAATTAAAAAAAAAAAAAATTACATTAATAAAAAAAAAAAAAAACATAAATAGTTACCTAAGGGTCTGAACTTTTTAAATATGCATGTCAAAGGAGTATATCAATATGATTTAATAAATTATGGGCTTCTAAACAGTGATGGACGCAAAACGGAAAAAATGCACCTTTATTTCCAAATAAAATATTGTCGCCATACATTGTGATAGGGGCATAATTTTAACGGTGAAATACCCGGGGCATATGGGCAAATACAATACGTGAGTTTTAATTATGGAGGCATGTATTATTTTAAAACTATAATGGCTGAAAACTGAGAAATAATGAATTTTTTCAATTTTTTTCTTATTCTTCCTGTTAAAATGCATTTACAGTAAAGTGGCTCTTAGCAAAATATACCACCCACAGAAAGCCTAATTGGTGGCGGAAAAAACAAGATATAGATCAATTAATTGTGATGAGTAGTGATAAAGTTATTGGCAAATGAATGGGGGGTGAAAGTTGCTCGGATGTAAAAAAAATTTCAACCCTTCGGGCTTAAGTGGTTAAAATCATCAAATGATTGCACTCATCATGACTTGGTTTCTTGGAGACAACCGTTGATGTATGCTGTTATAGCAGTCAAAGGGTAAGCTTGCTTTAAAGTCTCTCTTTCGGCAAACATGTTTTGATGTGGCTGCCACCTCACTCCCCATGCATTATGAGCAATAAACATAAGTGTAGTCTGTATTTTAACCTTCAGCAGCACAGTCAAATGACTCATGCTGTCATCAATGCAATGCTGTCAATAGAAACATGTCTACTAATGCGTGCTGTCTGGGAGCCTGACTGTCAAGAATATGTTGCCCTCCAGTGGTTGCGTTGCACTCTTCATTGATTACAATGGGTGAATGGCAGCTCAGAAGGCAATGGAGGAGTGAAGGAGAGGTGCAGTCTCTACTACCCATCCCTTAAAGCGGATCCGAGATGAAAAACTAACTATAACAAGTAAATTGTCTATATATCTTATCTAAAGTTTACACAGCAAATCTAGCTACAAACAACTTCAATAGTTTATGATTATTTATTTCTGTGATACAATGAGGGCAGCCATGTTCTGTTTGTCACAGGCTGAGGGCTTGAGATGCTATCAGCTTGCCTGTGTGTAATATGACAAATTCAGTCCCCTCTCCTCCTCCCTCCTCCCCTCTGCCTCTGAAATCTCTGGCTAGTAACCTCCTCCTCCTCCTGCCCAGACTGAGCTCCCATAAGCCCTTGCTACAGTGCCAAGACACTCTAAAAAGCTGTGGGCGAGACTTGTTTAGTTTATAGGGAAGTAGAGTATTAAAACAAATCAAAAAAAGTATTTGGCTTGAGGAATGCCCTATAAACTATATGAAAGGAACACAATTATGCAATGAGTAAAAGTTTATCTCGGATCCACTTTAATTGACTACAATTGGCTGGAAAGTATCAGCTTAACCACACCTTTCTCAGAAGGCAAAACAGGAGTTAAGGAGATAGTCAACCTATGCCACACCCCCTTCATAGATCATAGTAGAAAAGGAGAGTGAGTGGCATCTCCACTAACACTTCAAGAAAGCAATTCTCCTAGCTTAACCTGCTCCCGACCGCTTCATGGTGATCGGCGGTGGGTGCGTGGCTCTTTCGTGTCCAGCTAACGCCAATTGGTGCCAGCTCACATCTCGCAAGATTAGCAGGGAACGAGCACTGCACGCAACGGGGGACAGAGAACAGCCTGCCAGCCCGCAATCAAAGCTGGCAGGCTGTTATTTCATAAAAAAAGCAGGAAAACGTGTACAGTCATTCACTTCACGAAGTTCTCAGTGTCCAAGTAAGCCCACAGGTCCTCTTGAACCGCTAACACCTTTCAACCTTAAACATAAAAACAGATCATAGTGCAGTTTTGTAAAGCTAGCTGATTGGTCACCACGGGTGTGCTTTGCAAAAAAGCATACAGGCTGGGACGTGAGGGGCCACTACCAGGGTCACACCCCCTCTTTACGCCCCTGCTCACCAGAAAGACTCTCTGTGTAATTGGACAAGGGTGTTGTTCCAGCCTTCATGCATCCATCTTTCCATAATATGCCTAATTGCAGCAGCCTATATCAGAGCTCTTTATATAGCCACACAGCTCTGTATGTAATCAGCAATCAATGTACCTCAAAGCAAAGCAATGCCCATATGTAAAATCATCTCAATTTATTTACCAACAGCAGCATAATCCATTTAAAATCACATAAAACAAACACACTGCGTAGCCACCGTCTGTGTAGCAGAGTCTCTCCTCTTCCTACAAGTCCATCGTGTCCCCCTTAGCTCCGCCCTATCGGGACTCCCGGTACTGCTGCACCTATGGAGATATAATTCTGTGTAGGTGTGGTAGCTGTCTCCAGCACACTACACACAGTTAGATTTGCCATATAAGGATGATGCTGCTTTTACTGTATGAATGTTAATAGGTGTGCTGGTACAAGCCAATAGCAGCAGTGCTTTGTCATAGAAAAACAGACTGCAGACAGGATTGTTCCATGAGTATGTATGAGATTCCAGCATTGATGTAAGATATGGGTAGAGAGGAAGGTGTGTTTAAAGGGGCACTATTGTGAAAAATTGTATAATTTAAAATATGTGCAAACATAGACAAATAAGAAGTATGTTTTTTCCAGAGTAAAATGAGCCATGAATTACTTTTCTACTATGTTGCTGTCACTTAAACTAAGTAGTAGAAATCTGACAGAAGCGACAGGTTTTGGACTAGTTCATATCTTCATAGGGGATTCTCATCAAGGCTTTTATTCTTTATAAAGATATTCCAAAACCTGTCACTTCTGTCAGATTTGTACTACCTACTGTAAGTGACAGCATTATAGGAGAAAAGTAATTTATGGCTCATTTTTTGTCTGGAAAAAACATACTTCTTATTTGTTTATGTTTGCACATTTTACATTTTTACAATTTTTTGCCATAGTGCCCCTATAAAGACATTTCCCCACTAAACTAAATCAAGAGATGGCCAGCAACTTGGAAAGATGCGAGACCTGATGGGGTAAAAAAGAAAATTATAATTTCTCAGATAACTTTAAACTGCATACCAGTACCATTTAAAGAGACTCTCAAGCCTTAATAAAAATAGCTTTTTTCCTTATATATAGCAGGGGCATGTTTGCCCCTGCTAAAATTCCGCTATCCCGCGGCTGAACGAGGGTCCTTCCCCCTCCAAATCCCCCCCTGCAAAATCACGAAATAGCCCTGTGCGCTTTCGTGTGAGGCAAGGCTATGAGCTGCAGCCCTGCCTCACACGCGTCTATCAGCGGCTGATCTCCGCCTCTCCCCCGCCCCTCTCAGCGAAGGCAGACTGAGAGGGGCGGAGGAGAGGCGGAGATCCGCCGCTGATAGACGCGTGTGAGGCAGGGCTGCAGCTCATAGCCCGGCCTCACACGGAAGCGCTCCCCGGGCAGCACAGGGGGGATTTGGAGGGAAAGGACCCTCGTTCAGCCGCGGGATAGTGGCGTTTTAGCAGGGACACACATGCACCTGCAATATATAAGGAAAAAAGCCATTTTAATTATGGCTTCAGACTCTCTTTAACCTTCCTGGCGGTAAGCCCGAGCTGAGCTCGGGCTATGCCACCGGAAGGCACCGCTCAGGCCCTGCTGGGCCGATTTGCATATTTTTTTTTTGCTGCACGCAGCTAGCACTTTGCTAGCTGCGTGCAGTGCCCGATCGCCGCCGCTACCCGCCGATCCGCCGCTATCCGTCGCGCCCCAGCCGCCCCCCCCCCCCAGACCCCGTGCGCTGCCTGGCCAATCAGTGCCAGGCAGCTCTATGGGGTGGATAGGAATCCCCTTTGACGTCACGACGTCGATGACGTCGGTGACGTCATCCCGCCCCGTCGCCATGGCGACGGGGGAAGCCCTCCAGGAGATCCCGTTCTTTGAACGGGATCTCCTGATCGCCGCTGGCGATCGGAGGGGCTGGGGGGATGCCGCTGAGCAGCGGCTATCATGTAGCGAGACTTTGTCTCGCTACATGAAAAAAAAAAAAAATTTAAAAAAAAGATTTGCTGCCCCCTGGCGATTTTTTAGCAAACCGCCAGGAGGGTTAAGGGAGGAGGGAAGAAAGATCATCAACATTGTGAGTAAAATATCTTTGTGAGGCTAAGAAGAGTAGCTATGGGAAAGTATTTGTGCCTGAAGAGGGTTTAAATGTCCACTATCCCCAAAATGCAATTCTGCAGTGCACATTTAACTTTTCCTCGCACCACACCACGGCTGCTGGGGGGGATTTGCAGGTAGTTTGTGTGGTGTGGGGGGAGTTAGTTTTAGGGATTAGGTAGGTAGTTTGTGTGGGTGAGGGGATAGTTTTAAGGATTGGGTAGGTAGTTTGTGCAGGTAGGGGGTTCGTTTTAGGCCCTGGGAGGTAATTTGTGCGGGTGGGGGTTAGTTTTAGGCATTAAGTAGCAAGTTTGTGTGGGTGGGGGGGGTTAGCTTTAGGCACTAGGTAGGTAGTTTGTGGAGGTGGGGTGTAGATTTAGGCATATTTAACTTTTCATCGCAGCGTACCACGGCTGCTGGGGGGGGTTCACAGTGTTAGCTAGGTAGGGTGTGCGGGTGGGTGGGTGCGTTTTAGGAATTAGGTAGGTAGTTTGTGCAGGTAGGGTGTTAGTTTTAAGGATTAGGTAGGTAGTTTGTGTGGGGGTTAGTTTTAGGCACTAGATAGGTAGTTTGCACAGGTGGGGAGGTAGATTTAAGCACTAGATAGGTAGTTTGTGCGGGTGGAGGGTTAGTTTTAGGCATTAAATAGGAAGTTTGTGCCAGTGGGGGGTTAGTTTTAGGAACTAGGTGGATAGTTTGTGTGGGTGGGGGGCTAATTTTAGGCATGGGGCAGATAGGGTTAGGCAGCGGGGGAGGGTTCTGTGTGAGAGTAGGGTTAAGTTTGGCTTTAGTAAAATAAAGCTATTTAATATCGATATTTTACTTTTTTATAGTAAAATATTGGTATTTAATAACAATATTTTACTAACAACGTTACTGTGCGCCCTTATTTCCCCGCGCCTTTATTTGATGTACCAGTGTGCATATGTATAAAATGTACATTTGTTCAAGAGTAAAATGCACTATAAATGACTGTTTCCCCTATGTCACTTTCAGTTGGATGTTAAAACGTGACCAATTTTGGACTAGTCCATCTGCTTAGGGGGAATATCCAAACACTTTCTTCGAAGTCATTTTTATGCTGAGTTTGCCGAATGTTCGTGACACTTTGCAACAAGTAGTTATGGGAAATAAATACAAGAGGACAATGTAGTCATAATATTCAGTGTGAAGCAGTCACTGGCACATGTTCCACACTAGGCTGGAATGTTCCGTTTCACATCTGCCAAACGGCACCATCTCATGCTTTCTTTTTAGAAGGGATGGGAGTTTAAAGTAGCAGAAATACACAAAGTGATCAAATACTCAGAGAAACAGGAACTTAATACTTTGCAATAAGCAATTTAATGCTGTAATAATATTTTTTATCAGTTCAGTAATGCTCTTCCACTGTTAAGAATGCTGTGAATGGAAGTTTATCATATGCAGGTTTATCATGCCTAGAACTGTATTTTTTCACGTTGCTTTATTATTCATATGAATCTTTCATAGTATTACAACATATTTACATATCTTAACTTTTAAGTTAATATTTATATTTTATGATACATTTATCACTTTGAGGACTTAAAGGGAACCAGAGAGGAACGGGGGGTTGAAAAAAGAAAATGATTTTATACATACCTGGGGCTTCTTCCAGCTCCATAAGCCTGAATCGCTCCCACGCCGCCGTCCTCAGCTTCCTGGATCCGCCGGTACCGGGCCCGTCACTTCCGGCGGACGCGGCCAATTGTCCGCATCACAGGGGCTCCCTCCATACATGTACGCATGCGGCAGCGCAGTAAGCAGCCACATGCGTATCTGTATGGAGAGAGAGCACCCTGTAATGCGGAGAATTGGCCGCGTCCGCCGGCCGACTTGCCGACTCGCGGCAATGACGGGACCCGGTGGCGGCGGATCCAGGCAGCGGAGGACGGCGGCGTGGGAGCGATCCGTGCGTATGGGGCTGGAGGAAGCCCCAGGTATGTATATTGAATCCTCTCTGGTTCCCTTTAACCTTCTACAAAATACTCTTTTCTTTTCTGTCATTAAGGGTAAACAAGGGTTATGATGAGAACTCTGAACGCAACACCAAACTCATAACTATACCAAATGGATAACTGTTTACTAAGAGGGGAACTGTACTTAAAATAACATAATGAATTAAATTGCTTATTTTTTAAAATATTAATTTATAGAGTATTTAGTCAGTGTTTGCCCCGTGTAAAATCTTACCTCTCCCTGATTTACATTCTGAAATGTATCACTGGTGGCGACATCTTCAGTTCTGCCAGGTGATCTATGCGGAATGTCCATTTACTGAGAGTTCTACGCACAGAGGGAGATACTGCTTGTTTAGCAGTTGGAAAAGGCCTTTATTTTGTACAATGCAACAAGGTTCACAGACAGCAAACTGTCAGACCCATGGTCATGACATCCCACTGTGGGAGGGGTTTCACCACTATTAGAGATGGCCCGAACGGTTCGCCGGCGAACGGTTCCAGGCGAACTTCCGGGGGTTCGCGATAGCGGAGAACCGCGAACTTTACCGGAATTTTGGTTCGCCCCCATAGTGCACCATTAGGGTCAACTTTGACCCTCTACGTCACAGTCAGCAGACACATTGTAGCCAATCAGGCTACACTCCCTCCTGGAGCCACTTCCCCCCTTATAAAAGGCAGGCATCGCCAGCCATTTTACTCACGTGTGTGCCCACTGTAAATAGAGAAGGGACAGCTGCTGCAGATTCTCTCATAGGGAAAGATTAGTTAGGCTCTTGTAGACTTCTTAGCTTGCTCCTTGCTGGCTCTTATTGTTCTCTGTGCACCCACCCACCTACGTGAGCGCACGCAGTGTCACTGTGCCTGTCCGCTACCTGTCTGTGTGTGACAGGTGCACATTGTAATACCCTTTACTTACTGCATATACCTACCTACCTGTTGTTCACAGTGCACCCACCTACCTACGCGAGCTGAGCACACGCAGTGTCACTGTGCCTGTCCGCTACCTGTCTGTGTGTGACAGGTGCACATTGTTATACCCATTACTTACTGCATATACCTACCTACCTGTTGTTCACAGTGCACCCACCTACCTACGTGAGCTTAACACATGCAGTGTCACTGTGCCTGTCCGCTACCTGTCTGTATGTGACAGGTGCACATTGTAATACCCATTACTGCATATACCTACCTGTTGTGTTCAGTGCACCCACCTACCTACGTGAGTGCACGCAGTGTGATATACCACTCCGTGCATACCTGTTAACTGCACCTGTGTGACTGCACATTGTATTAGTCAAGTCAGTGCATACCTTTCCACTTCATCCCCCAATATAGACAAAACAAAAGGCAGAGGCAGGCAACCTGGCAGGTCTGTTCGAGGTCGCGCTGTCGTGATTTCATGCAGCCCTCGACCAAAGTACAGTGTTCAGAAGAAGGCACGTGCCATCAACCCCCAATATTGTCAGGCCGTAGTTGACTATTTAACACAGAACACCTCATCTTTCTCAGCTTCCGCACGAAAGCGTGACATATCTTCCTCCTCCTGCTCTGATTCTGGCAGCCCACTTAACACTCAGTCGGCCGCCACCACCAAAGTGCCATCACCCCAGGGCTCAGCGGTGTGGACATTTTTGTGTGTGTCTGCCTCAGATAAGAGCAATGCCATCTGTACTCTCTGCCACCGAAAATTGAGCCTTGAAAAGACCAAGACCCGCATAGGGACAACTACCTTACGAAGGCACATAATTACAAAGCACAAACTGCAATGGGATGACCACCTGAGGAAAAGCAGCACACAAAAGCAAAGCCACACACCGCAGTGGAAGATAACAGGCTGCAATTTTTTCTCAAAGAATGCGATACCTAAACTGTACCATGATGTTGAAAGGCAAGTGGTGACATTTCTGGCACACAGCGTTGGGTCAAGGGTCCATCTGACCACGGATACCTGATCTGCAAAGCACACTCAGGCCTGCCCGAAGACTAAGTCAGTCCCCACACAGCATCTCTGCCCACAGGCCGGTTGACTGCCTTCTCTGCCACCACCAACAGACTCCAGGACTCCAGGCGGATTCCTGAATTTTTAAGGCCGGTGCGTGTACATGCCTGCCTAATTTTTCTGGCTGCACTGCAGCTGCAACAACAAAACAAAAGGCATGTACATGTGCCAATTCCGCTTTGTTATCATTACCTTGCCGCGGTGAAGGGGCTTGCGTAGCACAATGAAGCAATGACCGACGGCTATCTGAGTGTTTTGGGGGGGGGCATACCCACGATAATAAGGTCGTTGCTTCATTGTGGACAGACCAAATTTGATCAGCTGGACAGTCACTGTCCTGTCATTCAGCTACCTCAGCCCAGCAACCATATGGGCTTGAAAACCGCCACGGCCTGCAAACTCGCCATGGTGCGCACCAGTCCAGCACGGCCGTCCCAACACAAACAGCTGTTTGCAGTGCGTTACACGGTGAGTTTGGTGTGTCAGTGTGAAGCAGTACTCTAATTACACTCCCTGATTGATGTATACACATGCAAGCTGTTTTAAAGCACTTTAGGCCTGCAATTTAGCATTCAATGTGATTTCTGCCCTTAAAACGCTGCTTTGCATCAAATCCACATTTTTCCCCAGGACTTTTGGCATCTATCCCACTCTGCCATGCCCCCCTCCAGGTGTTAGACCCCTTGAAACATCGTTTCCATCACTTTTGTGGCCAGCATAAGTGTTTCTAAGTTTGCCTCACCATTGAAGTCTATTGCAGTTTGCGAAAGTTTGTGCGAACTGAACTTTTGGCGGACGTTTGCGAACCGAAAATCGGAGGTTCAGGCCATCTCTAACCACTATATCAGCCACACAGAACTCCCGATGATCTATTTGAGAAAAGGTAAATATTTCTCGTGGGAAAGAGGGTATCAGCTACTGATTGGGATGAAGTTCCATCCTGGGTTAATGTTCCTCTTTAAAGGACCTCTGGCTCGAAAATCATAAAATGTAAAATATATGTAAACATATACAATTAGGAAGTACGTTTCTTCCAGAGTAAAAGGAGCCATAAATTACTTTTCTCCTATGTTGCTGTCACTTACAGTAGGTAGTAGAAATCTGACAGAATCGATAGGTTTTGGACTAGCCCATCTCCTCATGGGGGACTCAAAGGGATTTCTTTATTTTCAAAATGCACTTAGTGAATGGCAGTTGTTCCGTCCAATTGCCAAAAAAGTGTACGGCGAGCAGGGAGGCTGGTCATCATCTTTGTAAAAATCTTTTTCAGGGAGTGTCTTTATAGAGAATAAAGGCCATGCCTTGAATCCCCTATGGAGAGATGGACTAGCCCAAAACCTGTCAGTAATGTCAGATTTCTACTACTTACTGTAAGAGAGAGAAGAGAAGTAATTTATGACTCATTTTACTCAGGAAGAAACGTTCTTCTTATTTGTATGTATTTTAAATTTTAAGATTTTCTCGACAATACCTCTTTAAGCTTTTTTTGTTTTATAGGCACAATTTGGATGAACAACTAGGGCTTCACAATTTTCTGGTCTTTTATTTTGAATGGATACCATCTGAAAATCCAGCTTCTGTGGATGTTGCATTGAAGAATATACATTTATATTCAGCGGTTAACTACACATAAGCAAATAAATCAGTTTGTGCATGACACACTTGGAAAAAAGTGGCATATTTTTCCTGTTATAAAAGTGTTTTGGCTATGATTACGAGTTTTTTGTAGCTTGAAGCATATTATATTTTAAGTGTGTCTGCTATTTACTGGTTGCTATGGGCAATGAATCAAAGGATTTTTCTTGGAGTTTTTGAGCTGGTATCTTTTGCATTACATTTTAGCTTTTTGATAAATGTAGGGAGTCTAAATGACTGATATCTGATTACCAGGACGAGTGCTTGAGTTGATTTGGGGTGGGGAGAAAAATAAAATAGATTTGGCTGTGCCTTCCACGCATTTTGTGCTTGTTTCAGGAAAAGGAGAAAGCAGGACAGAAAGAGGACACAAGTCTGTATTGACAACATGGCAAATGCAAATCGTTATTGTTCCTAAAGGGTCAATTTAAAGCTGGGTACACACTAGAGCTCTAGAAGCCTGCAGGGTGGTGATGTACACTTCTGTTACAGCACAGCTTTGTTGACTCTGGAATCAGTGGTTCATGTGGTCTCTCACAGGGCACAGAATCTAAGTGGCTTTAGGTCTTCACCAGCACACCCTACAAGGCATAACAAGTTGCCACCCTTAGTAGTTGATGGATTTTACTGTCTAATAGCTAGTGTTGGGCGAACACCAAGATGTTCGGGTTCGCGAACGTTCGCCGAACATCGCCGCGATGTTCGGGTGTTCGCGCCGAACTCCGAACATAATGGAAGTCAATGGGGACCCGAACTTTTGTGGTTTGTAAAGCCTCCTTACATGCCACATACCCCAAATTTACAGGGTATGTGCACCTTGGGAGTGGGTACAAGAGGAAAAAAAAATTAGCAAAAAGAGCTTATAGTTTTTGAGAAAATCGATTTTAAAGTTTCAAAGGGAAAACTGTCTTTTAAATGCGGGAAATGTCTGTTTTCTTTGCACAGGTAACATGTTTTTTGTCGGCATGCAGTCATAAATGTAATACATATAAGAGGTTCCAGGAAAAGGGACCGGTAACGCTAACCCAGCAGCAGCACACGTGATGGAACAGGAGGAGGGTGGCGCAGGAGGAGAAGAAGGCCACGCTTTGTGAGACACAACAACCCCGGCCTTGCATGAGGGCAAGAAGCGTGCGGATAGCAGGCTTTGTACCGCCATGCAGTCATAAATGTAATAAAGATAAGTGGTTCAATAAACAGGGACCACGCGGCAACGCTAACCCAGCAGCAGCAGACGTGATGGAACAGGAGGAGGCGCAGGAGGAGAAGGCCACGCTTTGTGAGACACAACAACCCAGGCCTTGCATGAGGGCAAGAAGCGTGCGGATAGCATGCTTTGTACCGCCATGCAGTCATAAATGTAATAAAGATAAGTGGTTCAATAAACAGGGACCACGCGGCAACGCTAACCCAGCAGCAGCAGACGTGATGGAAGTTGATGAGGGCAAGAAGCGTGCGGATAGCATGCTTTGTACCGCCATGCAGTCATAAATGTAATAAAGATAAGTGGTTCAATAAACAGGGACCACGCGGCAACGCTAACCCAGCAGCAGCACACGTGATGGAACAGGAGGAGGGTGGCGCAGGAGGAGAAGAAGGCCACGCTTTGTGAGACACAACAACCCCGGCCTTGCATGAGGGCAAGAAGCGTGCGGATAGCAGGCTTTGTACCGCCATGCAGTCATAAATGTAATAAAGATAAGTGGTTCAATAAACAGGGACCACGCGGCAACGCTAACCCAGCAGCAGCAGACGTGATGGAACAGGAGGAGGCGCAGGAGGAGAAGGCCACGCTTTGTGAGCCACAACAACCCAGGCCTTGCATGAGGGCAAGAAGCGTGCGGATAGCATGCTTTGTACCGCCATGCAGTCATAAATGTAATAAAGATAAGTGGTTCAATAAACAGGGACCACGCGGCAACGCTAACCCAGCAGCAGCAGACGTGATGGAACAGGAGCAGGCGCAGGAGGAGAAGGCCACGCTTTGTGAGACACAACAACCCAGGCCTTGCATGAGGGCAAGAAGCGTGCGGATAGCATGCTTTGTACCGCCATGCAGTCATAAATGTAATAAAGATAAGTGGTTCAATAAACAGGGACCACGCGGCAACGCTAACCCAGCAGCAGCAGACGTGATGGAACAGGAGCAGGCGCAGGAGGAGAAGGCCACGCTTTGTGAGACACAACAACCCAGGCCTTGCATGTGGACAAAAAGCGTGCGGATATAGCAGCAATGCTTTTTGCCGCCATGCAGTCATAAATGTAATACAGATGAGAGGTTCAATAAACAGGGCCCGGAAACGCAACACCATCCCAGATGTTCATTGGTCATGTTACTTGGTTGGGGTCCTGGAGTGTTGCGTAGTCATTTCCAATCCAGGATTGATTCATTTTAATTTGAGTCAGACGGTCTGCATTTTCTGTAGAGAGGCGGATACGCCGATCTGTGACGATGCCTCCGGCAGCACTGAAACAGCGTTCCGACACAACGCTGGCTGCCGGGCAAGCCAGCACCTCTATTGCGTACATTGCCAGTTCGTGCCAGGTGTCTAGCTTCGATACCCAATAGTTGAAGGGTGCAGATGGATGGTTCGACACAGCTACGCCATCTGACATGTAGTCCTTGACCATCTTCTCCAGGCGATCGGTGTTGGAGGTGGATCTGCACGCTTGCTGTTCAGTGGGCTGCGGCTGCATGGGTGTCAGAAAATTTTCCCACTCCAAGGACACTGCCGATACCATTCCCTTTTGGGTACTAGCTGCGGCTTGCGTTGTTTGCTGCCCTCCTGGTCGTCCTGGGTTTGCGGAAGTCAGTCTGTCTGCGTACAACTGGCTAGAGGAGGGGGAGGATGTCAATCTCCTCTCTAAAGTCTCCACAAGGGCCTGCTGGTATTCTTCCATTTTGACCTGTCTGACTCTTTCTTCAAGCAGTTTTGGAACATTGTGTTTGTACCGTGGATCCAGAAGGGTATAAACCCAGTAATTGGTGTTGTCCAGAATGCGCACAATGCGTGGGTCACGTTCAATGCAGTCTAGCATGAATTGAGCCATGTGTGCCAGAGTCCTACCAGAATCCTCATCATCCTCTTGTGAGCGTTGTGATAGTTGTTGTGATGCATCATAGTCGTCACCTTCCTCCTGGTCTGCTTCTGCTGACCATTCGCGTTGAATTGTGGAAGTCCAACGTGCACCGCTCTGGCCCTCGTCAGTGGTGGCATGAAATTCCTGCTCCAACTCCAGCTGTTCCTCCTCCTCTTCTTCGTCATAGCTGCTGGGGCCAGCGTTCCCTGAGGCGGATGGCCTG
The DNA here is from genome assembly GCF_040937935.1 of Hyperolius riggenbachi. NCBI lineage: Eukaryota > Metazoa > Chordata > Amphibia > Anura > Hyperoliidae > Hyperolius > Hyperolius riggenbachi. Next base: position 181,138,559 of record NC_090646.1, read on the forward strand.
ATGTTGGTACCATCACGCTGATCGTTTTCTCCTTCAGATTCCCCCAGTTGCATCATGACAGCTGTTTCCTTGATTTTTAACATCGACCTCTTCAGTAAACACAGCAGTGGTATGGTAATGCTGACTGAAGAGTTGTCACTGCTCACAAGCAACGTGGATTGCTCAAAATTTTGGAGGACTTGGCAGAGGTCCAACATGTTGGCCCAATCGGATCCACAGAAGCTTGGCAGCTGGCCGGATGCGCCTCGGTACTGCGCCGTCATGTACTGGACCACTGCACTCTTCTGCTCGCAAAAGCGGGCTAGCATGTGCAGCGTAGAATTCCAGCGCGTAGGGACATCACACAGCAAGCGATGGTGGGGGAGATTGAAGCGCTCCTGCATCTTGGCGAGTGCCCCCGAAGCAGTACTGGAATTTCTACAATGTTTGGACACTCGACGCACCTTCAACAGCAGATCGGGCACGCCTGGGTATGTCCTCAGGAACCGCTGAACTACTAGGTTCATCACGTGCGCCAGGCAAGGGATGTGTGTCAGCTTAGCCAACCTTAAAGCGCGAATGAGATTACTCCCATTATCACACACAACCATGCCCGGTTTCAGGTCCAGCGGTGCCAGCCACAAATCCGTCTGTTCCTTTATTCCCCTCCAAATTTCCTCCCCTGTGTGCTGCTTATCCCCAAGGCAGATTAGCTTCAGCAACGCTTGCTGACGCATGCCAACAGCTGTGCTGCACTGCTTCCACGATCCTACTGCTGCTGGGTTAGCGTTTCCGGATGAGGTACAGCTTTGAGATGCGTTGGAGGAGAAGGAGTCAGAGAGGTAGGTGCTGCTGTTGTTATCCAGTGGGAGGGACGGCGGTGCAGCTGTTTGTGGCGTGGGCAACACCCGTGCCGTAGCAGGTGAGGAATCGCTGCCAGGCTCCACAAGGTTCACCCAGTGCGCGGTAAGGGAGATGTATCGACCCTGGCCGAACGCACTCGTCCAGGTGTCAGTGGTGAGGTGAACCTTGCAGGCAACGGCATTCTTCAAGCTTCGGGTTATTTTGCTGACCACGTGCTCATGCAACTCAGGCACTGCAGAGCGTGCAAAGTGGTAGCGGCTGGGAACCACGTAACGTGGGATGGCCACTGACATCATGCCCTTGAAGCTGTTTGTCTCCACCAATCGATATGGCAGCATTTCGCAGGCCAGAAGCTTGGCTATGCTGGCTGTTACTGCCACGGCCCGGGGGTCATTTGCTGGCAATTTCCTCTTGCGCTCAAACATCTCCGACACAGACAACTGAACCGTAGCGCTGCACACGGAAGGGCTGTTGGTTGTTGTGTTTGATGAACACTGGGAGACCTCAAGAGCACTACTCCGGAAAGTGACAGTGTCAGCGTCGTCTGATGTTTGTGAATGTTGTGAACCACGCAATGGCTGGGCTACTGCTGCTGCTGAGGCGGGTCTGGTGAACCCAAGGGAGGCAGTGTTGTTTCTGGTACCCTGTCCTGACGCGTTTGCCCAAAGAGTGGGATGTTTGGATAGCATGTGACGGCTCATGCTGGTGGTGGAGAGGTTGTTAATATTTTTCCCCCTGCTCAGGCGGGTCTTGCACACCTTGCAAATCGCCATGGTAACATCCTCAGTGCAGTCTTCAAAGAAAGCCCAGACTTTGGAGCACCTGCCTCCTTGCTGGCGATTTCTGTTTGCTCCTCTTTTGCCTCTCACTTGAACTTCCACGCTTGTGGTGCCTGAAATTGCGCGCCGCCTACCTTGTGGCACAAGGCGAACTCGTGCAGCAGTGTGTTCTTCAACAGACTCATCTGTGCTGCTGCTACGACGGCGATGTTCTCGTTCACAAACAAAATCTGGGTCTCTGTCCACATTGTCCATACCCTCCTCTTCCATCTCCTCAAACTCGTCATATGTCATTGTGGGCCACCGCCGTGGAGTAGAGCTCCCCACAACAACCTCTGCGCAGCACACTCCAACGTCGTCTTCCAGATCTTGTCGGCCGACCTCCTGCAATTGCAACCCCTCCTGCCCAAATTGCTCTGGGATTTGGGTTTCCGAGTCCTCTTCGGACTCGCCTTGTATTTCAGTGCGCGGTGCATTTCCCACAGTTAACGGTTGTGAATCCAGGCACAACATTTCTGGCTGTTCCTCCATTGACCTTTGAAAGGTGGAAGTTTGTTGGGCTGGGAATAGCTCCTGCGAATACCCCATTGTGTCCTGAGGTAATTCATCGGACTGGTTATCTGGCAGTTGTGTGCGTGGTGTCGCTGCCGGTTGTGTCAGCTTTGTGCCCACTGGCTCCTTGTAACTGGCTGAGGACTCGGACCTCGTGCGTGATGTGCTGGTGCTGCTTAACCCACTGCTGGACGCTTGAGAGGTCATCCAAGTAATTATCTGGTCCTGTTCTTTTGGATTTGTGAGGGTTGTTGTCCTGGACAACATGGGCGGTATTGAGTGGGTTTTCTTGGGTGCTCCCCTGTGGCCTGTACGTGAACCGTCAGGGGAAACACCTCTTCCCTTGCCCCTCCCTCTTTCACCGGATTTCTTCCTCATTTCACTTATCCTTACAGTACACGCTGACTGGCAGCAGTACAGTGGCAGTACAGAAATGCTATACAGTACCACTATTCCCAGCAGCGACACAGAGCACAATGCTATACAGTGACGGGTGAGCGGTGTACCACTATTCCCAGCAGACACAGAACAGTACACAGAATGCTATATAGTGTGGCTGAACGAGCGGTGTACCACTATTCCCAGCAGACACAGAACAGTACACAGAATGCTATATAGTGTGGCTGAACGAGCGGTGTACTACTGTTCCCAGCAGACACAGAACAGTACACAGAATGCTATATAGTGTGGCTGAACGAGCGGTGTACTACTGTTCCCAGCAGACACAGAACAGTACACAGAATGCTATATAGTGTGGCTGAACGAGCGGTGTACTACTGTTCCCAGCAGACACAGAACAGTACACAGAATGCTATATAGTGTGGCTGAACGAGCGGTGTACTACTGTTCCCAGCAGACACAGAACAGTACACAGAATGCTATATAGTGTGGCTGAACGAGCGGTGTACTACTGTTCCCAGCAGACACAGAACAGTACACAGAATGCTATATAGTGTGGCTGAACGAGCGGTGTACCACTATTCCCAGCAGACACAGAACAGTACACAGAATGCTATATAGTGTGGCTGAACGAGCGGTGTACTACTGTTCCCAGCAGACACAGAACAGTACACAGAATGCTATATAGTGTGGCTGAACGAGCGGTGTACTACTGTTCCCAGCAGACACAGAACAGTACACAGAATGCTATATAGTGTGGCTGAACGAGCGGTGTACTACTGTTCCCAGCAGACACAGAACAGTACACAGAATGCTATATAGTGTGGCTGAACGAGCGGTGTACTACTGTTCCCAGCAGACACAGAACAGTACACAGAATGCTATATAGTGTGGCTGAACGAGCGGTGTACCACTATTCCCAGCAGACACAGAACAGTACACAGAATGCTATATAGTGTGGCTGAACGAGCGGTGTACTACTGTTCCCAGCAGACACAGAACAGTACACAGAATGCTATATAGTGTGGCTGAACGAGCGGTGTACCACTATTCCCAGCAGACACAGAACAGTACACAGAATGCTATATAGTGTGGCTGAACGAGCGGTGTACTACTGTTCCCAGCAGACACAGAACAGTACACAGAATGCTATATAGTGTGGCTGAACGAGCGGTGTACCACTGTTCCCAGCAGACACAGAACAGTACACAGAATGCTATATAGTGTGGCTGAACGAGCGGTGTATTACTGTTCCCAGCAGACACAGAACAGTACACAGAATGCTATATAGTGTGGCTGAACGAGCGGTGTACTACTGTTCCCAGCAGACACAGAACAGTACACAGAATGCTATATAGTGTGGCTGAACGAGCGGTGTACTACTGTTCCCAGCAGACACAGAACAGTACACAGAATGCTATATAGTGTGGCTGAACGAGCGGTGTACTACTGTTCCCAGCAGAATCAGAGTGGCAGTAAACAATGGTATATAGTCTGGCTGAGCGGTGTACACAGAGTGTCAGTAAACAATGGTATATAGTCTGGCTGAGCGGTGTACACACAATGCTATATAGTCTGCTATATAGTGTCAGTAAACAATGGTATATAGTCTGGCTGAACGAGCGGTGTACTACTGTTCCCAGCAGACACAGAACAGTACACAGAATGCTATATAGTGTGGCTGAACGAGCGGTGTACCACTGTTCCCAGCAGACACAGAACAGTACACAGAATGCTATATAGTGTGGCTGAACGAGCGGTGTACCACTGTTCCCAGCAGACACAGAACAGTACACAGAATGCTATATAGTGTGGCTGAACGAGCGGTGTACTACTGTTCCCAGCAGACACAGAACAGTACACAGAATGCTATATAGTGTGGCTGAACGAGCGGTGTACTACTGTTCCCAGCAGACACAGAACAGTACACAGAATGCTATATAGTGTGGCTGAACGAGCGGTGTACTACTGTTCCCAGCAGACACAGAACAGTACACAGAATGCTATATAGTGTGGCTGAACGAGCGGTGTACTACTGTTCCCAGCAGACACAGAACAGTACACAGAATGCTATATAGTGTGGCTGAACGAGCGGTGTACTACTGTTCCCAGCAGACACAGAACAGTACACAGAATGCTATATAGTGTGGCTGAACGAGCGGTGTACTACTGTTCCCAGCAGACACAGAACAGTACACAGAATGCTATATAGTGTGGCTGAACGAGCGGTGTACTACTGTTCCCAGCAGACACAGAACAGTACACAGAATGCTATATAGTGTGGCTGAACGAGCGGTGTACTACTGTTCCCAGCAGCGACACACAATGACTGGGGGGGACCCTGGCTAGCGTGGCTGGAGCGCGAACTACCCTGCCTGCCTACCCAAAGCTAAACCCACAGACAAATGGCGGAGATATGACGTGGTTCGGGTATTTATTTACCCGAACCACGTGACAGTTCGGCCAATCAGAGCGCGTTCGGGTCCGAACCACGTGACCCGTTCGGCCAATCACAGCGCTAGCCGAACGTTCGGGGAACGTTCGGCCATGCGCTCTTAGTTCGGCCATATGGCCGAACGGTTTGGCCGAGCACCGTCAGGTGTTCGGCCGAACTCGAACATCACCCGAACAGGGTGATGTTCTGCAGAACCCGAACAGTGGCGAACACTGTTCGCCCAACACTAGTACACACCATGCAATTTTTACTTCAGATTCTATTTCTGTTTGAGAAAATGATCGGTTCAGAAAAAACATATACAGCTTACTGACTGCTAGTGATTGATCCCAGCTCAAAACAGATCTCTTTCATGATTGAAAGTTCTGGGACGGGAATACACAGAACCAGGGATTAATGGAGAGGCGCACATGCCCAAAAACTCTCTGCAGGGGCCCCTGGGAGACCAGGGGGCTGGCAGCTGGCTCAGATCCTGCCCCGGAGCTTGGAGACCCGCTGGATGCAGGACTCACAAGGATTTATCAGGAAGTCATTTCTAAGCATAGGTCAGCATTCGTGTGGGAGATGAGCTGACTGTGAGGTCTGCAGCAGATCGGATTACACCTATGTGATATGCCTGTCATGTGCATCTGAAGTGTAAGCATATTTTTGCTTTTTTAGAGATTGGTATTAAAGATTTTTTTACACTATATGGAGCCTTTTATCTTTGAGTTTTAGAACCGAATGCTATGTATCCAGAATGGATGGTTGATACGCTTTGATTCAAACATTGATCTGGTGAGTGACACTTTTTACCAATTGGAGTGGTCATCGTGGTATTTATGGAACAATAGATTCAGGCCCTATGTGCATCTTCTTGCATTACTTTTAGGGTGACGTTACAGATGATCTAGGAGCTATTCCTTGTATTGAAGTGGACTGTGACTTTGATCTCCTGCACTCAGTGGCGTAGCAAAGGGGGTGCAGAGGTAGCAACTGCATTGGGGCTCTTGGGCTAGAGGGGCCCCAAGGGGCCCACCCTTAACAACAGTATTAGCTCTTTATTGGTCCTTTGCTGATAATATTCACTTTTAATTAGTTAGTAGATTTGAATTGTAGTGATCATTAACACACAGTTTCCCATCCCCATCTTGCACCTCTGACACTGTGGTTGCCCCTTGATTGGTTTTGGTGTGTTGTATCAATTGTTACCTATAGCATGCTTGGGGGGCCCCAATGCTAAACTTGCACCTGGGCCCTCGGCCACTGCCTGCACTGTTGTGAGTGCTGCTTGCCCTGATGGAAATTTCCCTGTCCCTTGACAATACGTGGGTTGATGGAAGAAGCATTGCCTTTTTGGGGATGGGAGCCGTGTGTTAGAGGGTGTTGCGTGGTATTAGAGGTACACCGACAGCCTCCTTTTGGTCTGGAGATGTGCCCCACTGACATCCAGTACTGACATGGAGTACTTAAACGAGAACAATCTCAACCTGAGGTTTGTGTACACCTGGGATAAGGTCTACATAAACTACCTGGATTTGACCTTACGCAGTGACCCTGTCTGCCAAAATGTGAGCACTGTCACCTATAGGAAAGCCTGTATAGGAAATTCCACACTCAGACAGTTGTCACCCAGGCCCAGCCAACACCATCCGGGGCATTCTGGTGAGTGAGTTTGTTTGGGCCCGCCAGAATTGTTCTGATGATGTGGACCTCAGTGGGGTAATTTGACAGAGTTGAGTACCGTGAACGGGGCTACTCACATTGGACCATTAATAAAGGTAGATCTAGCGCCCACTCCAAATCTAGAGCCCATTTAATACACACATCTGCTGAGCGAGGGCCCAGTTGTAAAAAAAAAAAACCTACCTTCATCACCACATACAGTAATGAATTCCATAAGAAGTTTTAAATCAGGATGATACCATTACATAAGGGTACTGAAATAATTAAAAATATCTCCCTGCTTTGGAAGCTGACAAAGATTTGCTTGCATCCTTTTTACAGCAGGGTGCTAGATTTGCAAGCAGACGAGCCCAAACTTTGCCTGCTGTCTCCTATTTGTAAAACTGCACATGAACTCCCAGGGACGTACATACTTGTCTCTTCCTGTGTACGAACAATGAGTAGATGTTCACGCAGGCCCCTTTCGTCATGCAGTAGTGCACAGATTGGCTTTGGGAACATATGTTCCCAAAGCCATTCTAAGTGTCTAATAAACAATGATTGCTTGTTGCAACAGTGATAATTACATTGTAAAAAAAACAAAACCCTGTTACTTTCTGCTGTCTGGAACACAGATGGAACTGTGTTTCAACCAGACAGGAGACTGTGTGAGGACATCTAGTGCGCAAAATAAAATAATACAAAAAATACAAAATACATTTTCTATACATATATGAAGACCATTCAATCCCGCCTGCCACCTCCTTGCCCCCATATAACCCATACGTTAAAAAAAAAGTTACAGAAAATTGTTCTTTTTTTAAGGGAAAAAAACCCTTAAATGTAAACGGTTAAAATGGAAAGATACATTTGAATAACATGAATTAACCACTTTCCGTTCACATCACGCCGACGGGCGTGGCCGCGGTGGCAGCCACAGGACCGCCTAACGCCGATTGGCGTAAAGCCCTGGGGCTCTGTTTTGCAGGAGATCGCGCGCAGGATGCGCGCGCATCTCCTACCCGGGAGACTGTTAGACGGCGTAATCGCCGTCTATTTACACTGTGCAGTGCTGCGATCAGCAACAGCGCTGCACTGGGGACAGCCGTGTGACACGGCTGTCCCCCTGGGGGACAAGAGAGCGATCGGCTCTCATAGGCAGAAGCCTATGACAGCCGATCGCCGTAATTGGCTGGCTGTGGGGAGGGAGGGAGGGACTGTAATTAAAGAAACAGTTTTTTTTTTAAAGAAAAGCACCAACAATAATAATTGTAAAAAAAAAAAATAAACATGGAGGGAGTGATCAGACCCCACCAACAGAGAGCTCTGTTGGTGGGGAGAAAAGGGGGCGGGGTCACTTGTGTGCTATGTTGTGCGGCCCTGCAGCTTCACCTTAAAGCTGCAGTGGCCAATTTTACTAAAAATGGCCTTGTCACTAGGGGGGTTTAGCCCTGCAGTCCTCAAGAGGTTAAAGGACCACTATTGCAAAAAATTTAAACACATGCGTAAAGAAGTACATTTTTCCCAGAGTAAAATGTGCTATGCTATAAATTACTTGTCTCCTATGTTGCTGTCACTTACAATAGGCAGTAAAAATTTGACAAATCTGAAACATTTAGGACTAGTCCATCTCCACATGGGGTATTCACAGCATTTCCTTTATTCTTTACAAAGCACTCCCTGGAAAGGATCTATACAAAATTGCACACTATTTTGGAAGTCAGACTGAGCAACGGCATTGCAGTGAATGCTTTTAACAGTAAAGAAAAACCTGAGAATCCCCCAAGAGGAGATGGAGGGATGGATTAGCCCAAAACCTGTGTCATTGCTGAATATGCAAATTGTCCCTGTAAGACAAACACACCTCCAGTACCGAAATGGTGATGCATCGTGGGAGACATTATGTGCTCACTCCAGCCTGAATAACCACAAATACCTTCTGTTGTAAGAAGGCAAACTTCTGTTTTGCATTTTTGTAAGAGGGGTTTTTGGTCCTTTTTAGCCCCTTACACACTCCTAGAGTTCTGGTTCACCATGAGCTTGCTGGGCAATCTGTAACTCCAAAACGTGTCAGATCTGTGAGATTTTTATTACCATCTGTAATTGACAGTGACATTGGAGAAAATAAATGCATAGGGCATTTTACTCTGAAGTAAATACACATTTTATACGTATGCACACACAAGCATTTTAAATTTTACAATCTTTCACAGTGCCCCTTTAAATTACAAAACATTTTGTGGAGCACTGAATAATGATTGTACCATTTATTTTTAAAGTAGAGTTTGGCTTTAACGTATACCCGAGGTGATATGTGACATGATGAGATAAACATGTATATGTACAGTACAAAACATATTAACCACTTGAGGACCTAGGGCTTTCTACCCCTTAAGGACCGGCCACTTTTTTTCCATTCAGACCACTGCAGCTTTCACGGTTTATTGCTCGCTCATACAACCTACCACCTAAATGAATTTTGGCTCCTTTTCTTGTCACTAAAAAAGCTTTCTTTTGGTGCTATTTGATTGCTCCTGCGACTTTTACTTTTTATTATATTCAGCAAAAAAGACATGAATTTTGGCAAAAAAATGATTTTTTTAACTTTCTGTGCTGACAGTTTTCAAATAAAGTAAAATTTCTGTATACATGCAGCGCGAAAAATGTGGACAAACATGTTTTTGATTAAAAAAAAACCCATTCAGCGTATATTTATTGGTTTGGGTAAAAGTTATAGCGTTTACAAACTATGGTGCAAAAAGTGAATTTTTACATTTTCAAGCATCTCTGACTTTTCTGACCCCCTGAGGGGCTAGAATTCCAGGATAGTATAAATACCCCCCAAATGACCCCATTTTGGAAAGAAGACATCCCAAAGTATTCACTGAGAGGCATGGTGAGTTCAAAGAAGATATTAATTTTTGTCACAAGTAAGCGGAAAATGACACGTTGTGACAAAAAAAAAAAAAGTTTCCATTTCTTCTAACTTGCGACAAAAAAAAAATGAAATCTGCCACGGACTCACCATGCCCCTCTCTGAAAAAAAATGAAATCTGCCACGGACTCACCATGCCCCTCTCTGAATACCTTGAAGTGTCTACTTTCCAAAATGGGGTCATTTGTGGGGTGTGTTTACTGTCCTGACATTTTGGGGGGTGCTAAATTGTAAGCACCCCTGTAAAGCCTAAAGGTGCTCATTGGACTATGGGCCCCTTAGCGCAGTTAGGCTGCAAAAAAGTGCCACACATGTGGTATTGCCGTACTCAGGAGAAGTAGTATAATGTGTTTTGGGGTGTATTTTTACACATACCCATGCTGGGTGGGGGAAATCTCTCTGTAAATGACAATCTTTTCATTTTTTTTACACACAATTGTCCATTTACAGAGTTATTTCTCCCACCCAGCATGGGTATGTGTAAAAATGCACCCCAAAACACATTATACTACTTCTCCCGAGTACGGCGGTACCACATGTGTGGCACTTTTTTACACCCCAAGTACGCTAAGGGGCCCAAAGTCCTATGAGTATCTTTAGGATTTCACAGGTCATTTTGCGGAATTTGATTTCCAGACTACTCCTCACGGTTTAGGGCCCCTAAAATGCCAGGGCAGTATAGGAACCCCACAAATGACCCCATTTTAAAAAGAAGACACCCCAAGGTATTCCGTTAGTAGTACGGTGAGTTCATAGAAGATTTTATTTTTTGTCAAAAGTTAGCGGAAAATTGATTTTTATTGTTTTTTTCACAAAGTGTCATTTTCCACTAACTTGTGACAAAAAATAAAATCTTCTATGAACTCACCATACTCCTAACGGAATACCTTGGGGTGTCTTCTTTCTAAAATGGGGTCATTTGTGGGGTTCCTATACTGCCCTGGCATTTTAGGGGCCCTAAACCGTGAGGAGTAGTCTGGAAATCAAATTCCGCAAAATGACCTGTAAAATCCTAAAGATACTCATAGGACTTTGGGCCCCTTAGCGTACTTGGGGTGTAAAAAAGTGCCACACATGTGGTACCGCCGTACTCAGGAGAAGTAGTACAATGTGTTTTGGGGTGTATTTTTACACAAACCCATGCTGGGTGGGAGAAATAACTCTGTAAATGGACAATTGTGTGTAAAAAAATCAAAAGATTGTCATTTACAGAGGTATTTCTCCCACTCAGCATGGGTATGTGTAAAAATACACCCCAAAACACATTGTACTACTTCTCCCGAGTACGGCAATACCACATGTGTGGCACTTTTTTGCACCCTAACTGCGCTAAAGGGCCCAAAGTCCAATTAGTACCTTTAGGATTTTACAGGTCATTTTGCGGAATTTGATTTCCAGACTACTCCTCACGGTTTAGGGCCCCTAAAATGCCAGGGCAGTATAGGAACCCCACAAATGACCCCATTTTAGAAAGAAGACACCCCAAGGTATTCCGTTAGGAGTATGGTGAGTTCATAGAAGATTTTATTTTTTGTCACAAGTTAGTGGAAAATGACACTTTGTGAAAAAAACAATAAAAATCAATTTTCCGCTAACTTTTGACAAAAAATAAAATCTTCTATGAACTCACCGTACTACTAACGGAATACCTTGGGGTGTCTTCTTTCTAAAATGGGGTCATTTGTGGGGTTCCTATACTGCCCTGGCATTTTAGGGGCCCTAAACCGTGAGGAGTAGTCTGGAAATCAAATTCCGCAAAATGACCTGTGAAATCCTAAAGGTACTCATTGGACTTTGGGCCCTTTAGCGCAGTTAGGGTGCAAAAAAGTGCCACACATGTGGTATCACCGTACTCGGGAGAAGTAGTACAATGTGTTTTGGGGTGTATTTTTACACATATCCATGCTGGGTGGGAGAAATAACTCTGTAAATGGACAATTGTGTGTAAAAAAATCAAAAGATTGTCATTTACAGAGGTATTTCTCCCACCCAGCATGGGTATGTGTAAAAATACACCCCAAAACACATTATACTACTTCTCCCAAGTACGGCGATACCACATGTGTGGCACTTTTTTGCACCCTAACTGCGCTAAGGGGCCCAGAGTCCAATGAGTACCTTTAGGCTTTACAGGGGTGCTTACAATTTAGCACCCCGTCCACTTGCCAGGACAGTTAACAAACCCCACAAATGACCCCATTTTGGAAAGAATACACAACAAGGTATTCCATGAGGGTAATGGTGAGGTCATTGAAAATTTTATTTTTTGTCACAAGTAAACGGAAAATGACACTTTGTAAAAAAAAAAAAAAAAAAAAAAATTCTGCTAACTTGTGACAAAAACTAAAATCTTTTATGAACTCACCATGCACCTCACATAATACTTTAGGGTGTCCTCTTTCCAAAATGGGGTCATTTGTGAAGTCTGTCCTGGCATTTTAGGGTCTCTGCAATCATTACATGTATGGCCAGTATTAGGAGTTTCTGCTATACTCCTTATATTGGGTATACGGATAATGCACTCTGGGCTGAAAGGAAAAATGAACGGCAAACATACCTTGCTCCACATCAATGGCAGATCTTCCTCCACATCAATGGCAGTGATAACCTCAGGAGAGAGACACCCCGTGCCACCCTGCACTCAGGGTGAGCCACCAACTTATGTGACTGGGCCTCAGAACTTTAGTATACAGCATTATGCCTGTAGCATACAGCAATATGCCTGCCAATAGAGATGACTCTGTGTGGCATTAAAGCATCATCATAGGCCCAAATCACATATAAACCGGGGGTGTCCACACTCAAGGGAAATTCAAACATGCCGTCTTATATCGCCAACCCAGGACAGATCAGCAATATCAAGCATGGAAACCGATCCTTCTTCCGACTTTTATGCTTACCCGTTTGGTTTTCAAGCTCACCTCTCCGCTCCCTGCGACAATGTGCGAAAGACCACTGAGTGTGTGCCTACTCCTGTGTCTGGAGTTCCCTAGGTTCTAATAGTGTACCTGCTCGTGGTACCTCTCAAAACACGGCCCTACGCATAGGCCAGGCTGGTCAGGGCAGTGGGGACAATAATAAACGGTGTCAGTCCTTGTTCCAGCCCTGCTGCAGACACGGCAACGTTTTCTTCGGATGCGTTGACCTGGGGCACACGGAAGCTGATAGGCGTAATGCCTTACATGCAATCGGCTAGTTGCATCTGGGGGGGGGGGGCCTGGCACCTCCTGGATACAGGATGTCCAGAACGATCTGTTCCTGAAATTGGAGGAAAGATCCAGTTCTCCCAGCCTTACTGTAGAGAACAAAGCTGTTGTAAACTGCCAATTGAATCAGATAAAAAGACACTTTCTTATACCAGCGTCTTGTTTTCCGGGTAACTAAATAGGGCGCTAACCTCTGGTCATTGAAGTCCACCCCTCCCATGTTGACATTATATTCGTGGACGACAAGGGGCTTTTCAATGACCGCAGTTGCCCGTTGAATTTGGACTGTCGTGTCTGTGTGAATGGTGGACAGAAAGTAAACGTCCCTCTTGTCCCTCCATTTCACCGCGAGCAGGTCTTCAGTACGCAAGGCGGCCCTCTGCCCCCGTTCAAGTCTGGTGGTAACGAGCCGTTGGGGGAAGCCCTGGCGACTAGGCCGCGCAGTGCCACAGCATCGGATTCCTTCTAACTTTAAGTGCTGAAAGAGGGCCACACTTGTGTAATAATTGTCCACAAAAAGATGGTACCCCTTCTGGAACAAGGGTGACACCAAGTCCCACACAACCTTTCCACTGCTCCCCAGGTAGTCAGGGCATCCGACCGGCTCCAATTTTGAGTCTTTTCCCTCATAGACCCTAAAACGACATGTATAGCCTGTGGCCCTTTCACAGAGCTTATACAGTTTCACCCCATACCGGGCGCGCTTGCTTGGGATGTACTGTTTGATGCCAAGGCGCCCGGTAAAGCGTAAGAGGGACTCGTCTACGCAGATGTTCTGTTCAGGGATATAAGCATCTGCAAATGTTGATGACAGGTGGTCTATGAGGGGCCGAATTTTGTGGAGCCGGTCATAAGCAGGGTCTCCCCTTTCATGACAGGTTTCGTCGTCGTTGAAGTGCAGGAAGCGCAAGATGGACTCAAATCGTGTCCTGGACATGGCAGCAGGGTACAAGGGAACATAATTTACTGGGTTCGTAGACCAATACGACCACAGTACATTCTGTTTCATTAGTCCCAAGTGAAGGATAAGGGCCAAAAAGATTTTAATGTCGGAAACTTGGACTGGTTTCCACCGGAAAGGCTGGGCATACATGCTCTCCGGGTGCTCGGTGATGAATTGTGTGGCTTTACGGTTGGTCTCAACCACAATTAAGTCCAAGAGAACCTGGGTGATGAACAGCTGCAAAAAGTCTAGGGCCGTTCCTAGATGAGCTGTCGCCACCTGGACTCCAGACTGGGCGGTGAAAGGGGGTACTACGGGTGCGGCGGAATCAGGGGATTGCCAATCTGGTTGTGCCAGCACCTCTGGGAGTCTATGGGTACTACGGGCCCGTCTTCTTCTTGGAGGCTGCGACGGGGGTACTACTGCACTTGCCACCGTACCAGTTTCAACTTCCATGCTGACGCTCACCACTTCGCCAGGGTCTACAGAAGTACTGGTACCAAGTCCAGGAGATGCTGCGCTGCTGGTGCCTGCCTCACCAAGAAAACTATCAACAGCGCTAGCACCACCCTGCTGCCCTTGAGGCGGATCCTGCGCCACCTGCGGTCTAACGACTTGGGGTCTGGTACGCCTGGCTCTAGCCGGGACCATAGCCTCGTCATCGCTTTCGGTCAGGGAACCACTGCTTTCTACAGGTTCAAATTCGGACCCGGAAGATTCGTCGGATGATTCTTCCCAAAAGAACTCATCCGACTGGTCCATGTACCTGTATACCTCGTCATCGGAAAGCCCCCTTCTTGCCATTGTGGATTGCTAAATTTATGGGGTTTTCCTCTGAGACTACCCAGAAAAAAAGAGCACCTACCTAGCAAAAAGGGAGTATTTGAGAGGTATTGGGGTTGGTGGGAAGTGGGGTCTCAGAGGCAATAAAACAATCACGGGACAATCAAATACAATTACAGCACAATCGACTCCAATCACAGCACAAACAAATCTGATGCACTCGGAAGGTGGTGGTTGGGTGTGGTGGTGGGGGGGGGGGGGGTTGGGTGTGGCGGGAAGTGGGGTCTCAGGCAATCAAACAATCACGGGGCAATCAAAGCCGATCATGGGACAATCAAATACAATTACAGCACAATCGAATCCAATCACAGCACAATCAAATCTGATGCACTCGGAAGGTGATGGGGGGAGGGTGGGATTGGGTGTGGCGGGAAGTGGGGTCTCAGGCAATCAAACAATCACGGGGCAATCGAAGTTGATCACGGGACAATCAAATACAGTTACAGCACAATCGACTCCAATCACAGCACAAGCAAATCTGATGCACTCGGAAGGTGGTGGTTGGAGGTGGTGGGGGGAGGGTGGGGTTGGGTGTGGTGGGGGGGAGGGTGGGGTTGGGTGTGGTGGGAAGTGGGGTCTCAGGCAATCAAACAATCACGGGGCAATCGAAGCCGATCACGGGACAATCAAATACAGTTACAGCACAATCGACTCCAATCACAGCACAATCAAATCTGATGCACTCGGAAGGTGATGGGGGGAGGGTGGGATTGGGTGTGGCGGGAAGTGGGGTCTCAGGCAATCAAACAATCACGGGGCAATCGAAGTCGATCACGGGACAATCAAATACAGTTACAGCACAATCGACTCCAATCACAGCACAAGCAAATCTGATGCACTCGGAAGGTGGTGGTTGGAGGTGGTGGTGGGGGGGGGGGGGGGGGGTTGGGTGTGGTGGGGGGGAGGGTGGGGTTGGGTGTGGTGGGGGGTGGGTGGGGTTGGGTGTGGTGGGAAGTGGGGTCTCAGGCAATCAAACAATCACGGGGCAATCGAAGACGATCACGGGACAATCAAATACAATCGCAGCACAATCGAATACAAGCGCAGCACAATCGAATACAAGCGCAGCACAGTCAAATACAATGGTGATGGACGGTGATTAAGGGGGGGGGGTCTGAGGGCGATTTGAGGGGGTGGGGGGTTGATCAGGAGCCTGCACGGGGCAGACTGAGTCCTGATCTGATGAGAGGCAGACACAGGGGGTTACTGATCAAAGATCAGTTAGTGATTGCTGGGGAGGGCAGATGTAAACAAAGAGCAGGGGATGTAATCAGAAGGGGGGTATGAGGGCAAACGAGGGCCTGGGCAGGTGATCGGTTACCCCCGCGGGGCAGTTAGGGTCTGCTCTGATGGGTGGGGGTGCTGAGGGGTGATGGACAGGTGATAGACAGGTGATCAGAGGGGGATCAGAGGGGGATCAGGGGGTAAGGTAGCTGTATACAGATGTATACAGTATACAGGGGGGTAGTCTGGGATGGGGTGTGGGGGTGATCTAAAGGTAGGGGGGGGGATCAGGGGTGACTAGGAGGCAGTTAGGGACCTAAGGCAGGGGATAGCGTCAAAGGTTAGTGGCAGGTGGGGGGGTGGGGGTTTTATATGGGTGCAAGGGTGCTGGGCAGGGGTCTGCTGGGGTGATCAGGGGGGGGGGGGTATGAGGCCTGGGGTGGGAGATCAGGGGGGCTAGATGCAAAAAAAACACGTGTGCTGGCTACTTACAATGTGCTTCCTCCTCGCTAGTGGTCTCTGCAACAATGAGACCACGAGGCGAGGAGGAAGCACGTATAAGGCACTTTGTTTACCTAACAAAGTGCCTTATACTCCCTGATTGGCCTATTGTGCGGATTCCTCCGCTCGCCGGCTCTGCTAAGTGGCCGGCGAGCGGAGACAAAATGCCCGAGTAACGATCCCGGGCGGAGGATCGCGTCACGGATGACGCGATCGCTCCGCCCATGCCCTTAGAAGGACCGCCGCCTCTGTGGGTGAGCTGGTCCTTCAGGGCTCCACTTCCCGGCCGCCCCTGTGCGTTAGGCGGTCGGGAAGTGGTTAATGACCAGGCTGTTTTACTTGTTTTATATTTCAGTCTGAAAGAGTTAATTTCTAGGCATGGAAGTGACAGCTTCTGTCTTGTCGGTACCTTGTTGGGAATATAGTAAACATCCCTGGTAAACATCACTGATTAGCTAAGTACAGCCATAAAGGTTTTCCTGGCAGAATACAACTTCTGAGGGAGATAAAATACATGAACTATTGCCCTTTTTCTAACTCTGGGACACTTAACAGGCTGCCACTGATTAGAGACAGTAAAACATTCAAGCTACTTTCTAAACGTTTAAATATAAAAGAAAACCACGGTATACTTAAAAAAAAGTGATTTTTAGGAGTTGGAGGATAAATATAGCGTAATTTTTTATTTGATCAGTTTATTTTCACCTTGGGTTAAGGGTAGGGTTGCATGGACTTCAAATAAAGAAGTGAAACTAAGCAGGAACCATGATGTTGGCAGATAGATAAGTGCCAATGAACTGCTGTACCAGGCATTTTCATTTTTTAATTACAAAAGCTATTTTTCAACGTATTCATTATAAACGTAAAATACATACTCTACACTGTATGCTGTGCAGTGCCCATAGCACTGTGTGGCTTGGTACTGTATTAGCGTTCTGGTCTATAGCTCTGTGTATTTTGTTCATAATTTCTTAAAACTTAGTTTGTTAAAAAAAAGACCCTTTCAATTTAAACTTAGTTAAAACCACATCCAATCTACAATAAAAAGCACCCATTCCATAAAAGATACCCCCACTTGTGAACATTATATTGCAGCTTGTGAGGAATAGCGGGGCCGCCGCCGCGCAGGACAGCAGGCCGGCGGCCTCCGTTTTCCAGC
This sequence comes from Hyperolius riggenbachi, assembly GCF_040937935.1. NCBI lineage: Eukaryota > Metazoa > Chordata > Amphibia > Anura > Hyperoliidae > Hyperolius > Hyperolius riggenbachi. The sequence goes on from NC_090646.1 coordinate 181,156,042, forward strand.
CGGCGGCTTCCGACTCGCATACGGAGCCAGCGGCACAGAGCAGGGCAGTCGCCACCGCGCCTGGCGATATGGCGGCAGGCCCCGCAATCCAGCCGGCGGACTTCCGTCCGCGAGCGTGCGCTGACCGGGGACTTGGCCTCACTGATGTGCAGAGGCAGAGGGTCATGCGCACGCGCACGAGGCGGCAGGACATTTACCTTCTCCGCAGACGGGTCAGCTGATCCGGTGATCAGCTGACCTCAGCCAACCAATCACAGGCTGACCTTGGTTCCAGCCCCCTGGGTGGGCTGGTGGAACAGGGCTTCTGCATTTAAGCCCATAGATGTCATTTGCTCACTGTCTGCTGTCGTGAATACATTCTGTGTTAGCACTCAGACCTTAGTGCAGTTCCCTGGCGTTGATACTAAGGATTTCACACCTTAGCTTAGGAATATTGTTGTATATTGATCTGTGTTTTGACTCTTGCTATCCCTGACTACTCTATCTCTTGCTGATCTTGTACCTTTGCCTATCTGATCCTTGTTGCCGACCTCTGCCTGTTTACTGATTACTCTTCTGCCTTCCGCTCCTGTGCTGCCGCCATCATCTCTGTTGCCGAACCCTTGCCTGTCTGACCTTTCTCCCTTCAGTGGAACGTCTCCCACTGGAGGGTTATCTCTGAGGCTTGCCTCTCCGAGACGCCTGCCCCTAGCAGACGATTACTGCTGTTGGTCAAGATTCCTCACTCTGCCTGGTTAGAGGATCTCACTCACGGGGTTCCCATTCAGAGGTAACCACACCTCTGAGGAATTGCCGTGTGGTGGACATTTCCACACCTTCTGATATTTTACTGTCTTTATTGTGTTCTTTTGCTGGTGTCCAGAGGTTAGCATTATATCGGATTATCGGTGATACTGCAGATCACCAATAATCGGGTATACATCTGCATTCTTGGTGATACTGCAGATCGCCAATAATCAGATTCTCTCTACGTGCTAACACCGATCATGACAGAACAGCAGACCATTGGTATGGAAGCACTATGCAGTCAGATTGAGACTCTAACCACCTCGCTTAATAACCTCACCGAGGTGGTTAATACACAACAGACTCAGATCAACCAGTTGGCTGGGTCTGTACGGGTCTTGCAGACGACTGTGGTCACAGTGCAATCCCCTCCGGTCACAGATCTCCGCATGTCAGTGCCCGAAAAGTGTTCAGGGCAAAGATCTGACTTCCAGAATTTTCGTAACCGGGTTTTGTCTTATTTTGAGTTACGACTTACCCAGTCAGGTTCTGAGCAGCAAAGGGTGACTTTTATTAAGACCTTATTGTCCGGGGATTCGCAAACCTGGGCATATGGTCTTCCACCCGAGGATACGGCTCTCACGTCAGTTGAGGAATTTTTCAAATCAATGGCTATAATTTATGATGATCCGGATGCCTCGATCACTGCCGAGAGGAAGCTCAAGACTCTCAGGCAGGGTCGAGACACGGTCGAGGTTTACGCGGCAGAGTTCAGAAAGTGGGCTGTGTCATCTAGGTGGGGGTCTTACGCCTTGTTAGACTGTTTTCTGTCAGGCCTATCAGACGCAGTATCTGAATTAATGTTGGGACACCCAGAGCCCAAGTCCGTGGATGACGCCATTTCTTTGGCGATACGGGCGGACCGTAGATTGCGCCATCAGCGCCAATCGAGAGGCAGGAATGCAGTGAGAGTTTTTTTTCATGCGTCCTTATCACCTGCTCCTGCTACCGACGAACCGATGCAAATCGGACATTCTCGGTTGACTCGAGCCGAGAAAGAGCATAGAAGGGCAGAGAACCTTTGTTTATATTGTGCAGAGCAGGGTCATATTGCTCAAAATTGCCCCAGGAAATCGGGAAACGCTGCTGTCTAGGTGTAGTTAGAGGTAATACCCTAGACGCACAGAACTTACCTCTAAGTCAGAATAATCGGTTACTTCTCCCGTGTTCCATTTCCTGGGGGAATTTTTCTGTTGATACTGAAGCTTTTGTGGACTCTGGGTCCGCAACCAATTTGATAGATTATGAATTTGTGAAAGGACTGGGGGTTCCCTTACAGCCCTTAGACCGACAAATAGTCGTCACCGCAGTAGATGACTCTCCTCTACAGTGTAGATCACCTCTCTCTCAGACCCCAAGGTTGTCATATACTATAGGGGTTCTACATAAGGAGAGTCTACAGTTTCTTGTTTTGCGCATGGCAACCTCCACCGTTATTCTTGGCATGCCCTGGTTACAGCTCCATTCCCCACAGATAGATTGGGCCTCAGGTCAGTTACTCAGCTGGTCACCTTATTGCCAGACCCATTGTTTGGGAAGGATTGCCATGTGCGCTGCCAAGGTAGAGGTCAAGGGGATACCCGCACAGTACGCTGAGTTTGCGGATGTGTTTTGTCCTAAATCCGCTGATAAACTCCCACCACATCGGAGTTTCGACTGCCCTATCGACCTAAGATCTGGTTGTATGCCTCCTAGGGGTCATCTTTATAATCTTTCTGGTCCGGAGAAACAGGCAATGCGAGAGTACATTACGGAGAACCTGGCAAAGGGGTTCATCCGCCCTTCTCGGTCGCTGGCCGGGGTTTTTTTCCGTTAAAAAGAAAGATGGTGGCCTTAGACCCTGTATTGACTACCGAGGTCTAAACAAGATCACCATCAAAAATCGCTATCCATTACCTCTGATAGACGATCTCTTTGGCCAGATTACCAATGCCACTATCTTTTCAAAATTGGACCTACGTGGGGCATACAACCTGGTGCGCATTAGGGCTGGTGACGAATGGAAGACGGCCTTCAGTACACCCGACGGGCATTACGAGTATCTGATTATGCCCTTCGGGTTGTGTAACGCCCCGGCCGTCTTCCAGGACTTGATTAACGAGGTCTTCAGGGAGGTGTTGGGGAAGTTTGTCGTGGTATATCTCGATGACATATTGATTTTCTCTCCAAACCTCGTGGAACATCGCAAGCATGTCAAATATGTGTTGAAGGGGTTGAGACAAAACCTACTGTATGCAAAACTAGAGAAATGCCTTTTTGAGGTCACTCAAATCCCTTTTCTGGGATACATCATCTCAACGTCAGGGCTCTCTATGGACCCAGAAAAGGTTTCGGCTGTCCTAGAGTGGCCGCAACCGGTGGGTTTAAAGGCACTTCAGAGATTTCTCGGTTTTGCTAACTACTACCGGAGATTCATTAAAGGGTTTTCTTCGGTAGTAGCCCCTCTGACTAGTCTAACCAAGAAAGGGGCTGACCCTTATCAGTGGTCATCGGAGGCCCAGGCCGCATTCAATACCCTGAAGAAACTGTTTTGCTCAGCACCCATACTGAGACATGTTAACATCGCTCTTCCCTTCATAGTAGAGGTAGATGCCTCAGAGATCGGGGTGGGGGCTGTGCTGTCTCAGCGCTCGGGTCTGCAGGGCAAGACACATCCTTGTGCCTATTTCTCACGCAGGTTTTCTCCGGCTGAGATAAACTACGATGTGGGCAATAGGGAACTGTTGGCCGTCAAGTTAGCCTTCCAGGAATGGCGCCATTGGCTGGAGGGTGCAGAACACACCATTACTGTATAAACTGACCATAAGAACCTGGAGTACATTGAAGGGGCTAAGAGGCTCACTCCTCGTCAGGCCCGCTGGTCCCTATTTTTTTCGCGTTTTAGATTTGTTATAACGTACACTCCAGCAGGCACGTGCACAGGGGGGTGCTCTGGGTGCCCAGGCACCTCCCTTTTTAAAATCTTCAAAAAAGGCCCCTCTCGCTGCGCAAAATAAGCTCCGCCCCCGACCGCGATAAGCCCCGCCCACCCGCTGGAAGCTCCGCCCCTGCCTGGGACACTTTCAAGTGAAGAGGCCCAGACAGGAATCCTAGTGTGGCATACTAACCTCTCCCTCCACCTAGGACCCATACTGACCTCTACCTCCCCCAGCACCCATAGTGACCTCTCCCTCCACCTAGTACCCAGTGACCACTCCCTTCCCTAGCACTCACAGTGACCTCTCCCTCCACCTAGGACCCATACTGACCTCTCCCTCCCCAGCACCCACAGGGACCTCTCCCTCCATCTAGCACCCATAGAGACCTCTCCCTCCACCTAGCACCCACAGTGACCTCTATCTTACCCAGCAGCCACAGTGACCTCTTCCTCCACCTAGCACCCACAGTGACCTCTCCCTCCACCTGGGACCCATAGTGACCTCTCCCTCCCCCAGCACCCACAGTGACCTCTCCCTCCATCTAGCACCCACAGTGACCTCTCCCTACACCTAGGACTCATAGTGACCTCTCCCTCCCCCAGCACCCACAGTGACCTCTCCCTCCACCTAGCACCCACAGTGACCTCTCCCTCCCAAGCTCTAGCAGTGATCCTGCCTACCCTAGCACCCACACTGACCTATCCCTCCCCCAGCACCCACAGTGATTTTTCCCTCCCCTAGTGGCTACCCTCCTGTCCCCTGCAGCACCCACAGGGACCTCCCATCCCAAAAGCAGCACCTACAGTGACCTCTCCCATTGCCAGCGCCCACAGTGGCTTCTCCCAACACCCAGCATCCACTCCTTCCTCCAGTAACCACACTGACCTCTCCCAGCACCCACAGTGGCCTACCCTTCCCCCAGCACCCACACTGACCTCTGCCTCCCGAGACCCACAGTGATCTCCCCCAAAGGACCCACAGTGACCTACTCACTTTCCTCCAGCACCCATACTGACCTCTACTTTCCACAGTACCCACAGTTACTTCTCCCCCCAGCACCCACAGTGACCTACCCTTCCCCCATCAACCACACTGACCTCGACCTCCCCTAGCAGCAACTATGCCATTCACAGCAGTACCTACAGTGACCTCCCACCCCCTGCACCCACAGCAATCCCACCAATATTCAGCACCCACATTACACTCAACCAGTAATCCCCACTATAGCAAGCACCCAGTACTTGCACCAAGCACCCTGCACCCAATACTCACATCCGGCCTCAATATGGTACTTAGTACTTGCATCAAACAGCCACATGACACCCAATACCTGCACCCCTTCACCCTATAGCTGGCACCCAGTACTCACACCTACATGGCACAGTACTTGCACCCAGCTCTGACATGTCACTCACTACTCATACCTGCACACAGCCTCCACATGGCACCCACTCACATAACCAGTACTAGCACCCGATGTACCTGCACTCAGAACCCACGTGACACACAACACCCACCCAGAGCTAGCACCCAGTGCAGGCATGGCACCAAGTATTTGCACCTATATGATACCCAGTACCTGCACCCAACACCCACATGTTTCATCTGCAGTAGTTCCAGTTGCACTAAGCCTCCACTTGGTGCCCAGCACCCACACCAAGCACTCACATATGACATCCAGTACTTGCACCCAGAACTCAAAAGGGACTGAGTACCTGCAATCAACACCTACATGATGGTTGATACACACCCATACAGCCAGAATCCACATGACACCCTGTGCCAGCACCCAGAACCCACATGGCACCCAGCATCTGCCTTTAGCACCCACATGACAACAAATATCCCACTAGCCAGCACCCATCACCCATACGTCACCATGTACTCACTCCCAGTACCCACTTGGCACTCAGTATTTGCACCTAAGACCCACATACCAATAATCAATACCCACATAGCACAGTACTCACATGTCACCAAGTTCCAAAGCCATTATATGCACCTAGGCTAGTACCCATCCATGGCCAGCACCCAAATAGCACCCAGTACCCATCCTTGGTCCGAACCCATATGAGACACAGTACTCTCCCATGGCACACATCCAGACCACGCATGGCACTCCCTACTCACTCATGTCCAACACTCACATGGCTCCCTGTACCAATTAGCACTCACATGGCACCCACTATTGTTTATCACCATCTGCTACTCATTCAGCACCCAATACTGGGTTGGGTGCTGATCAAGAGGGACAGAGGTCCCAGTAATGAAAGGTGAGTCTGTGCCTCCACAGTGGGCTCCACCTATCACTGCTGATTTGAGGGTGGTAACACCAAAAGAGTTGGAAGGAGACACACAGTCTACCTATAAAGGTGTGTGTGTGTGTGGGGGGGGGGGGGGTTAAGACTGCCTTATGCTTTATGGAGAGGGGGTATTACATGCACAATTTAGCACAATTTATCAATTTCAAATTTGAGCATCTCATCCTTGAGGATCCTCTGCATGGCCCTGCCCCTTCCTGCAGCACCCACACTGACCTCTACTTTTCCCATCAGCCACCCCTTCCCCTCATAGCTGGCACCCAGTACTCACACTCACATGACACCAAGTATCTGCACCCAGGCCTAAAATTGCACCCAGTACTCACACCTGCACACAGCTTCCACATGGCACCCACTATCTGCTCCAAGCACCCACTTAACCCGTACCCGCACCCAAATTACCTGCATTCAAAACCCATGTGATGCCCGAAGCCCACCCATAGCCAGCACCCAGTACAGGCATGGCACCAAGTATTTGCACCATGTCACATTCAGTACCTGCACCCAGCACCCACATGACATCCAGTACATGCACTCAGATCTTACATAGCACTAAGTTCTTGCAATCAACACCCGCAAGACACTCGATATCCAACCATAGCCAGAACCCACAGGACACTCTGTACTCACACCCAGAACCCACATGGCACTCTGTACTCACACCCAGAACCCACATGGCACTCTGTACTCACACCCAGAACCCACATGGCACTCTGTACTCACACCCAGAACCCACATGGCACTCTGTACTCACACCCAGAACCCACATGGCACCCATCATCTGCATTCAGCAGCATGACAATCAATACCCCCCTAGCCAGAAATGAGGAGGGGGGCATGCGGGGGAAGGCATTTCCAGGCCCCTTTTTTAAATTTGAGCACCCCCCACTTAAGGACCCTCTGCACGGCCCTGCACTCCAGGTTCCAAGAACATTAAAGCGGACGCTCTCTCCAGATGTTTTGAACCGGAGACAGCTCAGCCCGCACTCCCCGAGAGCATTGTACCACACAAGGTGGTGCTGGCAGCCACTGAAACCTGGGAGGACTGGACAGTCACACTGGCGCCTCACCAGCTAGATACCCCAGAAGGGAAACCGGAAGGGGTTCTCTTTGTTCCACTCCCGTTCCGTTTGCAAATCATGCAGCTATTCCATGCCCATAAGAACACAGGTCACCCAGGGGTCACCCGCACTCTAGATCTACTCACAAGGTGTGTTTGGTGGCCTTCATTGGCATCTGATTGCAGAGAATTTGTCAGAGAGTGTGTGGTGTGTGCCAGGAGTAAACCGTCTCGCCAGACTCCAGTAGGTACCTTACAACCCTTGCCAGTCCCAAGCGAACCATGGACCCACCTGTCCATGGACTTCATTGGCGAGCTTCCCAAGTCGGAAGGTATGACTGTGATATGGGTGATCGTGGACAGGTTCAGCAAGATGGCCCACTTTGTTCCTCTTAAAGGATTTCCATCAGCTCAAGACTTAGCCGACCTCTTCATACAGCACGTCTTCCGATTACATGGGATTCCGGATGATGTGGTGTCGGATAGAGGAGTCCAATTTGTATCAAAATTTTGGAGGGCTTTTTGCCATAATTTGGGTATGAACCTGTCCTTCTCGTCTGGGTATCACCCACAGACCAACGGGCAGACCGAAAGGGTTAATCAATCACTGGAACATTTCCTGAGGTGCTATGTGGCAGATGCACAAACGGAGTGGGTTAAATTTTTACCCTTTGCTGAGTTTGCACACAACAACCTGAAAAGCGCTTCAACAGGCTTGTCCCCTTTTCAGGTGGTGTCAGGGAGGTCTCCTAAATTTTCCCCATTGCCGGTGTGTTCCTCTCCCTTCCCAGCCCTGGAAGATTGGCAGAAAGTTTTAAAGAAACTTTGGGGACAAGTAAAGAAGAATTTGGGAGTAGCCTTTGAGAATCAGAAGAAACAGGCTGACAAGAAACGGTCTGTTGAGTGGCACTTTTCTCCTGGAGACATGGTGTGGGTGTCAACTAGACATTTGGCACTCAGACAACCATTCACCAAGTTGGGGCCCAAGTTCATAGGGCCGTATCCGGTGGGCAAAAAGGATCAATGAGGTCTCGTATTTGATTGATCTCCCAGCCAGCATGAGAGGTGGGAGACCATTCCATGTTTCCTTGTTGAAACCAGCAGTGTGTGTGGATTCCTCCCCCCCCCCGCTGGTAGTGGAGGGCCAGACTGAGTACGAGGTTGGAAAAATTTTGGATTCCTGGCTGGTACAGAATTCCGTACAGTATCTGGTCCATTGGAAAGGGTATGGGATGGAGGACAGATCTTGGGTACCAGAGAGTCGCATGCACGCTGAGGAATTAAAAAAGAGGTTCCATCAGTTACATCCTGAGAAGCCAGGTAGGAAGTGTCCGGAGTCCACTCCTCAAGGGGGGGGGGGGGGGGGGTACTATGAGGAATAGCGGGGCCGCTGCCGCGAAGGGCAGCATGGCGGCGGCCTCCGCTTCCCAGACAGCGGCTTCCGACTCGCATATGGAGCCGCCGGCACAGAGAAGGGCAGTCGCCGCCGCGCCTGTCGATATGGCGGCAGGCCCCGCAATCCAGCCGGCGGACTTCCGTCCGCGAGCGTGCACTGACTGGGGACCTGGCCTCACTGATGTGCAGAGGCAGAGGGTCATGCGCACGCGCGCCAGGCGGCAGGACATTTATCTTCTCCGCAGACGGGTCAGCTGATCCGGTGATCAGCTGACCTCAGCCAACCAATCACAGGCTGACCTTGGTTCCAGCCCCCTGGGCGGGCTGGTGGAACAGGGCTTCTGCATTTAAGCCCATAGATGTAATTTGCTCACTGTCTGCTGTCGTGAATACATTCTGTGTTAGCGCTCAGACCTTAGTGCAGTTCCCTGGTGTTGATACTAAGGATTTCACACCTTAGCTTAGGAATATTGTTGTATATTGATCTGTGTTTTGACTCTTGCTATCCCTGACTACTCTATCTCTTGCTGATCTTGTACCTTTGCCTATCTGATCCTTGTTGCCGACCTCTGCCTGTTTACTGATTACTCTTCTGCCTTCCGCTCCTGTACTGCTGCCATCATCTCTGTTGCCGAACCCTTGCCTGTCTGACCTTTCTCCCTTCAGTGGAACGTCTCCCACTGGAGGGTTATCTCTGAGGCTTGCCTCTCCGAGACGCCTGCTCCTAGCAGACTATTACTGCTGGGGGTCGAGATTCCTCACTCTGCCTGGTTAGAGGATCTCACTCACGGGGTTCCCATTCAGAGGTAATCACACCTCTGAGGAATTGCCGTGTGGTGGACATTTCCACACCTTCTGATATTTTACTGTCTTTATTGTGTTCTTTTGCTGGTGTCCAGAGGTTAGCATTATATCGGATTATCGGTGATACTGCAGATCACCAATAATCGGGTATACATCTGCATTCTTGGTGATACTGCAGATCGCCAATAATCAGATTCTCTCTACGTGCTGACACCGATTATGACACAGCTGCATTGATTGCAAACACTTAGCTAAGTTAAAGCAAACGACAAACCCTGACAGTTGTATATGAGGTTCCTAAGGGTCTTAATGGACAATAATACCATTTCCCAGCCAGAAGATATAATAGTGCTCTAGGTACAAGGGAAGTTTGTAAAACTAAGAATATTCTTAATCAAACTGAAACCATATCTGGTTTGGCAATACTGAGGATGATGCTGTTACTTCATTTTCTATATTTATTATGTACTTTATTGATACATTTTCTTGGACAAAAAGCACACAGACACATTTATCATGGAAGACAGTTACGTCTATTGTCTGAGGGAAAAAAAGCTGGAATAAATACTTCAGTTATAAACAAGCCAAAATTGTTAGGAGCTCCATCCACCGATATTGCCTTGTCAAATAATCTGAACACTGATCTCATTCATCGAGTACTGAACGTTATGTCTGCAGTCAGCATGATTCCAAGCCAAATTAAAATGAGGAGATTGTCCTATCCTGTCAGTAAGCCTTGATAACTTGGTCACCTAACAAAGGAAAAATTAAGCAATCCCTCCTTTTCTCTTTCCTGCTATCAGTTTATAGATAGACAGTATTACTTCATGGGCTGTATTTACATTTCTTTGTCTTTTTTATTATTTGATCCTTACATTTTGTTAAAAGTAGGCCACTATAGTAAAAAAAATACTAATAAATCAGAGTTTGGCTTTTTTTCATTTTACTATATGTGGGTGATAAGCTTGAACAATATATATAATCCATACTGTCTGCACGTAGTTTGTATGTTCTTCCCGTGTCTGTGTGGGTTTCCTCCGGGCACCCGGTTTCCTCCTGCATCCCAAAAAACATACAGATACAGATAAGTTAATTTGTTCCCATATAAATTAGCCCTAGACATATACATTATTACAAACAGGCTCGGACTGAGCAACAGAACTGCCGATTTTTCCATCGGTAGACCCTGGCCGCCCCGCCTCCTGGGGGCCCCAGTGCTGAGGAAGGGGGCACAGCGCAGGAAGGGGGAAATTGGGCACCTAGGGCCCCCCTTCCACGCTCTCCCCCTCCAGAATTGCAGCCAGCCTGTGGCAGCAGCGGGGAATAGCTTACCGAGTCAGATCGATAGCTCTGCGTCCTGCTGGTCTGGTCTTCTGCACTGCACTGTCCATTCACACTCTCGCAGTACTTCCTGTGAGAGCGTGATTGGACAGTGCAGTGCAGGAGACCAGACCAGCAGCGGCACGCAGAGCTATCTGATCCCGGTAAGTGATTTCCACTCGCTGCTGCTGCTGGCTGAGGGGGGGAGCGCGTAAGGGCGGCCCTAGGTGAGGGAGGGGGGTAGGCTTCCCCCCCTCCCTGCCACTCTGTGCCCAATTTTCCCCCTTCCAAGCTGGGGGAAACTTAGACCTGGCTCTCTGCCTACCTAACTGGGTGGGAGCGCATGCCCACTGCCCCCCCTTTCCAGCATAACTGGGGACCTGCCTTTGTGGGGATATCTGCCGCCAACCTGATTGCATTTTGTGGGATATATGCCACCAAACTGATTGCATTTTGTGGGGATATCTGCCGCTAATCTAATTGCATTTTGTGGGGATATCTGCTGCCAATCTGATTGTGTTTTGTTCGGAAATCTGCCACCAATCTGATTGCATTTTGTGAGTAAATCTGCCACCAATGTGATTGCATTTTGTGGGGAAATCTGCCGCCAAACTGATTTCATTTTGTGGGGATATCTGCTGCCAATCTAATTGCAATTTGTAAGGACATCTGCCGCCAATCCAATTGTATTTTGTGGGGATATCTGCCGCCAATCTGATTGCATTTTGTGGGGATATCTGCCACCAATCTGATTGTGTTTTGTTGGGAAATCTGCGCCAATCTGATTGCATTTTGTGGGGATATCTGCTGCCAATCTGATTGTATTTTCTTGGGAAATCTGCCGCCAATCTGATTGCATTTTGTGGGGATATCTGCCGCAAATCTGATTGCAATTTGTGGGGGTATCTGCTGCCAATCTGATTGCATTTTGTGGGGATATCTGCTGCCAATTTGATAGCATTTTGTGGGGATATCTGCTGCCAATCTGATTACATTTTGTGGGGATATCTGCCGCCAAGTTGATTGCATTTTGTGGGGAAATCTGCCGCCAATCTGATTGCATTTTGTCGGAAAATCTGTTGCCATTTGACTACTTGATGAATTATCATGAGGCATGTAACTACTTGATTATTTTATCTAAAATGTATCTCTGGTCGGACCTAATCTCTGTGAATAACACCGCTACTTATTTTGTGTTTTTTTTCTTTAAAGTCTGCCCATGACTTATCATGACCACGCCCATGTTCCAGTGCGTAGTGACACTCATTTATTTTTGCCACTGCGCGCGCCACATGTGGACATATCCCTATTGGCGGCTGTCCTCAGAAGTGCTCACAATCTATTACCTACCATAAAATTATGTAAAATGTGTAGAGTACATGTGTATGTGAGCCCAAAATGGGGGGGGGGAGAGGAGAGGGGATCAGGGGGGAGGAGGAGGAGAGGGGGCAGGCCCCAGGCTGAAACTTTCTTGGTGGGCCCTTAGTATCCCAGTCCGACCCTGATTACAAATGAACATACACTCACCTAAAGGATTATTAGGAACACCATACTAATAAGGTGTTTGACCCCCTTTCGCCTTCAGAACTGCCTTAATTCTATGTGGCATTCATTCAACAAGGTTCTGAAAGCATTCTTTAGAAATGTTGGCTCATATTGATAGGATAGCATCTTGCAGTTGATGGAGATTTGTGGGATGCACATCCAGGACACGAAGCTCCCATTCCATCACATCCCAAAGATGCTCTATTGGGTTGAGATCTGGTGACTGTGGGGGCCATTTTAGTACAGTGAACTCATTGTCGTGCTCAAGAAACCAATTTGAAATGATTCGAGCTTTGTGACATGGTGCATTATCCTGCTGGAAGTAGCCATCATGAAGGGATGGACATGGTCAGAAACAATGCTCAGGTAGCCCGTGGCATTTAAACAATGCCCAATTGGCACTAAGGGGCCTAAAGTGTGCCAAGAAAACATCCCCCACACCATTACACCACCACCACCAGCCTGTACAGTGGTAACAAGGCATGATAGATCCATGTTCTCATTCTGTTTATGCCAAATTCTGACTCTATTGAGACTCATCAGATCAGGCAACATTTTTACAGTCTTCAACTGTCCAATTTTGGTGAGCTCGTGCAAATTGTAGCCTCTTTTTCCTATTTGTAGTGGAGATGAGTGGCATCCGGTGCTGTTGTAGCTCATCCACCCCAAGGTTGTGCGTGTTGTGGCTTCACAAATGCTTTGCTGCATAACTCGTTTGTATTGGTTATTTCAGTCAACATTGCTCTTCTATCAGTTTGAATCAGTTGGCCCATTCTCCTCTGACCTCTAGCATCAACAAGGCATTTTCGCCCACAGGACTGCCGCATACTGGATGTTTTTTCCTTTTCCCACCATTCTTTGTAAACCCTGGAACTAGTTGTGCGGGAAAATCCCAGTAACTGAGCAGGTTGTGAAATACTCAGACCGGCCCGTCTGGCACCAACAACCATGCCACGCTCAAAATAGATAAAATCTCCTTTCTTTCCCATTCTGACATTCAGTTTGGAGTTCAGGAGATTGTCTTGACCAGGACCACACCCCTAAATGCATTGAAGCAACTGCCATGTGATTGGTTGATTAGATAATTGCATTAATGAGAAATTGAACAGGTGTTCCTAATAATCCTTTAGGTGAATGTATATCTGTACTGGTAATGTATCAAACCCCACATTGCCTACATATGTATTTTGTATCTGTGTTGCTGGATGTCCTTATTGTACTGTGTGTTGAACTATTTATGTACCAGCACTATGAAAATAAATAACAGCACTATAAAAATAAATAACAATTTAACAAAATAAAAAAGCAGTGGTGTCTCCATTTGGGCTATTATAAGGCATGCATGTAATTAAGGTGCCAGGAAATTTGGGCGCAGGGCTAAGCTGAAAAACGGCTCGCCCTGCTCCTGCAAATGTCGGCGTTAATTACTATTACCCTTCCAGACTATTCCTCTTCCAGACCACAGGAGTAAAACGTACTTCGGCTGCCAGCTGTTGCTGGCGGCCGAATTAGGCTAATTTCATAGTAATTTGGGCTCTGTCTTTTGACGTTGCCCAAATTACTGTCTGAGTCCTGCTATAGCCGTAATTCCCATTACAGCCTATGGCGGCGTATGGTGCGCCCAACTTTCCGGTGCCGGTTTTGCCTGCCTTGTATTATTAGTGCATATTAAAACATGTTTCATATAGTCATTTTATGCTAGGACTTTGTTAGGCACAGTCAGTTATACATCCTATAGTGTATAATCTCACTTACTCTAGCAGAGTTTTCTGAAGACGATATTAATTGTGTTACGCTATAGATAAGTAAAACTATGGGAGCAGAAAGTCCATTGACCATGCTAACTTCTACGTGTCTCCACAGAAGTCACTTGAGTGGCAGGCTGCTGGGAAGAGACAATTAAAACATGCAAGCTCTCTGCTTTTTCAGCTTCACTGAAGCAAATCCAAATGTTTGGCTTGTTCATGAGTGTGGTATTATTGCAGGAAATTAGAAACATGGGAAAACATTCAAGAACAGCAGCACTAAAACTTGAACAAATACATACCATACACTTTTCTCATATATAATCCGTGTTTATAAAGGGCTTTTTTAAAGCATGGAGACTCTGAGATGGCCTTGAGTCCAAAATCTTTGACATGTTTTCCTCAGTGGATAGGTCTTGAATGATTGCCAAAGATTAATCTTGAAACTTGACCAATAGTATTTTTAATTGAGTGCATTTCTCATTGCTGCAATTCCTATTATATAATACACGCAATATAATAGGTGTAAAGACAGTGCACGTTTCCAGTTTGCTTTACGAGTCTTCTATTGTTGTTACAATTACAGGAATGGTCTTTTCTATTTCTCCAGAAAAGGGAACCTGCATGGCTCTTCTGTCCAACAGAAAGCAATAAATTGCTAGCTAAAGATAATTAGGGATTGTGGGAGAAATTAGCATTGGTTCAGGCTTGTCACTCCATAACACCTCTGTAATGGCCCATACTCACGGGCTACAATTGTTGCCGCAACACGCGGCACGCGCATGTTGCGGCGACAGGTCGCCCGTGAGTATGCGCCGTTGCACGGGCGCGCACCCCGAACTGTCGCTCATCACTGATGTCGCCAGGCGATTGAACTGCTCAATCGCCTGGCGACAGTTGCCGCCGCAATTCCGCCGCAACTGTCACTAGTCCGCGTGAGTACGCGGACTAGCGACAGCAACCTCCATTGAGGAATACGGAGCTTCCGGCGAGGGGAGGAGGAACGTCGGCGACAGCTTCCGTCGCGCCGCTGGTCCCTCTTCCGCGTGTGTACGCGGAGGGACCTGGCGAGGAGCTGTCGCCGGCCTGTCGTCCACACGCTCACATGTGCTGGCGACAGGCCCAAAAAGTTGCCCATGAGTATGGGCCATAAGATCTGTTGTAGATGCACCTGTTAATCAGTTTGAGCACGGATTTACACAGGGAAGAGTCAGATATATTAAAGACGTATAATCAAATCTCACGGTTGTGATGTGCAGCCAGGGCAGTTTCTAGGCTATAGAGCTCCCAAGGTGAGGGTCTATAAATTGTGACAACTCCCCCTAGATTTTGGTACACTGTTGTGATGCAATAGACAGAGGTGCCCCCCATTATTAGGTAGCCCCAATATGGCTGGTAAGAGGAGGGGCCCAGTATTAATTAGCCAGATGCAGCTCCCCCCCAGAATAAGTAGCCACAGGAGCCCCCAGTATTAAGTAGTCGGATGCAGCTCCCCCCTTCAGTATAGATAGCCACAAGAGCACCAAATATTAGGTAGCCAGATGCAGCTTCCCCATTATAAGATGCCCCACCAGTATAGGTAGCCACAGAGCGCCCCCTCTGTGTAGGTAGCCAAAGAGCCCCTCTGTAGGTAGCCAGAGAGCTCCCCCTATAGGGAGATTTTCAGTCATAGAGACTCCTTATTTAGGTAGCCAGAGAAACCCCTGTTTATGTAGCCAGAGAGCAGTGGGTGGCAATGCAGAGTACTCAGCGGCAGCATTATGATAACTCAACTTGCCAGGATCCCATTACAAGGTGGACTCTAGCAAGGTCATGAAGGGATGTACATGGTCAGAAACAATGTGCGCTCTGCATGTGCCCGCCTGCCGCTGTACCCCAGGTGATGTTCCACCCACCCACAGAAATGGGCATGTGTGCAGCGTGAGTGGCTGCTATGGCAGCTGTTTGTACGCTGCACATCACAACCGTGAATGCATTGACATCATCTCACCCTGGACTGCTAATTATCTATGACTTTTCTGAGGAGCAGACTTTTTGAGCAGTCTGTGTTTCCATATGCCTCCATGGCAGCACATTGGGTAGTGGCTCCGCCCCCACTACCTCATAGGACCAGTAAATATTTAAATGAGTTTGAGAGGAGGCGCCCACTGTCTTTGTTTTTCGTCCTCACCTCATAGGATACAGCTCTGGGCTCAGCTCAGAAAATTTTTCTCTTTTTTAGGCACCTACCGGACTGTTTCATACAGTCACCACACAAAGACCCCTTGTGTGAAGGTCCCCTTTATGGCCTATAAATTAGGTTCTTGTGGGGCACCCCGTTCTGCTGGTCTTGGGGGGTAAAGGTATCTGATTTAATGTCCACTAACAGTGTACCTGCAAACTTGGTGGAAGAACTGTTACCTTATGCTGATTGACTCTAAATGAATCTCTGTGGCCTGCAGCAGTATCCGTTTTCTCCTTCTCCTTCTCTCTATCTCCCCTGTCTCTCGGCTGTCCCTCTCGGATCTCTCCGCTGCCTCCTCGTGCCGGGCTGGCGTGTGCTCCACTGCGGAGAGGAGGTGGAGCGCATGTCGTCATCAGTGGCGGCCGCATGCGCGCTTCCGGTCGCACGCTGTGCGGATGGGCAGAAGGGAGCAGCGCTCCCATTCGCCGAGCAGCATGGTGACGGCGGTGGGGGGGCGGAGTCAAGGGAACAGCGCTGATCGCACCTCAGCCGCCCCTCTCCAGGAGGCAATGCGATTGGGCAAAAGCCTCTCAGCTGGGGAGGGGGCGGTGCAGGCAGTCCCTGAGCGCGGGGAAGAGCTATTTAAACCTGACATGGCAGCAGAGCCTGCGGCTAACATGTCAGACTATTCTGGCTCCGATGTTCCTGCCTCTTCTGCTGATTCTCAGCACTCTCCCTCTGTGGAAATGGAATCTGATCTGCCTCCTATGGAGGGGTAAGTAGGCAGATCCTGGTATTTTACTGTTTTGTTTTTTTCTTCATATTATCTATGCTAATCTCCAGTTCGTTATTTTCAGCCCTGTTCTGCCTACCGATTCTGCGGATGCTGCTGCTGCGCCTGTCACAGACCAGCAAAATGTTGATAGGTAGGTGCCATTAAATGGTAAGTATTTTGTGCTATTTTTGGGGGATTTTGCAATTAGAAACAAATAGTCATAATATGACTATTATTTCTACAGCCCGCAAGAACGTCACCGATCTCAGCCGGAAGGAAAGAAGGCGACAAAAAAGTCATTGCCACCACGCTACTACTCCTCAAGATCTGACAGACGGCAAACAAGAAGCAGATCACGTTCCCATCGAAGACATCGTGATGAGGATTACGATCGTTACTATTCTTCGCATAGACGCGAAAGGTCACCCAGGAGGTACTATGTACCTGAAGGCCATACACACAGAGCCAAGGACTGCTGGGCATGCGGTGATATAGTGTTACCAGGAAAACAAGTATGCGCATCCTGCTTTAATCAAATGGCTGGAGAGCCGCAACAGTCCTCTCTGGACGTCTCTGAACTAATTAAAAAAGCGGTGCAGGAGTCGATGCAATCTTATATTGCTAATCTGCCCTCAATGCAAACTGATAGTCAGCAGCCACAGGCCTCAACTTCTTCTGAAGCTATGATGGAAGATTCGCTACAGTGTGGATTCGATTTCGCCTTAGTCCCACCCTTCATAAAATCCGTAAGGGAAGCCATTGAATGGGAGTCTGATGAGGAAGCAGAACAATCTACCTCGAAACGTAAAGAAAAGAAAAGATATTACGCTCATCTGAATAAAACGAAGGAAACTTTCCCCTTTATGGCGGAAATAGAAGACGTAATGAAGGAGGAATGGCAAAAGATGGAGAAGAAACCACCATTAAACAACAGATTGGCTAAGCTATACCCATTGCCTTCACAAGATTCAAAAGCCTTGGATAATGCGCCAGTGACAGACGCCTCAGTAATTAGATTGGCAAAACATGTTACCCTTCCGTTAGATGACTGCATTTCCTTTAGAGATGCACTTTTACGTAAAGCGGATCTGGATCTTAAAAAATCCTATTTAGCGGCAGGAGGGGCATGTAAGCAGGCTGTAGCACTCGCAGCAGTAGGCAAAGCCATAAGAGCATAGACAGACAATATAGAAACAGCGGTCAAGACAGGAGTGGATCAGAATACTATCATATCTGCACTAGAAGATTTGAAACTTTCAGCGGAATTCATTGGAGAGGCGGCGTTTGATGTGGTCAGATGTGCTTCACGTTCCATGCTGTACTCAGTAACAGCAAAGAGATCATTATGGCTGAAGTCCTGGTCAGCAGACCCAAACTCACGTCTAGCCTGGTGCAAAATACCGTTCGACGGTAAATCGCTTTTTGGAGAAAAAATATATTCAGCAATTTCGAAAGTAACTGGCGGAAAGTCAGGCTTATTACCTCAAGATAAGCGACCAGCGAAGCAGAACTTCTCTACTTCACAGCAACAAAATAGGTACAGGAGCGCCAGATCATATCGTCTGGGCAAAAACTTCAAGAGGAACTGGAAAAGTACCCAAAGCAAATTACACGCGATTAACAAACAAAAAGCAGCCGCTCCTGGGTCTTCACAGAAAAAGTCTTTTTGACAATCCATCTGTCCAAGAAGTGCCGGTGGGAGCTCGACTTCAATCATTCAGCGCAGTATGGGCGTCAGAGATAGATTCACACTGGGTGAACAAAACAATAGCAATCGGCCACTCTTGGACCTTCAAAAGGACACCTCCGAACTCCTTTATCGCAACCAGAATACCAACAAACAACAGCAAAAGACGCATCTTATACTCCTATCTGGAGGAATTAATAGAGAAACAGGCCATATCACAGGTACCTTCAGAGCAGAGAGGAGAGGGGTTTTACTCCCCTCTGTTTCTTGTTCAAAAGAAAACGGGAAAGTGGCGTCCTGTGTTGGACCTAAAGAAACTAAATCGATTCATCGAAATAACTACTTTCAAAATGGAATCCCTCCAATCCATCATACAAGCTGTTTCGAGGGAAGACTGGATGCTGTCAGTGGACCTTCAAGACGCCTACCTTCATATTCCAATAAAGTTGGAGTTACGGAAATATCTAAGGTTTGTAGTAGGCGACCAGCACTTCCAGTTCCGGTGCCTTCCCTTCGGCATTTCCACCGCGCCAAGAACCTTCACCAAAATACTCGTGTCACTAATAGCCATGCTAAGAACTGCAGGACTACGCGTCTATCACTATCTGGACGACGTTCTTCTTCTGTCAGACAATCGAGAAACCATTCTGCAACACAGACAGATCCTACTGCAAACTTTGACGAAATTCGGTTGGCTAATCAACCGAGAAAAAAGCCAGCTAGACCCAACACAAGACTTAGTCTTTCTAGGTGCAAGGTTTCAAACCAAAATAAACTCTATATCGATTCCAGAGGAGAAAATTCCGGCAATTCGAGAAAAAGTTCAAGCTATGATAAAAACCTCACAATGCTCAGCAAGGAATTGCCTCAGACTACTGGGCACGCTCTCGGCGACCATTCCTATGCTGCCATGGGCCCACTGGCACATACGGGCATTCCAAGAGGGGTTCCTTCAACAATGGGACAGAGAAAATCTAGAGCAACGCATCATAGTGTCCAACAAGATGAAAGGCGGCCTCTTCTGGTGGACATCGGATGTGAACCTACATGGCCAGGTACAAATCTCTCCGGATCCCTCGGTGATAATCACCACCGATGCCAGCAAGAGGGGTTGGGGCGCGACTTGCGGAGAACTAACGACCCAGGGGACATGGAACAGAGAATTGAGGACACGGTCCTCGAATCACCTGGAACTCTTGGCAGTACTGCTGGCCCTACAGAGCTTCATTAGCCACATTGCTCACAGAAACTGTCTGATACGTATAGACAACACAACAGCAGTGTCATACATACAGAGACAGGGCGGAACACGCAGTACAACTCTAATGGACATTGCGAACCAAATTTTTCAAGTGGCAGAGGAGAATCTGACATCACTGAAAGCAGTCTATATCCCAGGGATACAAAATTTGAAAGCAGATTATTTGAGCAGAACATCGTTGGACAACAACGAATGGTCCCTGGACCACAGGACTTTTTCGTGGATATGTTCCCTATGGGAGACTCCAGAAGTGGACTTGATGGCATCCAGCAGGAATGCGAAGTGCAAGAGGTTCTTTGCGAGATACCCCTTTTCGAAAGCGGAGGCGGTGGATGCGATGACTGTACAGTGGAATTTCCAGGTGGGATATGTCTTCCCGCCTGTGCCCATGATCTACAAACTCCTCAAGAAACTTCAACAGGAGAATGTAATTCTGTTAGCAGTCATTCCAGAATGGCCTCGCCGACCGTGGTACCCGCTCTTGCGGCAGATGTCAACCCTCAAACCAATACGCATCCCATGGAAGAAGAATCTGCTATCTCAAGGCCCGATTCTGCACCCCGATCCGGCCAGACTCAAATTAATGGTGTGGAGGTTGAAAGGCGGAAATTAGAGAATTTAGGGTGTACCCCTCAAGTAATTAATACACTACTTCAAGCAAGGAGACCTTCTACTAATAAGTCCTACCATAACATCTGAAACAAATTTACATCATTTGCTACAGTCGCCTCCTTTGATCCATTACACCCGGAGCCACAGCAGATTCTAGCCTTTCTCCAAACGGCAGTTGAAAAAGGGCTCAGTTATAACGCCATCAAAGTGCAGATATCGGCATTGTCAGCCTTAACAGACTATCGTTGGGCCTTGCATCCATTGGTCAAACAATTCATGCTGGCAGTGATGAAGATTAAACCTCCAAGGAAGTCGGTGTATCCCCAATGGGACTTACCTCTGGTATTGAACTACCTCACATTGAACCCGTTCGAGCCATTAGACTCTTGTTCATTGTGGAATTTGACTTGAAAGTTCTTGGTAGCCATTACTTCAGCTCGCAGAGTCTCCGAACTGGGTGCTTTAGGTTGCAGAGAACCATATCTGGTCTTCTACCATGACCGAGTTCAACTGAGACCAGTGGAACATTTCCTGCCTAAGGTGGCAAAGTCTTATCATCTAAACCAAGAATTATCTCTTCCAGTGTTTAAAGAAGACGGAAACTCTGCTATTCACACTCTGGATGTAGCCAGAGTACTTACAGCATACCTAACCGCAACGGAACCATTACGGAAATTGAATCATCGATTTGTTGTACCAGCAGGATATAGGAAAGGTCAAGCGGCTTTATCCAGAACAATAGCCTCCTGGCTAGTGAAGGTGATTCAAGCTTCCTACAGGGCTATCAACATGCTGCCTCCTCAGGTTGTCAGGGCGCACTCAACCAGAAGTGTCTCTTCTTCGTGGGCAGCCTATTCGGATGTATCGGTGTCAAAAATTTGCCAGGCGGCAAACTGGTCCACTATTAATACCTTTATATCTCATTATAAAGTTGATGTCTCTTCCACTACAACTGTAGAATTCGGGAGAGCCGTAATCTCCTCTTCGATGGCTACATTATGAGCTATTACATTATGAATAAATTTTCTGTGTGTTTCAAGCATTATTTATGTCTCCCGCCCTTTTATTTTTAATAGTTAGATCCCAATGTGCTGCCATGGAGGCATAAGGAAAGCGGAAAATTGTATACTTACCTGACGGTAATTTTCCTTTCCTGATGCATCCATGGCAGCACATGGATCCCACCCATCTATTCGGTGAGTTAATAGTTACAAAAACAGCGGGCGCCTCCTCTCAAACTCATTTAAATATTCACTGGTCCTATGAGGTAGTGGGGGCGGAGCCACTACCCAATGTGCTGCCATGGATGCATCAGGAAAGGAAAATTACCGTCAGGTAAGTATACAATTTTCCACTGTCCTGCTGATCATTTGGTCTTTGTAGCGCTTGAGCCACACTCATGGAACAAGCATGCAACCAGTAAGCTCAGATTTTAGTCACATCATCATGTGACTGAATACTTTTTGTGCTCGGGAATTCATTGAATATCAGAAGCCGTGCAGCACAGTAGCCTTGCAAGTATAAACATGGCAGCCAGCATATCCTTGTCACTTCAGGTCGCCTTTTTTTCCAGAAAAAATATAGTGATGAAGTCATTTGTATTCTAAAATACAGCAGAGAGCACCGGATGGCATTTCTTAACCACCTGTGCCTAACTGGACAAATATATTAGTCCAGAAAGCGCTGCTCAGAGGCAATTTGGACAAATATATTCATCCAGCGGTGTTGCAGCGGTTGCACGCTAATATCCGCGCGCAGGCAGCTTGTTCCCTGCTACAATTACAGGGGATCGATTACAGAGCCGAGCCAAACGATCCCCTGTGAATGAATCAAGATGCCTCCAATCGGGAGGCGTCTTGAGTCATGAAAACGTAACATTACAAAATAGTACTTAGCACCACCTAATGGCAAAAAGTAAAATTAAATTAGAAAAAAACACATTACAACAGTGTTTCTCAAACCTGTCCTCGTGACTCCCCAACGGTGCATGTTTTGCAGGCAACCTCACCCATGCACAGATTGGGTAATTAGTGTCTCAGCTACATGGAATCCACCCAGCTGAGACACTTATTACCCCACATGTGCATAAGTGAGGCTGTCTGCAAAACATGCACCATTGGGGAGTAACGAGGACAGGTTTGAGAAACACTGCATTACACATTTATTAAAGAGGAGCTTTTAGCCATATTATCCCAGAAAAAACACATATATTTGTAGATAAATACTTGCTCTACTTACATAACACATGCACTGCACTGTCTGTCAGGAACCGGCCCGCGGCACGCCTGCGTATACGGTTCCCGACTGCGTGTTTGACCAGATCAAGCGGGGAGCAGCCTTATTCGAGCTAAAACAAGGCTGGGACCCCTCAGAACACCTCTCACTGCCACCACTAGCTGTTCGCTAGACACTTCCACTCTGCTGTCGAGTCCTCAGCGCGCACTCCGCGTTTTCGTATTCGGGTCAGCTTTGCGCTTAGGCCGAATACGGGAACGCCACGCACCCACACACACACACACACACACACACAGTTGCAATCTTACACTGTAGTGAAGCAAAAACCCACTAACAGTCGTTCCGAACTATACTGTTAGCCACTCTGCTGTCGCTACTCGCACTGGCGTTTTTCGTACGTTGGGTCAGCTGCGCGCTTTAGGCCAACGTATGACAAACGCCCCCACACACAATGCAATTACAATTTCATACGGTAGTGTTACTCAAGCGTACAATTAGGCATGAAACTTATACACGGTTACACTTCAGTCTCTTCTAGGCTATGAGTGTTAGTTTAGTACAGCAGAAGTCAGGCTTATTAAATAATAATTTAATATTCCAGGGAAAAAAGTGGAACAATGCAGAACCGAATATATACATGTACATTGTATATATTACAAAAAAACTAAATAAAAAGTTACAAAAGTAAAAGTTACAAAAATACAAGTTACAAAAATACACACACGGATATTTGCGTAAAAATAAACGGGGGAAAAAAGAACGTTACCAGCTTAGGTTAGAGGACGCCGTTACGACCAGGAGTCGCGATCATCCCTAGCTAAAGCGCTACCTCCAAGAGAAGATTCTTTCTAGGTATCTGGCTCTTCTTTTTATACTCTGAAGTGTCCCCTGGGGGCATTTAATGTCCAGCCCCCAGGAACTAATGCAATTTCCCCGTTTGTGACATCACCGAACGCTTGTCATAATCTTCCTGTGATATGCAAACGTCAAAGGGTTCCTGTTTTAGCTTCTTGAAGGTTGCAGAATTCAATAGGTAAGATTGTATCCTACCAGACATCAAAAGGCTTCCTCAACAATTTCCTAGGTTAAAGTGTATTTTAGCACATACATGAAAAGACTTCCCTTGTCCACGTTACAGGTGACAACCCCAATGTTGACAGTATTTCCTAGCTGATCAAAGATAAGGATATAGTTTGCACCTCCACCAATAATTTAATTTCCTCACAACGAAATAGTGTTTAACACACAGGAGGCTCTTCCTCAACAGAAGTGTAAATGTTTCAAGTGTCAATGACTTCCACACTTCACTTCTGCCATTGTCTGATTACCCCAGCTTATTCACTGAAGTCCCTTTAGATGCAAATGTAGTACAGCCAGATGACCATCACTTCAAAGCAAAATACACATGTGAGATATAGCAGACAGAAAAATGACAGAGATATGTTCCTGTACTCCCTAATATCATCAGCACCTCAATATATCACCACACTGTCCACTTTTTGATTTCAGTGAGTTTTATATAGTAAATGAAGAGAATTATGTTTCTGTCAGTTTTATTTTAGAATCCCTGGTCCATATGCAATTCACTTTTTCTCTAAAGTTTTCTCCTAGGGGATAATTTTTCATCTTCTCTTTAAAATCATTTTTCAGCATTTGGCAATTGAAAAAAAGTAGTAGAAAAAGTACTATCAAAATTATTTTGTGTGTTTTCTTGATTGCTGGGGGTTTAAAATGCATTTTATTACTAAGGGATGGAAATATCAACTTGGAGAAAACTAAGGAGAAAAAGTGAATTACACATGGCCCCCTGTGTCTGAAGCCAATCCTGATGTAATTTCCACCCTTACTCTGTTTCCTCTCCTCTTCCTGATTGTGTATGCATTGCCCACCCTCCTACCAGTCTTCACACACTCCCACACAGCTCTGCAGTAAAAAGTGCATCGTCACAAATCATTGTGTGACTTTGCAGACCTGGTTTATTTGTATGGATGGGAGTCACTTTCTCAGCTTCCCAGCACAATAAATGTTGGCCAATCAGAGAGGAACAGAAGTGTGGGAGGGGAAAACGGTAATGAAAGAAACTTTAGCCAATTAGGCTGCATTAGTTATGTCTGAGGAGAAAAGGGGGGGAAAGTAAAAAAATAGAGTATTGATTATTGACTTTATGCCTAACAGAGAGTGCCTAAGGACCACAGTGCTAGCCCCCGCTAAAGACCAGGCTTTTTTTTTTTGTGTAATTGACCACTGCAGCTTTAAGGCCAAGCTGCAGGGCCGCACAACAGAGCACACTATTGATTTCCCCCTCCCCCCCCCCCCCCCAACAGAGCTCTCTGTTGGTGGAGTCTGATCGCCCACCAGTGTTTGTTTGTTTGTTTTTTGTAAATATTTATACTAATATTAAATTTACTTATTTATTTTTTTACAATACCCTCCCTCCCTCCCCCCACCAGCCAATCCCTGTGATCAGCTGTCATAGGCTTCAGCCTATGACAGCTTCAGCCTATGACAGCCGATCACCACCGACAGTCAGGAGGGGACAGCCGTGTCGCACGGCTGTCCCCAGTACAGCACTGCTGCAGATCGCATCGCTGTACTTAGAAGAAAGACGGCAGTTTCGCCGTCTAAGTCTCCCGAGCGGCAATTGCCGCTTGGAGACTGAAGGAGGAGCTCCGCTCCACCTACCAACAGGAGATGTGCACACAGCCTGCGCGCGATCTCCTGCAAACTGCCGCCCAGGACTTTCCACCGATTGGCATTAGGCGGTACTGGGGCTGCCGCTGCGGCCACGCCCATCGGCGTGACGCAGTCGGCAAGCAGTTAAAGACTGATTAACCCTCCACCCTTTCCGTAACTTAAAAAAAAGGTAAAAAAAAATTACAGTTTTAAAAATTAAATAGTTACCTTAGGGACTATCTTTTTGCCTATATGGGCTTGCAATTAGTGATGGACGCAAAACTGAAAAATGCACCTTTATTTCCACATAAAATATTGACGCGATACATTGTACTAGGGAAATATTTTAAACATTGCAGTAAGTGTTTTTGGGGTGGTTTATTCTCACGGTCTCATCCTACGTGCTGACCCAAAATTCTGTCTCCAGCAGTCTACTACATATGCACATAATTACGCATGGCACTAGCGGCTGATTGTAAGATTCTTTCATGGAATATAAGTGGGCTAGATGACAAAGTTAAGAGGGGATTGGTGTTCAATTATCTCAAGCAATACCAACCTGACATGTATACTGCAGGAAACGCACCTCATGGGCAGCAAAGTACTGTCCATCAAGAGACCATGCCACATACTCCTCTTACTCCAGGGGGGTAAGCATCTTAGTCCGCAGATCACTTTCCTTTCAACTCCTCAACCTTAAGATTGACTCTCAAGGGAGATATGTGGCGATGCATGTAGGATATCCTGATTATTGGAATATACATACCCCCTCCTGCGACAACTGAACTTCTCACTGACTTAATATCTTTCACAAATGAATGGTCTCCTGCTAGAACAATTATTATAGGTGATTTTAATATGGTACTTCTTCCAGATGACCGTCAAAGACCCAATCCAAGAGTACCCAGACATTTACTACATTGGGTAGAGAGTATTGGATTTGCTGATGTGTGAAGGTGGAAACATCCGCACACTCCTGGCTACACCTCCCACAGAACTCTATCAAGGATTGATTTGATCCTTGCTTTCAACTCCTCCTTGCCAGCCATACATTCCAATGATCGCCTACCTTGGGCTCTCTCTGATTATGCCCCTCTTTTGGTATCCTTGGGCCTCCGACAGTGCTCCTCTAGGAGACCATGAAGACTTTTGGGGTATTTGGTCAAGGATCAAGATGTTCAAGAACACATACCACCTGCAATTGCCCACTTCTGGGAAACTAACCAAAATTCTGCACCTCGGGGGACGGTCTGGGATGCTTTCAAAGCATTCATGAGAGGGGAGTATATGTCCCAAATTAAACTATGCAAATGTAATAGACT
The DNA here is from genome assembly GCF_040937935.1 of Hyperolius riggenbachi. Taxonomy (NCBI): domain Eukaryota; kingdom Metazoa; phylum Chordata; class Amphibia; order Anura; family Hyperoliidae; genus Hyperolius; species Hyperolius riggenbachi. The sequence continues at coordinate 181,182,665 of NC_090646.1, forward strand.
AATAGCATATCAAAAGGCTGAAGACAGAGTGAAGGAAACGGAATCTTTGTACCTATCTAACCCTGATCACGCCACATACTCGACCTGGCAACTAGCCATTACAGATCTTAAACTTATCCATGTGACATCCACCAAGAAGGCGCATTTATGCTTAAAGCAAAGAATTTTCGAACACGGGGACAAGTGTGGGAAAATGCTGGCATGGCTCACCAAAGAACACAACCCCACAGTTACTATCCCTGCGATTGTTTTTTCGACGGGAACTACGCGAACTACCCCACAAGATATAAACACGGAGTTTGCTAACTATTATAGAGACCTGTATGCTTCTAAATCCACTTCTTCTAAAGCCCAGCTCTCTGAATATTTGGCAAAGATTCCACTCCCAAAACTGTCGGATGAACAACGGAATCTTCCTGAGGAGGATATCACAGAGGAGGAAATATTAAATGCAATTGCAATGTTACAATCCAATAAGACTCCAGGGCTGGATGGCATGCCATCTGAGTTCTATAAACAATATTCGGAGGTACTATCTCCTCATCTTCTTAGCCTTTTTAAAGACCCTACTACCTCTTCACCTCTACCTGATTCCATGCACGAGGCACTAATCACTGTCATCCCCAAAAAAGGAAGAGACCCAGCCTTTGTTCCTCCTACCGTCCCATTTCCCTAATTAACATGGACGCTAAAATTTTCCCAAGAATTTTAGCCAATCCCTTAAAAGAAACACTTAGAATCCCCTCTCTCAGTTATTTACGCAAATTTACAAGACAATAATACCGCTAAACTTGACAAAATCTATCAAATATAGAAAAAAGATGTACCTGGCTTGGAGGCGTTGGAATGGAGGGATTTGTTGAAGGCTTCAGGGGAATACCTAATCTCTATGAACAACAAATTGATACAACTGAAATTTATTCATAGGACCTACTACACCCCTTCTAGATTAGCAAAAATGTATTCGGATAGATCCGCAGTGCGGACTGGGTAAAAACAGTCAACATGACACTGCCCTTGTATAAGCTCACATATATCCAACGCAACTGCCCTCTCAAATTTGACAGTATTTGGATCCCTTGGCTAGAATACTTAAAAGATCAAGGAATAGATTACGAGAGACAGATTTAATGTAAGGTAATTAACAACTACTGATTTAATCCTACTTGAATGGGGGGGTGCGGGGGATGGGACCGTGAGACTGGAGAGGGAGGGATGGGTCTAACTGTAAGTGGGATTTTGTTTGTTGCTATATACAATGTTTTCTTGTCATGTATTAACATGTAAAATTCAATAAAACTTTTGAAAATGTTTTGTTTCAAAGCTATAATGGCCGAAAACTGAGAAATAATGAATTCTTTTCACGTTTTTTTTCTTATTATTCCCATTAAAATTAATTTAGAATAAAATAACTCTTAACAAAATGTTCCACCTAAAGAAAGTCTAATTGGTGGTGAAAAAAACAAGATATAGAACATTTTGTTGTGATAAGTAGTAATAAAGTTAGTGGCAAATGAATGGAAGGTGCGCTGACGGGGGAAAATTGCTTCTGTCCTCGAGGTGAAAACACCTGCGAGCTGAAGTGGTTAATAGCTTGTTGGCACCCAGCACATCTCATTAAGGTTCCCCAAATCTATGCATTATATATGGCATGCTTTGATTGGCCGTGAACAGAGTACAAGCGCTTCCCCAATGGATGCCACCAAGAAAAGCTGCAGCCAAGATGACAGACAATAGATCAGATGAATATATGCTAAACTAAAAACTCAGCGCAAGCAGGGTAGTAGACCATCTTCACTGTGGGATGTATAACCACCTTTAGCAAGCAGAATCCTGCAGCTCCCAGTGCTCAGAGACAAGGTGACCATCACCAGGGGTAAAAGCACTGATGATTATGCAGGTAAGTACTCCACAAACCTTTATTGTAACAACACAAATAAATGTAGAAACAATCACTCACATCATGTGCCCTGTACAACAGGGAACCATTCAAGGGGACAGCAAAGGCTGATACCAGTTGGAACTGACTAGAGAGTGGGCATCACAAGGTTTTTACCATTTGTAGGATTTGCAATTTCAGTGCTTCAAGGCTTTTATTAATTTAATGGGTCCCTGTTGTACAGGTCCCACAATTTGAGTGATTGTTTCTACTGTTTTTTTTGGGTTGTTACAAAAAAGGTTTGTGGAGTACTTGCCTGAATACTCATCAGTGCCCACTCATCTATTGGAGAACATACATTATAAATTACCCCTGTTAAAAAAGACTTAACTGAAACAAAGTTATAACAGATAAGGACTACAAATGACAAAGTTAAACTGCCTACTTTTGCTAGTCCACCACATTGTTTTTTCCCTCTGGGCTTTGGGCTACTTGGGAAAAAAGTGTTCTACTTGTGCTTGCTCTTCCTCCCACTGCATGCAGTGTATGCATCACAGATGACATCACTCTCCCACATTGCTGTTGATAGGCTTATCTGGAGCTGCACTGACTAGGCAGAGATGCCTGGTCAAAGATCTCGTGTAAATGAAGCATGCTGTTTGTTAGCAAAATAATACTGCTAAAATATATTGGGAAATCAAATAACATTATAAATAAGGACATGAAATGGGAAATCAAATAACATTATAAATAAGGACTTCAAATGCAAGTGGTAAATTAGAGTCCTTTAAAATATTTACTGGATTCTTCACGTTTGACATATATACACAAGTTAATGTTTATATTTATTTATTTGCCTTTCTGGTATGAAGTTCAAGCACAACCTTTTTACTGTAATTCCTTTAGGTTCACCATGTGGGAGAAAATCTCAGACTGTGTTATTAAACTTCTGCAACCTTTGTTACCTTCAGGGAATCCCACCATCCATAATATTTAGCCAAGTTAGTGCGTAGCATCTGGAAGGAAAACCTCACATTTAAAAGTTATTGGTTTACAGTTCTGGGCTTCACATTCAATTGTTCATTTGTATAAGGTTAGAGCAGATCTTTTTATCCATGTGTGGTCTATCTTTTAATCATACTGACTGTAGCCAAGGCTAACCCCTGACCCTCATCAACTGAAGAAAGGCTTTTTCTCTGTGCCAGCATCTGTTTTCTCCATCTCATGGGCTTGCTGTTGTATCATTGCTAATTGCATTGGCTTTGGATTCTCTTCCAGTTGCTATGATCTTGTAACCCATGTCAAGCACCCAGCATTTATGGAATTTGCTGTGGAAATCATTAAAATGTTCTGCACCTCAGTGATCACGAGAACAAAGATCTAAGGTGATGTATTTTGCAGGACTTTAATGACCCTTTTCTTTCAAAGACTCCAGGGGAAGACAAACAACTCCACACACCACTGTTTACATACATTGATTGACGGGTGCAGTGCACCTGTTGTAGTAATCTGTAGTTTTTTTCTATCATCACGTATTTATCTGCCTACAGATCATGAACTGTGTGAATAAGCGGCAAACAATTCACTCATATATAATATAGATAATAGCTGATACTCACTAGTGGTGGGCGAACAGTGTTCGCCACTGTTCGGGTTCTGCAGAACATCACCCTGTTCGGGTGATGTTCGAGTTCTGGTGTTCGGCCAAACCGTTCGGCCATATGGCCGAACTAAGAGCGCATGGCCGAACGTTCGGCTAGCGCTGTGATTGGCCGAACGGGTCACGTGGTTCGGACCCGAACGCGCTCTGATTGGCCGAACAGGTCATGTGGTTCGGGTAAATAAATACCCGATCCACGTACTTTCTCCTCCATTTGTCTGTGGGTTTAGCTTTGGGTAGGCAGGCAGGGTAGTTCTCTCTCCAGCCAGGCTAGCCAGGGTCCCCCCAGTCATTGTGTCGCTGCTGGGAACAGTAGTACACCGCTCACCCACACTATATAGCATTGTGTTTACTGCCACTCTATGTACACCGCTCACCCACCACTGTATAGCATTGTGTTTACTGCCACTCTGTGTCTCTGCTGGGAACAGTAGTACACCGCTCACCCGCCACTGTATAGCATTGTGCTCTGTGTCGCTGCTGGGAATAGTAGTACACCGCTCACCCACCACTGTATAGCATTGTGCTCTGTGTCGCTGCTGGGAACAGTAGTACACCGCTCACCCACCACTGTATAGCATTGTGCTCTGTGTCGCTGCTGGGAATAGTAGTACACCGCTCACCCACCACTGTATAGCATTGTGCTCTGTGACGCTGCTGGGAATAGTAGTACACCGCTCACCCACCACTGTATAGCATTGTGCTCTGTGTCGCTGCTGGGAACAGTAGTACACCGCTCACCCACCACTGTATAGCATTGTGCTCTGTGTCGCTGCTGGGAACAGTAGTACACCGCTCACCCACCACTGTATAGCATTGTGCTCTGTGTCGCTGCTGGGTATAGTAGTACACCGCTCGACCACCACTGTATAGCATTGTGCTCTGTGTCGCTGCTGGGAACAGTAGTACACCGCTCACCCACCACTGTATAGCATTGTGCTATATCAGATGGCTATATCCATGTCAGATGCTATATCCATGTCAGATGGCGTAGCTGTGTTGAACAATCCATCTGCACCCTTCAACTATTGGGTATCGAAGCTAGACACCTGGCACGAACTGGCAATGTACGCAATAGAGGTGCTGGCTTGCCCGGCAGCCAGCGTTATGTCGGAACACTGTTTCAGTGCTGCCGGAGGCATCGTCACAGATCGGCGTATCCGCCTCTCCACAGAAAATGCAGACCGTCTGACTCAAATTAAAATGAAACAATCCTGGATTGGAAACGACTACGCAACACTCCCAGACCCCAACCAAGTAACATGAACAATGAACATCTGTGATGGGTTAACGTTTCCGGTCCCTGTTTATTGAACCTCTCATCTGTATTACATTTATGACTGCATGGCGACAAAATGCATTGCTATCCGCACGCTTCTTGTCCTCATGCAAGGCCTGGGTTGCGCCTGAAAGCGTGGCCTTCTCCTCCTGCGCCTCCTCCTGTTCCATCACGTGTGCTGCTGCTGGGTTAGCGTTACCGGTCCCTTTTCCTGGAACCTCTTATCTGTATTACATTTATGACTGCATGGCAACAAAAAGCATGTTACCTGTGCAAAGAAAAATGACATTTTCTGCATTTAAAAGACATTTTTTCCTTTGAAACTTTACAATCAATTTTCTCAAAAACTATAAGCTTTTTTTCAAATATTTTTTTTCCTCTTGTACCCACTCCCAAGGTGCACATACCCTGCAAATTTGGGGTATGTAGCATGTAAGGAAGCTTTACAAAGCACGAAAGTTCGGATCCCCATTGACTTCCATTATGTTCGGAGTTCGGCGCGAACACCCGAACATCGCGGCCATGTTCGGCGAATGTTTGCGAACCCGAACATCCAGGTGTTCGCCCAACACTAATACTCACCTTAACGCTAATTTTATATGTTCAACAGCACCATCTTCTGGTTGAAACAGACATTGCAATGAAGGGATTTTCCAATATTTTGGTGATTTTAACAATTGAAGCAGCATGGTAGCTAACTAGTTGGAATTGTTGTCTTAATTATTGTTATTTAAGATTTATATAGCGTCAACATAGTCTGCCGCAATGTACAGTGTATATAGTTTTGCCACTTAACTGTCCCTCAGAAGGTTCACAATCTAATCCATACCATCATCATATGTCCATCATAGTCTAGGGCCAATTTTAGGGGGAAGCCATTTAACGTATGAGTATTTTTTTGGGTTGTGGAAGGAAACCAGTGTGCCCAGAGCAAACCCACACAGATACAGGGAGAACATACAAACTCTGTGCAGATAGTGCCATAGCTGCCTGGCATTCAAACCTGGGACCCAGCACTGCAAGGCCAGAATACTAACCACGATGCCACCATGCTGTTTTAAAGTTCTAAGGTGCTGGCAGCATGGCGATTATGTGACTAGCACTCTTGTCTTGTACCTCTAGGTTCCTCGGCTTAAAACCTTGTGTTGCTTTGATTGAGTTTGCTTGCGTAGTGAAATGCTTCCCAAATACCAGTCATTCCATTCACTTCAGTCAAAATAAAACAACTGCAGGACAATGAGACACCCTTTAATGCCCTGTACCGTAGCAGAAGTCAACTAGTAAAAACAGGAGACTCTAGATGCCTTATAACCCAGGTTATGGCCTCACACAGGGGTATAAATATAGATTCCATTTTGCTTCTCCTACAGTAGCTAGTTAGATCAATATTGCTTAAGAAAGTTTGTGGTGATATTTATGGTTAACACTGGCATTCAACAGCAATATATATATATATATATTAAATAGTTTTATTAACTTTACTACTAGTACAGCCATGAACAAATAATCCATGGGTAACACAGTAGTAAGGGGTAGCAGTCTGAACATATTTTAATTTGGAAATTCCACTGAGAGGAACCAAGAAATGCAATTCACATGCTCACGCTCCAGATGTCTTCTGAAGTGTGTCTGATAGTTCTGTGTCTTCTGACTATAGGCCCATACACACAGCATACATTTGTATGTAGTTGTGAGGCAGCAACAAACAGACAAGAGACATATTTAAGGCAGCGACAATTCGAGTTTGCGGCCGTTGTACGCACGTGACAACAGAAAGAGTGAAAACACAATGGAAGCTGTCTGCCACAGACTACGTATAGTAGTAGTACTATGGTAGCGACTCTGCTGTCTGTTGAAGACTTTCGTACAGATGACAGGACACCAACAGACTAAGTGACGGTTTGTGAGACAAAAATCACAAGAGATTCACCAGCTGAATCGCTCAAACATGGCTGTGTCTGCAGACAGTCTGCTGACAGTCTTTGTCTTTTGCCGCGTCCACACGAACAAACCGTCTCACAAACCATCGCTCAACACGTGTCTGTACAGACATTTGTACGCCGTGTGTATGGGCCTTATGACACTGAAATAATGACCACTTTCTGCAAGTACAATAAAATTATCTCTACAAAATATATAGTTATCTCTACCAGTACAATAAAATGTACACACACTAGTCAATATGAAAAAAGGGTAAATTACAAAAGACACAAAACATGTTTAGTCATAATCGTTTTAGTTGAGCTTTTTTTTCGGGGGGGGGGGGGGGGAATTTACCGCTTATCATGCTCAAAGAATAGCACAAGGAGGGACATTTAGTGTGTACCCATGCAGCCCAAACACCAAAACTCTTGTCCACATGATTAGCTGGATAGGGGTTAAGCAGGCACTGAGCAGCACTGCAGCTAGTCTAGGTTATAATGCGCTGCTAGTCTGCACATTATAGCCAAAATACTGCAATCAAACAGAGTGGTGCCACACTGCATGCAACATGAGAAAAAGTTTAGTCAAGTGGAAGATAGAGACAGGGGTTCTGATGAAGAACTGCCAAGACTTCTAGCATCTTACAGAAAGACCAAAAAAGTAATGCCTCCACGACAGTCATTTTTTACCTATTAGAGTGACTGTGGATTTCCATTTATGATGTTATAGAGTTGTCCTTATCCTACTAATGTTTGTTTTTCTTTTTCAGAATGAGTGATCAAAATGATTCGTCCACAACGAAGAACTGCGAGATATCTTCAAGAAAGCCCTCAAAACTCACCTTTTCACTCTGGCCTACTACCCCTCACAAGTGCTCTAAACCCACAGCTGAACTCTGGTCCCCTACCTTCTGTGTCCTTACCTCTCCCTCTAGATTGTAAGCCTTTGGGCAGGGTCCTCCTCCTTTTGTGTCCTACCTGATCATGCACCTCCATTACTGTGCACCCATGCTAGGCATCGGAGTGAACCTAACTTGCCTAAGGCAGCACGGTGGCGTAGTGGTTAGCTCTCTCGCCTTGCAGTGCTGGGTCCCTGGTTCAAATCCCAGCAAGGGCACTATCTGCAAAGAGTTTGTATGTTCTCTCCGTGTCTGTGTGGGTTTCCTCCGGGCACTCCAGTTTCCTCCCACACTCCAAAAACATACAGATAAGTTAATTGGCTCACCCTAAAATTGGCCCTAGACTACAATACTTACACTGCATAATATAGACATATGGCAATGGTAGGGATTAGATTGTGAGCTCCTTTGAGGGACAGTTAGTGACAAGATATATATATATATATATATATATATATATATATATATATATATATATATATATATATATACATATATATATATATACACATTGTACAGCGCTGCGTAATATGTTGGCGCTATATAAATACTGAATAATAATAATAATAATCTCCATGCTCCCCTCCAGTGACTAAGCATTACCTTGTACTCATACTCTGCTGCATGATCTGGTCTTTCCTGTATTCAGGTATTGTCATTTTGCTGTATGTCACCCCTAAATATTGTATGTATCCCTATTTATTGTCCAGTGCTGCGTAATATGTTGGCGTTTTATAAATACAATAAATGATAATAATAATAATACACTGACAAAACCAGAAGTACTGTGAGTAGACTGACAAAAGATAGGTGCAACCCTCAGGTATCTCATAAGTTTATTTCCAGTTTTGGTTTCTCCATCTTGAAACCTCTTCACTCAGTGCTGCACAGCACATTGCTAAGGTCTACTTCACCATAAATATTCCTCAGCTAATAATGAATTTTCTAAGGTGCATAAGCCTCTTTCACCCAGAAATGTAATGGCCGCTCTTTGTTTTAGTTGCAGATCCATGTTTCCAACCACTCAATCTGAAAAAGAAAAGCATTCATTAGTAAGGTAAGGGCACATCTTTATGATCACACGTGCATTCACAGTCACTCTAATAGATACAAAAATTCAGCTTCCATAAAATACAACCTACTGTATTTATTGACTATAACTTCACTTGTGCTTATCTAATGGCTCTAATATCAGGGTGATTGTAAAGTAATATAACCATCAACACCATTTTCCATACGTGCAGCTGGGGGTGTCTGTAGAGTGCCACACCACCCAGCAGAGGGCCAGTGCTTTGCAGCTCCCCATTCTACAAACCAACTCATAAGACCCTTATGTTAAAGTATGTGAGTGCCACCTACTCTCAAGGTGTAGGAATGACAGTCTCAGTTTTCTTCCAGCTGGCTAACTGACTTCTGCAATAAAATGAATCGAATAGTGCCTGATCAACCCTGTTTCCTGACTATGGACTCCTGCGCTCTCTAAGCAATTCCTGATCACATAAAGCTGTGTACCCACGTGGCGATTTTCCCCCCGATTTTCCCGACTACCGTAGATTTCTTGAGTGGCGAGTGGTCGTTTACTGGATGTTGTGACGTGGGTACCGGCACACGATTACGCAAATAGTTATGGTATGTGTGACTAGGGGTATGACGGGGGCGTGATCAGGGGTGTGGCAGGGACATGACTTAAGTGTCCCTCTTTCTCATCTAAAAAGTTGGGAGGTATGGTTGCGGTGAGTATAAGGTTTAACTGACCAGATTTGCACTTTGACTTCACTCTGTCTGCTACTTGTCCCGCATTGTTATCTGATCACCTCCAGCTGGTTGCTTGCAATGCCTTCCACTTGCCATCTGGTATTGTACAATCAGTCATATGCCCTGACCTTGGCTTGTCCCCAAACACTCCCCAGCCTGCTCAACTGATACTTCATATTAGTTGTTGTTATTATTATTATTGGTTTATATAGCACCATCATCTTCCGAGCTGCTGTACAGAGTAAAAAACAAACATGGGTATATAAAATACAGACATTGGCATGTAATACAGAGTTGGAGACAATATAATAAATTACAGTGACAATAATATTTTGATTAAGTAAATATAAAGCAGCTTACAAGATACACAAGGAAAATAATCCTGCCATTGTGAACTTACACCTGCTATCACCAAGTCCATTCAGTCAAATTGGTGACACTATGCATCCACCTCTTTACCTGATCCATGACAGCATAGTACAAACAAACTGCTGCTAAGAACCCAGGAACACATGCCGTGGAGTATTAGGTATCGAAGCACTGGGTTGAGGGTGGGGTGGGCAATGAAGTACTCCTTATCATAGAAGGACAGTAAACAAACTTCTCTTATTTTTTAAGAAGCTGCTAACTTCAAAACGCCAATTTCTATTCTGCTATATTTTGGGATAATTCATCTGAAATGTTTGTTATAGTGACAGGTTTTCTTTAGTCACAGCACAACACATGTTCCATTCATTGAAGAATCATAGTTGGGAAAACAATATCTGACCCTGATTTATTTATTTTATTTATTCGACACTACCTTCACTAGTTATATGAGAAAGCAGGGTTTTACTATCTCTGCTACTCATACTGACTTTGTTTATTTTCGCAGTGCCTTTTGGCCTCTGGGAGTTCTTTGATGTATAGCTTCAATGGCCAAAATATTGTATTTGCATTTTATATAGTCTAAAATATCTGTATTTTTGGGAGGAAGCAATGAACAAAACATACAATATGCTAGCAACAGAAAAAATATATGTACACTGTGTATTTCAAATTCATACAGATAAAAAAAATATGTTTGTTTGGAAGGTCTGATATTTTTGATAGAAACCAGAAGCTTGAAAAGAACTTATTCCTAAGCAAGCAGTTAACTTTTTCTCCTGAGATATCTCCTAGGAGATAATGTTCATATTCTCTTCTAGAGATGTCACGAACATCCGATTTTCGGTTCGCGAACCCCGTTCGCGAACCTTCGCGGAAGGTTCGTTTCGGCAAAAAGTTTGCGAACCGCAATAGACTTCAATGGGGATGCGAACTTTGAAAAATAGAAAAAATTATGCTGGCCACAAAAGTGATGGAAAAGATGTTTCAAGGGGTCTAACACCTGGAGGGGGGCATGGCGGAGTGGGATACATGCCCAAAGTCCCGGGGGAAAAATCTGGATGTGACGCAAAGCAGCGTTTTAAGGGCAGAAATGACATTGAATGCTAAATTGCAGGCCTAAAGTGCTTAAAAACATCTTGCATGTGTATACATCAATCAGGGAGTGTAATTAGAGTTCTGCTTCACACTGACACACCAAACTCAGTGTGTAACGCACCGCAAACAGCTATTTGTGTTGTGACGGCCGTGCTGGACTACTGCGCACCATGGCGAAATTGCTCTTCCTCACTCAGTGATGTCAGGTTAGGTAATGTCTGACTGCTTTATGGACTGGTGCGCACCATGGCGAGAGTGTAGGCCGTGGCGATTTTCAAGCCCATATGGTCGCCGGGCTGTGGTAGCTCGATGATAGAACAAAAGTGACTGTCCAGCTGATCAAATTTGGTCTGTCCACAATGAAGCAACGACCTTATTATCTTCTTGTATGTAGGTAGGCATAGGTAGGTGTCCCAGTAGTTAGCTAGGCATAGGTAGAAGTCCCAGTATAAGTAGGTAGGCATAGATAGGAGTCCCAGTATAGGTAGGTAGGCATAGGTAGGTGTCCCAGTAGTTAGCTAGGCATAGGTAGGAGACCCAGTATAGGTAGGTAGGCATAGGTGGGTGTCCCAGTAGTTAACTAGGCATAGGTAGGAGACTCAGTATAGGTAGGTAGGCATAGGTAGGTCCCCTAGTATAGGTAGGTAGATAGGTGTCCCCGTATAGGTAAGTAGGTGCCCCAGTAGTTAGGTAGACATAGGTAGGTGTCCCAGTATAGATAGTTAGGAGGGCCTGGCTGGCACAGTAATAACAATTACCAAGGTCCAGCTGCAACAGATAGGGCTTTTCACGATTTACGTGTTACCGCTGGGAAAACTAATCCAAAAACATGGCCTGACATACCACTGCTATGCAGACGACACCCAACTATATCTTTCCTTCAAGCCTGGTGTGACAGACCCAACTCTAACTATAAACGCCTGCTTACGTGAACTACAGAAATGGATGAATGACAACTGGCTGAAACTGAATGCAGACAAAACTGAAGTCCTTCTGATTGGAGGGCAGAGCATGATAACAAAACAACTTAACTTGCAGTCTTCACCACTGGGAATAGGAGGCACGGATCTACGCAGCTCTGATCATGTGCGTAGCCTGGAAGTTCTAATTGATTGGGATTTAAACTTCAGAATTCAAATCTCTGCTGTGTTGAAATCATCCTATTTTCACCTGAAGAACATTGCAAAAATCAAGCACCTCATACCCCCAGAAGATCTGCCAACCTTAGTCCACGCCTTCATCACATCCTGACTGGACTACTGCAATGCTCTCTACACTGGCCTTCCAAAAAAGGTCTTGTACCGTCTACAGCTGATACAGAATACTGCTGCCAGACTGCTAACCAACCAACCCCATCACTGCCACATAACGCCAGTCCTGCACTCCCTTCACTGGCTACCTATAGAATGGAGGGTCCTATTCAAGATCGGCCTACTGACATTTAAATCCCTGAATAATCTAGGCCCTGGATACATGGAAGATATGTTGCAGCTACGTAGCAATCCCCGCATTCTCAGATCAACAGGTTCTAATAATCTAGTCATACCCAGAGTCCACTTGGAAACTTTTGGTCCCAGAGCCTTCTGTCATGCTGCCCCTACGTTTTGGAACTCCTTACCTCAACAGATCAGGACAGCTCCATCCCTGGACGTGTTTAAATCCAGACTGAAAACCCACCTGTTCAGTTTGGCATTTGAAGAAATATAACTTTTGTTGTGTGAATACTTCATCCTACTAATTACTGAATCTGAGAGAGCCTAAGCGCTTTGAGTCCTATGGGAGAAAAGCGCTATAGAAATGTTATTGTATTGTATTATTGTACAATTCAGTGAGCAACACACACACAAAAAAAACACATCAGGAAAACATTAGAGCTCTCAAAAGAGCTGTTGAGGGGTGCTATTTTAGCAATAACAATCAGCCAGGAGCAAGCCAAGAGCCTAACTAATCTTTCCCTAGGAGAACAAGTCTGCAGCAGCTGTCCCTAGTCTGTCTCTAGCAGGCACATGAGTGAGTGTAATGGCCAGCAAACCTGCCTTATATAAGGGGGGGTGGGGCTCCAGGGCTTAGTGTAGCCTGAATGGCTACAATGTGCCTGCTGACTGTGATGGAGAGGGTCAAAGTTGACCCTCATAGTGCATTATGGGGCGAATCGAACTTCCGCAAAAGTTCGCTTGGTCCAGGCGAACGAGAACCCCCAAAGTTCGCCTGGAATTGTTCGCCGGCGAACCGTTCACTACATCTCTAGAATAACTTTTAAGCATTTTCAAATTGGAAAAAAAGTACCCAAAAGTTGGTAAAAAAAAAAGTACCATCAAAATTATTTTGAGTATTTTATTGCTTGTTGGTGGTTTAAAAAGCATTTTATGTAAAGGTGTAAAAATATCATCAAGGAGAAAACTCAGGAGAAAAGGTGAATTGTATATGTTCCGGACTCTAGTGATAGTTAGCATTGCCAAATATTGACCGACAGAATCCTGTCAGTATGATTCAATTTCCCACCTGACTAAAGGTAGCCATACACTGATCGATTTGCCATCAGATTCGACCAACAGATAGATCCCTCTCTGATCGAATCTGATCAGAGAGGGATCGTATGGCTGCCTGTACTGCAAACAGATTGTGAATCGATACCAGCATGAAACCGATCACAATCTGCATACCCCCCGCATACATTACCTGATCTGGCCGGCGCAACTCCCCCGGTCTCCGCTGTCTTGTTCTCTGCGCTGGGTTCCGGACCGGCTGGCTTCACTGAACTTGCTGTCCAGGGGTAGTTTAAACAGTAGAGGGTGCTCTACTGTTTAAACTTCCTGCCGGGACAGGAAGTTCAGTGAAGCTGCAGCTCTGGAGCTCGGAGCGGAGAAGAAGACAGCGGAGACCGGGGGAGTCGCGCCGGCGGAGCAGGTAATGTATTGGCACTGTATTGCGTCGGTTGTCGGGCATTTGAACGCACTCCTGACCCGTCAGCGGTCGAGAAAAATCTTCCGCATGGACAGATCGACAGGAATCGACGGGAACGATTGATTTCGGATGGAAATCGATCGTTCTGTCAGCGCTTGCGTGACAATTTCAGAGCAGATTCGATCACAGTGATCGAATCTGCTGTATATCGACGGGAAAATCGTTAGGTGTATGCGCCTCTTTAGAGGGAAGAGGGATTGTCGGCCACAAAATCAAATTCCATTTACCTACTGCATTGTGTTTATTATGCTGCCAGGAATCCTACACTGCATTACAAGCACTCCAATCTGTTCAGAAATGTTTGTGTAGTAATAAATCTTATCTCATTCAGCCAGGCTCTATTGTATCGCCATCGCCGAGGAGGAAGCTTGTCATCTTCCCTCCCACATTCCTGATTGGATGACAGCAGTTCAGTATGACAGGCTGAGGTGGAAACCTGATGCTGTGCTCACACGTGTTTACAAGCAAGGCAGAGATGACACTGCAGATTGGAGAAGAAAGAAAAACGAGTAAGGGAGGAAATTACATCAGTATTGGCTTCAGTCAGAGGGAATAGAAAATGGAAACTGCCAGGAACAGAATTATCTTAATTTACTGTACACAATTCATTGAAATCAAAACGTAGACAGTACAATACATCTGTTATGTAAGTACAGGTAGTCCCCGGGTTACGGACGCCCGACTTATGAATGGCCCGACTTACGAACGCCTGCCGACCCGCCGCGATGACGTCACGCAGCCCGGGGACCACCTCTTGTGCCCCCTTTCCTAATGCAGAGTATGCGCAGCAGAAGCGATTACAAGTCTCACCTATTTCATGGCAGCTCCGGGCCAATCAGCGGCATCCTCTCTCCCCTCAATGCTCTTCCCAGCGGCCTCCCTAGCGTTACGTAATGTCGCAATCAAAAGGAGACCCCGCTGCTCCTTCTGATTGCGTCATTACGCGACACTACTAGTGAAGCCGCTGGGAGGAATGGCGAAGGGAGAGAGGACGCCACTGATTGGCCCGGAGCCGCCATGGAATAGGTGAGACTTGTAATCGCTTCTGCTGCGCATACTCTGCATTAGGAAAGGGGGCACGGGAGGCACAAGGAGACACAGAGGGGGACAGAGATGACACAGAGGGAGGACACTGGAAAGACAGGGGACAGAGAAGGCACAGCGTTCCGACTTAAGGACGGATTCAGGCTAAGAACAAGCCTACAGTCCCTATCTCGTTTGTTAAATGGGGACTACCTGTAGAACAAGTATTTATCTACTTATATATGTGTTTTTTTTCCTGCCATAGTATGGCTGTCCCTGCTGCTTTAAAGATCAGAATTACAACTTTAAGCATTGAAGTCTTTGGTATTATCACCAAAACTGCTTTGGAGGTTGAGAGTACCTGTGGATCTTCCAAAAGGCCAAAAACATCAACAGATTTTTGTTTCCTTTTCACTTACATGGGTTTCAGACTTATGCCATGGCTAATCATTTGTATTATTTGAACAGTTATTGAATTCAACATGGCCAACAGTGACTAACATCTGAAAAAGCTCTAGTCGTTTACTTTAGGTATGTTGATGGAACATTTTTGTTTTTTTAGCAGTCATCAAATCAAACATGGTCATATTCAAGCAACACTGACTACTATCTGAAGAAAACCTAGATCGAAAACAAACACTAGGAGAGTAAAACATCAAACAGCTGGGTCAGAATATATGCCACAGCCAACATTTTGAATTAAGAAATCTCTGAAACACGGACGATTTAGCTATCTGAACTTCCATCCAATGCAAATTTGATCTATCAGGGAAAATTGAACCTTTGTCCCAGCCTCCACTGTAAAACATATATGGCAGCCCTCTTTGGAGCTCCTGGAGCTTCAATTTGCTCCCTCTGGTGCACAGAGCTGGAATGCAGTATTATTATTATTTATTGTATTTATAAAGTGGCAACATATTACGCAGCGCTGGACAATAAATAAGGATACATACATTGTAACAAGGGGTGACCGACAGAGCGATAGCAAATGGTTTTACAACATAGCACAAGGTTATGCATGGGTGTAAAATGCATTTTACAGAGACCCAGCAAATCAAGTCCAAGTTAGTCCATGAGGAGGGTGTCATTGCTGGGGAAGCAAAGTTAAGAAGGACACACTAAGGGAGGGGGGCCCTGCCAAAGGCTTACAATCTAAAGGGGTACAAAGATAAGTCCCTGTGACATGATAACCATTATGCCCTCAGGAGAAAACCTGCCTATTGTCCTAACAGCATAGACAAATGGGATGCTTCATTGCATGCAGACTTTTTTTTAGTATTTTTTTTTTTTTTTTTGCTGCACTGTAGGTTGAACTCCATGGACGTATGTCTTTTTTCAACCCAAATTACTATGTAACTATGTAGGTTAATACAGGGTCTGTGTGCTTTTGACATTGAATTGGTGCTCGGGTGCAAGACTTCACTTCAACATCATCAGGTGAGTATTTTGGGGATTTTAGAGAAAGGGGTTATAGCTAAATCATGCATGGGTAAAGTATGGTGCACCTGTTTTTTTAAATAAAAAAATCCTTGTACTATTGAGTAAAAAACTCCCCATGTCCCTCCTGGTGGACATTTGTGGGAGCATCCCCCTCTCTCCCCATCCCCTATTCCAGTAGCCCAAAAATGAAAAGGTTATAAAAACTGGACCGTAAACAGCCCAGTCTGAATATGAAGGATAGGGCATATTAAGGGGGTGAAGAAGAGAGAACCGAGAGCCCGATATGGTGTAGTATGTCAAGGTAATTGGATAATTGGAAAGAGTATGAATTGTATACTCACAAACCAGGGTTACCTCCAGGCAACCACTGTGTAGGCAGGTGAGGAGATTAGCCTGTCCTCACTCAGGAATAAGAAGTCGCTCTCTGTAGGCTTGAAAAACAAGAAGGGGTATCCCCCTCCACCAAAGGTGGATACAATCAGTATTATGGTAGAGAACAGAGGCGCCAAAAGGATAAAAACAATATTTAAAAGTTTTAAAATTATTGCTTAGGAGGCAGTGGTGGACTCACCTCCCACAAGCAGACACAACAACTGTGTATTCACAAAAGGGACATTTATTGGTATACTCCAAATAAGGTTGCAACGCGTTTCGCAGGTCAAACCCGCTTCATCAGGCAATTACAGGAAGGAGCACACAACAGCAGTATGTCCAGATAGCACCTGGCGCCTCAGTCACTGAGGCGCCAGGTGCTATCTGGACATACTGCTGTTGTGTGCTCCTTCCTGTAATTGCCTGATGAAGCGGGTTTGACCTGCGAAACGCGTTGCAACCTTATTTGGAGTGTTCCAATAAATGTCCCTTTTGTGAATACACAGTTGTTGTGTCTGCTTGTGGGAGGTGAGTCCACCACTGCCTCCTAAGCAATAATTTTAAAACTTTTAAATATTGTTTTTATCCTTTTGGCGCCTCTGTTCTCTACCATAATATTAAGGGGGTGGACACAACAAGGTTCCATCTTAGATAATAATTCTGAGGCCCAAGTCTTTATTCTCACCTTCTTTCCTCCCAACCTCACAGTGATTTTAGGTAGGGGAATGAGGGTTTTTTAGATAATGTTTAAATAAAGCTAGTTTTTTTTATAAAACAGCAGGTGGTGACTGAAGAATAGCAATGATAATCGATTGGGTCTGGAGTGATGCACTATGCACGCACGAGTTTTAAAGTTTTATAATACATTTGAATGTGTTTTATTTTTTGGAAGGGTACAATATGTGTGAGCACATTTCACAAGGAAACCATTTATAATGCACAATGTTTGAATTCGCCGCGGTGGCGATCTTCCCTTTTGTACACAAGTGCTATAAAGGCATAGCATCCACGTCACCAACGTAACGTCATGAGATCAGTCTCGTCCCCCTCAACTCTAATCACAATCACTTCCCAGCACAAAGGGCCAATGGCGAGCGTGGTGGGCGGGGCTTCCTGGTAACATCACGGAAGCCCGAACACGCCACCATTTGCCCTAGGACATCCACGCGTGAACAAGCGCCACACCGGCGCGAAACGGCTGTTGCGCCGTCCACTCTTCCCCTGGTCACACTCCCGCACCCGTCCTCGGCACAGGTCAGATCGTTTCATTCCTTTAACGGTGACAAGCTGTGTACTGCATATGTGCCTATCTATCTGCTGATGAAAATCAATGGGAAAATAAATGTGTTTTAAGGAAGCGGTGCACGGACTGCCTTGAATGTACTGTGAAATTACAACTTATGCTTAGGCACAGATGAGGGGACATTCTCTAAATACATACAGGGTGAATTTCCCTCTGTTTTTCCTCTGTGCTGTGAAAGAGTTCAGGTCCACTTTAATAGTAGGTTCCAGGAAAGGAAGTAGATTTTTACCTGTGCTCTATTTGTATCTTTTTGTTCCAACTTTCTTTTTATCACAATTTTTTGTACAAACAAAA
The DNA here is from genome assembly GCF_040937935.1 of Hyperolius riggenbachi. Lineage (NCBI taxonomy): Eukaryota > Metazoa > Chordata > Amphibia > Anura > Hyperoliidae > Hyperolius > Hyperolius riggenbachi. Next base: position 181,200,919 of record NC_090646.1, read on the forward strand.
AGAAACATACAACAATCAATATTGCATAATAAGTGCAGATGTGCTTTATTTGTTTCCTTGCAAATAACGCCATTCGCTACTAATTCATTCACATTGCAATTTCTTTTTGTAAAGTGCATTTTAAATAACAAACGTTCATATATAAATATCCTGTCATACAAGAAGTACTGTATATAAACTGTACTTCTACAAGACAACTGTTAATGTATTGTACTGTAACTACAACTGGTGTATGAATGGTTAGCAGACTGTGTTCTAATCAGCAATATGCTCATCTGTTGGAGTAAATTACCGGCACTGTGACTTGTATGCCTGGAATTCTGCTAAATATGTAATCCAGTAATCCATGAAATGACTTTCCAGAACAGCAAGAGGTGAGACCTCTCCTTGCTCTCTGTCGGCAAAGAGAATCATTATGTTTTATTATATACATTTTACGACCCAAGATTTATTTTGTTTTTTGATCTTATTTTTTTTCTGTGAAAAGGAAGCTGGGGCACTTTGTAACGTTTTCAAGAAAATGATGTCAAGAAGTTTTTGTAACAATTGGTAGCATTCATGCAAATATTCGTACAATGCTTTAAAATATATATAAATGTAATTGTTGCCTCAAAGCATATAACCCACCAAAAAGTGGAGAAAAGACTTGTGTACAACATTGAACTGCTTCTTTGGGATGATTTCTGAATACTAAAATGAAGAAATTAAATTATTGCAGTTTACCATATCTCCTATATAGGTTTCTATAGGCTGGTCTTAATAATTTCATCATGAATGATAGTAGTATAAACACATGAGACTTAAGGTAAGGTCCTGGCAAATTTAAAAAAAAAAAAAGTAGATCTGCTTACACGGGGCTTCCTCCAGCCCCTGAAAGCCAACACGTCCCTCGCCGCAGCTCCGTTTCCAGCCGGTGGCCGGGGGTTCCCCTCTGTTGCAGATGCCGACCTCGCCAGGTAGGCATCTTCTGCACCTGTGCGAGCACTGCTCACGATTGCGCTCACATGGCCTGGAGTGTTCTGCACAGGTGCATTAGTGATCGTGGCAACAGGTGCTTGCACCTGCGCAGTAGCTGCCAGTCGGCATCTGGAACGGAGGGGACCTGGAGCCACCAGCTGGAAGCGGAGCTGCGGTGAGGGACGTATTGGCTGCCAGGGCCTGGAGGTAGCCCCGAGTCAGTAGATCTTTTTTCCCCTCCTCGCATCTGTCCACTTACCAATTTTTTTTATTGAAATACAATTGAATGAATCCGCTAAAAATCAATGCCACAAACGATTCCAAATCAACTGATTTTTGGCTGAAATCAGTCAATTAGATCGATCGTGCAGGACAAAAAATTTTGGTTGATTGGCATTAGGTGGGAAGCATGTCTCTAAAGACATTAGATTTAATAACCAATGTAGCTACTCTCACCTGGTCATGGCATGGTTCTGGTCTCTTCTCTCCCTGCTGACTTGCTTCTTCCTCTCTTCATTTGTGAATACTGGGGCACAGCAGGTGGTTTTTGTGCTCGGTGCTCTGCGCTCTGAATTTATGCTTTAAGTAATAGCTTTATTTTTATTGTTTAATTGACTCCAGTAATATACCCTACGAATTGTTATCATTTGATAAACTATGTGATCTATAAGTAATAATGTTAGTTTAGTTGTAGTATTAGCAGGAGAAGGTTCTGCCTACAGACAAACAGTGCAGTTGAGGATACCTCTCCACAATCTCCCTCCCCTGTACATCTCCTCACATGTTTCCAGATATCAACCCAATTGTAATCTCAGATTTGCACATGAGCTTCTTTTGTCATCCTCTAGAATTACCTCCTTGCATTCACCTATACAAGATCTTGCAAGTGCTTTACCCCTCCTCTGGAATGCCCTTACACAACACATTTGTCACTCCCCAACCTTTGAAATCTTTAAACGCTCCCACAAAACTCCCTTTTTCCTACAAGCATATGCTCCACCTTAGGCCATTCCCCCTTTGACCTTAGTTTCACTCCTACTAGATATGCGGGGAAAAAACACTCCTACTTGGTATGAGTATTGTACACTACCCATCCTCTTGCCCCCCCCCCCCCTCCCCATTCCTTTAGATCGTAAGCTCGTAAGGGCAGGGCTCTCTCACTTTTTTGTGTCTTGGAATTTGTTTTACATTTTAGTCATTATATTACTTTTGTCACTGTAATACCAATTCTGTATTTTGTACCAATTCTGTATTTTGCATATCAGTGTACACCATTGTCTGTATTATTATGTACCCCATTTTTGTTTCTTACTTTGTACAGTGCCACGGAATATGTTTGCGCTTTATACATCAATAATATTAATAATACCTCAAACAGATAAATGCAGCCTTAGAGACTCAGGGCCCTTTTATAATTAATGCATTGTGTTGAGTTACATTGAGTTGCGTCATGGTGCATCCCGTTTGCCAAAATGGGACGCAAGGCAACGCGGCGCAACCCAACTCAGTGCAACTCAACGCAATGCATTAAATGCAGAAGGACCCTCAATGTTGCCCTCATGTCCTTGCATAGGTGTAACACCAATCATTTAATACAAGCCTAAGACTACTTCCAACATCATCATATGTAAAAGTATTTTCTTCAGTAATGTAAGTTGCAATAGAGTAGCAGATCAGGAATCCCAGATGGACAAAATAAGAGGACTTTTTTTACGTGGAAGAAAAAGAAAGTGGACAGACCTTTGCCCTATCTCTTACATTATCCAGAATTGGAAATGAGGGAGGATCCTGGGACTTGTCATCACTGGCTTCTTACAAACGGGAAGTAGTATGCAGAATTTGGCCATCTGTACTGTGTCACTACTCACTGGTTACTAGATGCTGCATCACTACATAACTTCCTGCATGCAGGGAAAGGGGTGGAGCTAGCCCTACTATTGCTGGAAACTATGAAGTCATACTCATGCAACTGTTACAGGAAGTTGAGGACGTACAGCTGTAGATCGAAAATGGCGTGTTTGACATCAGCTCTGACTAAAAACCTCAAATGTAGCCTACATAAAATGCTTTTTATTTATTTATTTATTTCTACAGGATGCAGTAAAACATTTTAATGCAATTACATTACACCTCAAGATTTAAAATTGGATTGTTTATGTATATTAATATTGCAGTTAAGCATTGCTTGAAGCATTTAATTGTACACTTATTATGTGTGCAAATTAACCACCATCTGAGATGTGAGATAATAAGAAGTAATCAAGCAGTCTGCATGTTTCTCCATGTACACAGCAAGAAACGTTCATTAGTGAATTAGGAATAAGAATTGTTTATAATAATATGGTGGAGTGATTCAGCTCATGGATAAACAGTTATTCTCAACGCTTAACAAATGAGTCTGGACGCCCAAGGCAGCAATTTTTGTGGTCAGGCCTCTGGTCTTTGAAGTGGGAAAATCCCAGCTTGATACTAAAAGCCAGAAACCTGTGACTCAGGCAAGTTTTCCAACATGACTTTCTCTTATCAAAACAGATTGACATCTTAGTCTCTAAAATAATTAGCTATGGTTAAAAAAACAGCCACATCCTTTTATGGTAGAGGTATTACTTCATAAGTATGGTCACAGAGCATACTTTGTACAGTCTATAAAGTATTATTCAGCATAATATGGTAGAAATAAGAATAGCAATGTGCACAATGCAACTGTGTTTATTTCATTGGCTTTAATAAACGGCAAGTCTGTTTCAAACAGAGATTTCAAGCTTGTGTGGATGCTGATATGATAGTTCCTTTGCTAATCTACTTCAATAATGTTGGCTGAATGTAACTGAATGCCTGTCTCCACAGTGGTGTAATGGTGTAATGTAATTGCCTTGCAGTACTGGGTCCCAGTTCGAATCCCAGCCAGGGCACTATCTGCACAGAGTTTGTATGTCCTCCCCGTGTTGGTGTGGGTTTCCCCCGGGGCACTGTGGTTTCCTTCCACATTCCAAAAACATACAGATAAGTTGATTGGCATTCCCTAAATTTGTCCTATGCTACGACACATCCTCTACACAATACATACATATGACTATGGTGGGGATTTGATTGTGAGCCCCTCTGAGGGACTGTTAAGCGACAAAACAATATACTCTGTACGGTGGTGTGGAAGAAGTTGGCACTATATAAGCACTAATTAATAATAATAGCCATCATAAGTGAGTCCTTATGGAATGAAGATAGGAGGATACAATATTTTGGCTAATATTTATGATAAGGGGACAGAACTTCTAATTCTAATAAAGAGTTGCTTCCACCTGTATAGATTCTACATAGGTGGTCAGAGGTGATTGCACAAATGTTTGGTGTCTTCTTCAGCAGCTCAGTAAGTATGAAAGTCACAGTAGACTACACGGCCTCCATAAGAAAAGTCATGCTCTTGTCTCTACCTCCGGTACCTTGCTAAATCTATAAAGTAGTGAGGCATGAATGGTGGGAGACAACATGGCCAAACCTCACTTTATTATTATTATTATTATTATTATTATTGATTTATAAAGCGCCAACATATTCCGTGGCGCTGTACAAAGTAAGAAACAAACATGAGGTACATAATACAGACAATGGTGTACACTAATATACAAGATGCATAACTAGTGACAAAATACAAAAATGATACAGCATACAGAATACAAAATACAGAAGTGGCAATGACAGTGATAAAAGTAACATGATGAATAAAATGTATAATGATTTCCAAGACACAAAACGGGGAGAGAGCCCTGCCCTTGCGAGCTTACAATCTGAAGGGAATGGGGGGAAACTAGAGGAGGGGTAGTATACGATAAAATATAGAGGCAGTGTGTTTTAGGATACCTAGTAGGAGTGCAATTTGGTCTTAGGACAAAGGGAAGTGGCTTAAGGTAGCGCATATGCTTGTCGGAACAAATGAGTTTTTGGAGAGCGTTTAAAAGTAACAAAGGTTGGCGAGTGACGGATTTGTTGTGGGAAGGGATTCCAGAGAAGGGGTGAAGCGCGTGCAAAATCTTGTAAGCGTGAATGTGAGGAGGTGATTCTAGAAGAGGACAGCAGAAGATCGTGTGCAGATCTGAGATTGCGATTGGGTTTGTATCTGGAAATTAGTGAGGATATGTACCGGGGAGAGAGATTGTGGAGAGCTTTGTAGATTAGGGTTTGGAGTTTGAACTGGATCCTCTGGTTAATTGGCAGCCAGTGAAGAGCTTGACAGAGAGGGTCAGCAGAGGAAGATTGAGAAGAAAGATGAATGAGACGAGCAGCTGAGTTCAGTACCGACTGGAGCAGGGCCAGTTTGTTAGAAGGTAGTCCACAAAGTAGTACGTTGCAGTAGTCCAGACGAGAAATTATAAGAGCATGTATTAACATTTTGGTTGTGTCTTGAGTAGGAAAGGGACGGATGCAAGAAATGTTTTTGAGTTGAAGATGGCAGGAGCTGGTTATGGAGTTAAGATGAGGAATAAAAGAGAGAGAAGAGTCGAATATTACCCCTAAGCACCGTGCTTTGGGAACTGAAGTTATGGGAGTGTTATTAACATTTATAGTTACTTCAGGCAGAGAGGTGGCCAGAGACGGTGGAAAAATTATTAGTTCTGTTTTAATGATATTATATCACTTTATAACGAAAGTGTAAATGGACATATGTACATGGGACTATAAGAAATAATGGGTGCATTTTTCCAGTCCTTTGGACTGCTGCCATTCACTCTGGGAAAAGGTCTAGACTTAAAGGACACCTGAAGTGAGAGGGATGTGGAAGCTGCCATTTTTTCCATTTTAAACAATGCAAATCTCCTCAGCCTCTATTACTTTTAATCATAAACCTGAGCAAGCATGCAAATCCGATCTTTGACTGAAGTTTGACTGAATTTGCCACACCCTTGTTTTGTTGTGTGATTCAGATACCACTGATGCATTAAAGTCAGCAGGATGCCTGGCAAATGGTACTGTTTAAAAGGAAATGAATATGGAGCCCTCTCCCTTCACTTAAAGTTAACCTGAGGTCCAAATATATATTATCTACCTCAGCTAGGCATATCATTTTAAACAATTTGCAAAATCTATACTTACTCTCCAGCTCACCGGATTCCATCTCTAAGTTTTGGCCAATTGCACATTGGTTTATAGGGAATATTCAGGTAAAAAGAATTGAAGATTTCCCATAAACCAATGGGGTATAAGAAAAAATGCTGTGGTGGTTTTCTCAATGAGGTAGGGTTTCAAAAAGGAATACGGCCAGTGAAGGACTGGGATTAACCCGAAGGTAAATATATATACCGCATCTTGTAGAAGATTAAATTCTTAAGCGAGATAAATGAATGCGGTACTTGGACCTCGGGCCCCTATGAGGTGCCCGTTAACAGTTTCAATATAAAAAAACAAAACTTTATTTCAGAGCAAAAGAAAAGATCATAAATTGTCAATCCACAGAATTAAAGAGACTCTGTAACAAAATGTTCATCCTTATTTCTTCTATCCTATAAGTTCCTATACATGTTCTAATGTGCTCTGTCTAACTGCAGCCTTTCCTACTTGCACAGTGGCTGTATTATCTCTGTTATATGATCTAATCTTCTCTCCTCTGTCAGGTCTGTCGGCTGAGGCTGGAATGTGTGGATTGTGCTGCACTGCTTGTCATTGGCAGAAGCTATACACACCCTCTCCAGGCCCCCTGCACACTCTGTATGACTCACACTGAGCTACTTCACTTGCTATGTCTTTTGTTTGTAAACACTGCCTAAAAATGGCAATTACAAGCCAGGATTGCAGCAGGGAGTGGCAGAAACAGCACAGAGGGGCCCAGGAGAACATAATGAATAGAATGGTATGCTTTTTATTGTAACAATTTTAGAGTACAGATTCTCTTTAAAGAATCCTAACTATTCCTGAAATCCAAACTAATTACAATTGCATCTATGAAAAATAAGTCTGCGATAATTTAGGGTTGATATGGATAGGGACCACCAGCTTCTCCTTTTTTTTAATACAATACAATCTGAGCAATGGGATCATAAATGTGATCATCCACTAAAAATTGTACTGCTAATCGTGCTAATCGACTAGTGTGAATGTGTCGAATGTGTGTGTGTGTGTGTGTGTGTGTGTGTGTGCGTGCGTGCGTGCGTGCATGCGTGGGTGTGGGCACGCAGTAGTACATAATCAATTGATTAACCTGTCAGCAACTCTAAAGCTGGCCATACACTGGCCCGATTTGGCGCCGTTTCGACAGCAGATTCGATCACAGGGATTGAATCTGCTGCCAATCGTTCGCGCTACACGCCGAATTTCGATCCATTTCGTCCGATCCCGTCGATCGCTCCGTGCGGAAAATTACCGTCGATCGCCCGCGTGTAGGGAGCGCGTCGCTAGCGATGTTCGAGTGCCCGACGACCGACGCAATAGAGCGGCAATACATTACCTGCTCCGCCAGCGCTACTACCCCCGGTCACCGCTGCTCCGTGTCCGCGCTGGTCTCCGCCATGTTTCAGTTCCTCCTGCCCGCCAGGAAGTTTAAACAGTAGAGGGTACTGTTTAAACTTCCTGCCGGGCAGGAAGAAGTAAAGCATGCCGGGGCCGGAGACCAGAGCGGAGACGGAGAAGCGGTGACCTGGGGACTGGAGTTGCGCCGGCGGAGCAGGTAATGTATGCGGGCATGCGGGCGGGGGGAGCGGCGGCAGCACCACCACCACCACAACAGATTGTGAACGGTTTCAGGCTGAAATCTACCGTATTTACAATCTGTTTGCAGTAAAGGCAGCCATACGATCCCTCTCTGATCAGATTCGATCAGAGAGGGATCTATCTGTTGGTCGAATCTGATGGCAAATCGACCAGTGTATGGCTACCTTAACTACAGTAGAATGTGACCTAGAAGAGGATTGTAACATTTTGATTCAAATAAACACATTCTTTTAATCCTGGACCAAGCTTGCAGGATAACTCTGAATCACTTACATTCTGGAATATTATTCAGATGAAGAGAACCCTTCTGTGTGTACTTTTAATAAAAAGAAAAAAGGAAGGAAGGAGATGAAGACTTGACAAAATATGGGCACTAAGGTAAATCATATGGATTTATACTTTCACGAGCAATGAAATAAAAATGATGAACATATCAAAATATGGTTTTCCTGAAGAAACAGAAATGCTATAAATCAACTAAATAACTGCAATCATTTACAGTGAAAAAAATATGCATTACAGTAGGACAATTAATTGAGTTCCTGGAAAAAATACGCAGTTTTTGACCTAGACATTGTTTTTCTCTTGAGAGAAATTAGGAAGTAACTTCCCCCCTGTTACAATGACAAAATTTGGAAGCTGAAGTTAGGACTGTTTAAACAACTTCCATTATAGATGTTCATAATGTTATAGTTCCTCATGAAATTATATTATTCTCTGTAAGAATTTTGTTTAAAATGTATACAATTCTCAAGAGGTCCATTAAACTCTATTATTTCCCTGCTTATGATCGCTTCTTGTGCTTTAAAACACTGTTAATTGGACGGTACTAGATCAGTTACACACGCACCCTACACTGCACATAAATTGCACGATTGTTTGGAGAATTAGGAGGCAATAAAACTATTTCAAATAGATAGACAAGCAGACTTTTAATTGCTACCATGTGAACGTGGCAAAATGTGTAAAGACTTTAAATGTGAAAAACCTGGTGTGGTTTGCAGGAAGGCTATAGACGGAATACTATCTGGGAATGTAAATGTATAATCTCTGCTGCTTATGCTATTCTCACTGGCCCTAAAACTAGCAACTATTCCTTTAATTAATGTCCTGGCTGATTCTAGACTTTTTGCTGCCTGAGGCAAACTTGTGAGGATGCACCCCACCCCGATTTGGAATGATTGCACAGCTCCCAACAATTTACTCTCCTTCATTTAATGTTTTCACATGATGTGCTGCAGGTCAACACAATAGCACACTGGCTGGCTGTAAGTCTGTGACAAACAAACTGCTCACTCTCAGCCACTCCATTCCTCCTCAGTCAGGACAACAGTGCCACCTCCTTCCTTCTGCTGTGCAAGTCAAATGAAACACTGCTGCTCTCCTGCCTCCCCACCTCACTCACTGTCAGACTCCTCACACAGCACAACAAGCTGCTCTTCCCCAATGATGACCTCTTCACCTCGCTGTTCTCTCGCTTCTACTCCTACTCTGACTGCATGCTGTTAGTGTAAACACAGTACTAACATTCTGCCCCTGTAATCTCTGCACCTGATGCAAATGTTTCACCTGATGCTTCATGAGAGAACCGGCCTGATTAATGTTAATGAACAACCACAAACTCTAGGCAAACTTTCCAATAATCAATCTGTCAGTGCTACACCCTGCCCAATGCCATGGCTTGGGTTTGTGAATACGCATCTGCCTATCGGTTTTCTCATTTTTAATTGGATGGAAGAACATGGAAGAATTTCTGTAATATGTCTCACCTCTTACGCAGAGGAATTGTTAGGGCTAAAGCCCACTAGTAGTGCTTTTACAGTGCTTGCTGATTGATCGATGTGGTGGCACAGCACTGCACCAACCAAACCCTATGGGGATGGTTCTACGGCAGCAATGCGATTGTGGTGCATTCACAAACGTACTGCTTGCAGCAATCTTACAATTGATCCAGAGCAATGTCCCTATGCATAAGATAGCACATGTATAGGCCCATCTGCAGTTTGAGGAGAATCCCGTGAAAGTGTTGTGCTCAGATAAGACCATAATTGAGCTGTTTTGCATTAATACAACTAGCCGTGTTTAGAGGAGGAGAAATGCTGCCTATTTCCCTAAGAACACAATACCCACTGGCAAGCATGGAGGAGTACACATTATACTTCTGGGTGTTTTTCTGCTAAGGGGAAAGGACACCTTCACCACATTAAAGGGACAATGGACGGGCTATGTTCTGTCAAATCTTGGGTGAGCATCTCCTTCCCTTAGCCAGGGATTTGAAAATGGGTCATGGATGGGTATTTCAGCATGACAGCGATACAAAACACACAGCCAGAGTGGCCTAGCCAGTATCCAGACCTTAATCCAATAGTAAATCTGTGGAGGGAGCTGAAGGTTAGAGTCAGCCTGGAAACCTTACTGCCTTGAAAAGGATCTCCAAAGACGAGTCGGTCAAAATCACTCCTGAGATGTGTACAAAGCTGGTGGCCAACTACAAGAAACATCTGACCTCTGTGATTGCCAACAAGGAAACATCTGACCTCTGTGATTGCCAACAAGAAAACATCTGACCTCTGCGATTGCTAACAAGGGTTTAGACACCAAGTGTTAAGTCATTTTATGATAAGGGATCAAATATTTATTTAACTCATTGCATTGTATATCAATCTCTAACTTTAAGACATTGGGTTATTTTGTTGTTATTCTGTCTCTCGCAGCTACAATAAACCCACCATTACAATTTTAGATTGACCATTTCTTGGTCAGAGGGCAAACAAGCAAAATCAGCAGGGATTCAAATATTGTACTTTGTTTCCTCACTGTATGTGTAAAATCATCCCCACCAAAGATATTGATATGTACTTTTTTCATTCCTTTTTTTGTCATATAAAAGAAAATCCTGGGTACAGAATAGCCTGAAGATATTTCTGGCACAGCATAAACAACATTTGAGATCAATTTTGTAAAATATCTTAGCTGATCCTGGATGGACACTGTGAACGAGTGATAAATTTCATGGTAGACATCTATGGGCATATGCTACAAAACTATGGTGAGTTTACCTAGATCAGATTCTTGACAGTTGTTATGTTGTCCACTCTAAACCTTCTGTAGAGAGCATATTTGTTTAGCGGCTCCCTCAATGCAAATCAGGGTAAACAAATGCATAATCATTTACTATTTGTTGATGCCTCTTTATATTGCCCAGTAGAGATGGCCTCAACTGTTCGCCGGCGAACGGAAACCGGCGAACTTCGATTTGCCCCCATAGTGCATCATTAGGGTCAACTTTGACCCTCTACATCACAGTCAGCAGGCACATTGTAGCCAATTAGGCTACACTTCTGGAGCCCCACCCCCCTTATAAAAGGCAGGCAGCGTCAGGCATTGGACTCACTCGTGTGCCTGCAATAATTAGAGAAGGGAGAGCTGCTGCAGAGAGAGCTATAGGGAAAGCTTAGTTAGGCTTTTGTAGGCTTGTTAGCTTGCTCCTTGCTGATTCTTATTGCTAAAATAGCACCCCTCAACAGCTCTTTTGAGAGCTAATCTTGTTCTTGTGATCTATTTTTTTTTGTGTGTCCCACAGACACTTGTGTTGCATAGACAGCCTTGGTCAGGGCCGGCGCTACCATAGAGGCAAAGGAGGCAGCTGCCCCAGGGCCCCAGAGCTTGTAGGGGCCCCCAGTGGCTACAAGAGGAAAAAATGTTTTCAAATCGGCCTTAAATCTTTTGAGAAAATCGATTTTAAAGTTTCAAAGGCGAAAAAATACACATTTAAAAACCTGCCGACTTTAATGGTTAATAGCAAATCCACCTTAAATGCTAGAAACCCTTAATTTGCAGGATATGTTAAGGAGATCATTAGGAATAAGAGGAAAAAACAATTTTTCAAAAAGACCTTATAGTTTTTGAGAAAATCAAATTTAAAGTTTTGAAGGAAAAAAGTATACTTTTAAATGCGGTAAATGTCACTTTTAGTAGCAAACCTGACGGTAGTGTAATTTTACATGCATCAAACGAAAGTGCAATAAATTTCCTGACAGGGTTTCCAGGGGGTCTATACACAGCCGCAGAGCTTTGGCCAGGGATCGCTATACAGCCGCAATATGGCTGTATGAAGATCCCTGGCATTTTTTCCCATTTTCCCATCTTTTTGTTTATGTTTAGAGTGTAGGAATTTTTTTTTTTTAAATTATGTGGGGTCCTTCCTCCTGAAACTTTTCAACCCCTTGTCCCCCATGCAGGCTGGGATAGCCAGAATGTGGAGCTCCGACCGATTGGGACTTCACACCCTGACTATACCAGCTGCAAAAAAGGTCCCCTAATGCCGATTTTTGTTATGGGGTATATGTTGGGGGGCCCCCCCAGGTTTATTTTGCCCTGGGGCCCCATTGTTGCTTAAACCGGCCCAGTCCTTGGTCATTCCTACGGTGCCACTGCCAGGCCCAGCACATTCAGTGACTACCTGTGTGTGTGACAGGCAGCTGCACATTTGTAATCCCAATCACTGCACCTGTTCACTGTTCAGTGCACCTACCTACCTATACCTACGTGAGCGCACGCATTGTTAATACCACTTGTCATTGCACCTGTTCATGGTACCTGCCTGTGTGTGTGTGTGACAGGCAGCTGCACATTTGTAATCCCAATCACTGCGCCTGTTCACTGTTCAGTGCACCTACCTACCTATACCTACGTGAGCACGCATTGTTAATACAACCAGTGATTGCACCTGTTCAGGGTACCTGCCTGTGCGTGTGTGTGACAGGCAGCTGCACATTTGTAATCCCAATCACTGCAACTGTTCACTGTTCAGTACACCTACCTACCTACCTACGTGAGCGCAAGCAGTATACCGTATATACTTGCAAGCAAGCCAAATTTTTGACCCCCCAAAAGTGGGCCAAAAGTTGGGGGGTCGGCTTGCTTGCGAGTCTCGTTGGTGGAAGGCCGCCTCCCCCCCGCCCCACGTCCGCCGCTGCTATTAGCTTACTGTGCGGCTTCCTCTATTCCCCTCTCCATCTCCCGGGCATGTAAATAGTTCACAGCAGCTCGCTCCACGGCGGCTGCTGTGTGATGACAGGAAGCTGGAGGCACAGCGGTTTCCATAGTAACGGCGATACACATCACCGTTACAGGAAACCGCTCTGCCTACAGCTTCCTGTCATCACACAGCAGCCGCCGTGGAGCGAGCTGCTGTGAACTAGTTACATGCCCGGGAGACGGAGACGGAGAGGGGAATAGAGGAAGCCGCACAGTAAGCTAATAAGCTAATAGCAGCGGCGGCCGCGGGGGGGGGGGGGGTTGGCTGAGGTGGGGGGCACTATACTAGCTATACCGAGCACTATACTAGCTATACTTGGGCACTAAACTAGCTATACCGAGCACTATACTAGGGCACTAAACTAGCTATACCGAGCACTATACTAGCTATACTTGGGCACTAAACTAGCTATACCGAGCACTATACTAGCTATACTGAGCACTATACTAGCTATACTGAGCACTATACTGAGCACTATACTAGCTATACTGGGCACTATACTAGCTATACCTGGCACTATACTACCTATACTGAGCACTATACTAGATATACTGTGCACTATACTAGCTATACTGGGCACTATACTAGCTATACTGGGCAATACTAGCTATACCTGGCACTATACTACCTATACTGAGCACTATACTAGCTATACCTGGCACTATACTACCTATACTGCGCACTATACTAGCTATACTGAGCACTATACTAGCTATACTGAGCACTATACTAGCTATACTGGGCACTATACTAGCTATACTGGGCACTATACTAGCTATACCTGGCACTATACTACCTATACTGAGCACTATACTAGCTATACTGAGCACTATACTAGCTATACTTGGGCACTATACTAGCTATACCGAGCACTATACTACCTATACTGGGCACTTTACTAGCTATACTGGGCACTATACTAGCTATACTGGGCAATATACCAGCTATACTTGGGCACTATACTAGCTATACTGGGGCACTATACTAGCTATACCGAGCACTATACTACCTATACTGTGCACTATACTAGCTATACTGGGCACTTTACTAGCTGTACTGGGCACTATACTGGGCACTATACTAGCTATACTGGGCACTTCACTAGCTATACTGGGCACTTCACTAGCTATACTGGGCACTACCTACCCATACTGGCCACTATACTAACTATACTGGGACACACTGGGGGAATTACACGGCCAGCATTTCCTACCCCCGGCTTATATGAGGGTCAATCATTTTTTCCTGTTTTTTCAGGAAAAAGTTGGGGGTAGGCTTATATGCGGGTCGGCTTGCTTGCGAGTATATACGGTAATATACCACCAGGTGCTGGTGTCAGCACACAGAGAATATCTGATTATTGGTGATCTGCAGTATCACCAATAATACAGATGCTATACCTCATTATATGGTGATCTGCAGAATCACCAATAATACACGTATAGCTTGACACAGGACACCTAATGTAGTGTAAGTGTTTGGTGCCCGCGCGGCGGTGTCTCCGCTATTCATTACACCTACCTACGTGAGCGCAAGCAGTGTGATATACCACCAGTCATTGCACCTGTTCACGCTACCTATGTGTGACAGCTGCACATTTGTAATACCAATCCCTGCATACCTGTTCACTGCACCTGTGTGACCGCACGCTGTTTAGTATACCACTCCGTGCATACCTGTTAACTGCACTTGTGTGACAGCTGCACATTGAATTGTAATACCAGTCACTGCTACATTTCACTGCACCTGTGTGACTGCACATTGTATTAGTCAAGTCAGTGCATAACTTTCACTTCATCCCCCCGATATGGACAAAACAGGTAGAGGCAGAGGCAGGCCACCCGGCAGGTCTGTTCGAGGTCGTGCTGACGTGATTTTGTGCGGCCCTGGCCCAAAGAACAGTGCTCAGAAGAAGGCACGTCCCATCAACTCCTAAGATTGTCAGGACGTGGTTGACTATTTAACACAGAACACCTTATCTTCCGCAGCCACCAGCGCTACTCCAAGTACCACATCCGCTACATTTGACAGAGAGGGTTAGGAGGAGATGAGTTGCTGAAAGTAGCAGGGGGAGCTCGTCGTCAGAAAGAGCTGGTGGCAGTGTCTGGCGACATGTATCGCCACCTATGGACAGCCAGCCAACATATCCTTCAACGTCAGCTGCTGACGCCACCATAGTGCCCACACCCCAGGGTGGCTCAGCGGCGTGGACATTTTTTAGTGTGTATGCCAAAGATCAGAGCAATGCCATCTGTACTCTCTGCCACCAAACATTGAGCCGTGGAAAGGCCAACACCCACGTAGGGACAACTGCCTTACGAAGGCACCTGCTGAAAAGGCACAAACTGCAATGGGAAGACCACCTGAGCAAAAGCAGCACACAAAAGCAAAGCCACCCTCCTTCTCCTCTTCCTCCTTCAGGTGCATCATCTTCTTCAGCCGCTTTCTCCCTTGCACCTTCACAATTACAGCCAACCTCCTCCAATCCGCCTCTCACCTTGAGCGGTTCCTGCTCCTCTGCCCACAGCAGCAGCCAGGTGTCCGTGAGGGCAATCTTTGAGTGGAAGAAGCCAATGTCTGCCAGTCACCCCCTTGCCCGGCGTCTCACAGCTGGCTTGGTGGAACTTTTAGCCCACCAGCTGTTACCATACCAGCTGGTGGACTCTGAAGCCTTCCGCAAATTTGTGGTCATTGGAAGACACCAGCCCGCAATTATTTCTCCAAAAAGGCGATACCCAAACCAGGGGCCCCAACCGTCCCGTTTTCGCCGGTACTGTCACGGGTTGGGGGAGGGGTCCCGCTGTCCCGGGATACCCCCCCTTGTGTCCCGGTGTAGTTGGCAGGCAGCGGAGGTAAAAAAAAGGATCGAGGCGCCAGCCGGCTCGTTTGGTGTGTGGGATGCGGTCTGGGATAAGATTGTCCCTCCCTATGTGCCCCCCAGTGTCCCCCTGTATGCAGAGATACGAGCGCAGCAGAGCGGGCAGTCCTACCATTCCTACTCGCGTACAGGCTCTAGCTTCCATCTACTTCCTGTGACACCACAGGAAGCAGAAAGCGGAGAAGACGAGATGCCCGTACGCGAGTAGGAATGGTAAAAGGAATCTTATCCCAGACCGCATCCCACACACCAAAGGAGGCGGCTGGCGCCTCGATCTTTTTTTTTACCTCCGCTGCCTGGGCACCCTCACCCTTCTCCCCACCATTTTTAATGACACTCGTATATATATATATTTATATATATATATATATATGTATATATATATAAATTCTTTTTTTGACTAGGGGTGTGTCAGGGGGTGTGGTTGGGGGTGTGTCAGGGTGTGTGGCTTAAGTGTCCCGGTTTCTCATCTCAAAAAGTTGGGAGGTATGCCCAAACTGTACCATGAAGTTGAGAGGCAAGTGTTGTCATCTCTGCCACACAGCGTTGGGTCAAGGGTCCAACTGACCATGGATGCAGGTACATTACTTACACAGCCCATTGGGTCAACCTGGCTGGTAAGTGGCTGTGCAGCGGACCAACTTGTGACACCTCCACGGCTTGCAGGCAGGCCTGCTGCCACCTCCTCTACTTCTCCTCCTACTCCTCCTGCTACATCCTCTTCGCTGTCATCCTCCTCCTCCTCCTTGGCTGAGTAGCAGTTCAACTCTACTGGTGCTGCGATCTCTTCTCCAGCTACACAGGCCCAGCTCCCCAGGGCCTATGCTGCATGCCAGGTACGACGGTGTCACATCATCTTAGACATGTCTTGCCTCAAAGCGGAGAGTCACACTGGAGCAGCTCTCCTGGCTGCTTTGAACAAACAGGTGGATCAGTGGCTGACCCCGCACCAACTGGAGATCGGCAACGTGGTGTGTGACAATGGCAGCAATCTCATTTCGGCTTTGAATTTGGGAAAGTTGACACATGTACCCTGCATGGCACATGTGCTCAATCTTGTAATTCAGAGATTTGTGTCTAAGTACCCAGGCTTACAGGAAGTCTTAAAGCAGTCCAGAAAGGTGTGTGGGCATTTCAGGAGGTCTTACACGACCATGGCATGCTTTGCCGATATTCAGCGGAGAAACAACTTGCTGGTGAGACGCTTGATTTGCGATAGCCCGACTGGCTGCAATTCAACCCTCCTGATGTTCGACCGCCTGCTACAACAGAAGAAAGCAGTCAAACAATATCTCTACAACTACAGTCAAAGGACACAGTCTGGGGAGATGGGGTTGTTCTGGCCGAAGTACTGGACACTCATGGGAAATGCTTGCAGGCTCATGCGGCCGTTTGAGGAGGTGACAAACCTGGTGAGTCGCAGTAAAGGTGCCATCAGTGACTTGATCCCGTATGCCTTCTTCCTGGAGTGTGCTGTGTGTAGAGTGGCGGATCAAGCTGTGGAGGAGCGTGAACAGGAACAGGAGGAAGTGATGTGGAATCAATTCTCAGCAGAAGCAGATGATTCCTCAACACCTGCGGCAGCACAGAGGGGGGAGGAGGAGGAGGAGGAAGAGTCGTTTGGGGAAGAGGAGTCAGATGATGAGGAAGGTGTTGTTTTGGAGGAGGAGGATGAGGTGGAAGAACAACCGCAGCAGGTGTCGCAGGGGGCTTGTGCTGCTCAACTTTCCCGTGGTATTGTTCGTGGCTGGGGGGAGAAGGAGAACTTAGCTGACATAACTGAGGAAGAGCAAGAGGAGATGGATAGTACGTCTGCATCCAACTTTGTGCAGATGGTGTCTTTCATGCTGTCCAGCCTGTTGAGGGACACCCGTATAAAAAAAACTCAAGGGGAATGAGCTGTACTGGGTAGCCACGCTACTAGACCCTCGGTATAGGCACAAAGTGGCCGAGATGTTTCCAAATCACCAGAAGGCAGAAAGGATGCAGCACTTGGAGAAAAAGCTGGCAACTATGCTTTACAATGCGTTGCGCAGGCCTGTGGCCAGAGCTGTCCCAATTTGCCATCTAACTTCTGTCTTGCCCTGCCTCAAGCGTCCTATCAGAAAGGACCTTCAGCGCAGCTGGAGGCATTGTCACTGAGAAGAGAAGTCGCCTAATCAAAAAAAGTGTTCAGTACCTCACCTTTATCAAAATGAATGAGGCATGGATCCCGGAGGGCTACTACCCACCCGAAGACTAAGTCAGTCCCCACACACAGCATTTCTGCCTGCACGCCGTGTGCACCAACAGGGTCCAGGACTCCAGGCGGATTGCTGAATTTTTAAGGCCGCTGCTAGCAGCGGCCGCTATAGTGATTTTTCTGGTGTGTGTACATGCCTGCCTAATTTTTCTGCAACAACAAAACAAAAGACATGTACATGTGTCGATTCCCCTTCGTGATCGTTTCCTTGCCACAGTGAAGGGGCTTGCGTATCACAATGAAGCAATGACCGACGGCTATATGAGGGTCTCGGCGGGTGGCACACCAAAGATAATAAGGTCGTTGATTCATTGTGGACAGACCAAATTCGATCAGCTGGACAGTCACTGTTGTTCTGTCATTGAGCTACCTCAGCCTGGCAACCATATGGGCTTTAAAACCGATATCGACTGCACTCTCGCCATGGTGCACACCAGTCCAGCATGACCGTCACAACACAACAGCTTTTTGCGGTGCGTTACACAGTGAGTTTGGTGTGACAGTATGAAGCAGTACACTAATTACACTACCTGAGTGATGTATACACATGCAAGATGTTTTAAAGCACTTTAGGCACTTTATAGCATGCAATGTGATTTCTGCTCTTAAAACGCTGCTTTGCGTCAAATAGAGATTTTTTTCCCCGGGACTTTTGGAGTCTATCCCACTCATCCATGCAAAAACTCAGATGTTAGACCCCTTGAAACATCTTTTCCATCACTTTTGTGGCCAGCATAAATGTTTCTAGTTTTCAAAGTTCACCTCCCCATTGAAGTCTATTGCGGTTCGTGAAAGTTTGCAAGTTCGCGAATGTTTGCGGAGGTTCACGAACCTAAAATCGGAGGTTCAGGCCATCTCTATTGCCCAGTACATTCAGG
This sequence comes from Hyperolius riggenbachi, assembly GCF_040937935.1. Classification (NCBI taxonomy): domain Eukaryota; kingdom Metazoa; phylum Chordata; class Amphibia; order Anura; family Hyperoliidae; genus Hyperolius; species Hyperolius riggenbachi. The sequence continues at coordinate 181,219,614 of NC_090646.1, forward strand.
AGAGAACAGTGTATTCTTATGTAACTATGACAATGTCTGGATGCTATAATGCTCTTGTTAGTGAATCTGCTTTGTGTTTCAATATTGCTCGATTACATTATAGGGATAGTTTATACACTCTAAGAATAATAAATCACATTTGTCATATTTACCAACAGCTATTGCATCAGTCATATACTGTATTTTATGCTTCATCTTCATACTCGGTAATTACCCCACATTTACTTACACAACATGTACACACTGGCGTAACTGGGGCCCGCTCATGGTCATTTTGTAGGGGGAGAGGGGTTGCAGCATGAGGGGAGAGCTTGGTAGCACATCGGTGTGGAGGGGGGGCGGTCCCCCCCCTACCTCACCTTGGGCTCTCCCCTCTGCGCTCCCCTCCTGCCTCTATGTAAGCGTCAGCAGCAGCGGTGGCAGCCATAATTACCTCCATCCACCACGGAGGTTGCCGATCTGCAAAGAGCTTGTTAAAACAGGAAGTAATGTGAAAGTAATGTGAAGCCCTTGCAGATCGGCGACCTCCGGTGGTGGATGGAGGTAATTATAGCTGCCACCGCTGCCGCTTACATAGAGGCAGGAGGGGAGCGCAGAGGGGAGAGCCTAAGGTGAGGGAGGGGGCCGCCCCCCCTCCCCACCGACGTGCTACCAAGCTCTCCCCTCATGCTGCAACCCCTCCTGCCCCCCCAAAAAGGCCATGAGAGGGCCCCAGGGTGGGGGGGAGCTCAAATTCTTGCAGGGGGGCCCAGGGACTTCTAGTTACGCCCCTACATGTACATGATAAGTATAGTAACTTACTGCTCTGCCCAATGGAATAAAGGCAACCAAGAATTTGGGTAATGTCAATAGTAGAATACAGTGTAGTCTCAGTTATCACAGAGGAGGATCAGTTGATGCTGGATAAGTGTGCTTTCTGGTTGCTTGAGACTCAAAGTTTAAAATAGGTCTAGCTAATACAGCACTGTACCCCACTCTACATATACATACCATCAACTCTGTGTTAAATGTAAAAATACAATAATACAATAATTGGACATATATTAACCTTGGGGGAGCTGTGTAACCCAGTCTTTAACCACTTTACCTCTGCAGTGCTAAATTTCTCCGTCCCTCTGCGCACTGCTTCACCCCCAGGGACGGAGAAAGGCGTATGTTTGTGTTTACATGCTGGGAGTGGGCGGGGGAACGCGCTCGCACACTGCAGCCAGCCCGCACAGCAGTTGACTAATTGGACATTAGGAACAAGTGTTCCTAAATCCAATTAGTGTCCCCGATTGATGAATGAAGGCTGCCTCAAGCAGGAGCAGTCTTCATTCATAACAAAACAGCAGGCACATTGTTTTTGTTGCCGTGTGCGCGCGATCGCGTGCACACACCCACCCACACAGCCCTTGCAGTCCATTGATTGGTTATTGGGGACTGGGGTCCCCAAAACCAATCAAACCACATGCCAAATAAATGAATGGAGACTGCCTCTGCTTGAGGCAGCCTTCATTCATAAGTTGTAAACAAAGGTGCAGCGCGCGACCAGCTCCACAGTGCAATGATTGGTTTTGGGGACCCCAGTCCCCAATAACCAATCATGTTGCCTGATAAATAAATGAATGAAGACTGCCTCTGCTTGAGGCAGCCTTCATTCATAAACATGTCCCCCTATTGGTATGCGGCGATCGTGCACGCGCATGTGCGCGTGCACGCGCAGGCATGTGACCCTATGACCCTCTAGAGCACCTGGATTGGTTTTGGGGACCCCAGTCCCCAATAACCAATCATGTTGCCTGATAAATAAATGAATGAAGACTGCCTCTGCTTGAGGCAGCCTTCATTCATAAACATGTCCCCCTATGGGTATGCGGCGATTGTGCACAGGCATGTGATCCTATGACCCTCTAGAGCACCTGGATTGGTTTTGGGGACCCCAGTCCCCATTATCCAATCACAGTGCTTTGTCAATGATTGACAGCTGCCCTTTCATTACTGTAAACATGCACACATCCCCCTAAGTTACAGATCACTGATTGGAGACTGGGAAAAGATTTTTCCCAAATCCAATCAGAGTTTCTGATGAATGATTGACGGTTGCCACAGCCAGTGGCAGCCTTCATTCATTGTGATGTATATAAACATATATACACACACACTAACTCCCCCTAAGTTACAGATCACTGATTGGATACTGGGAAAAGAGTTTCCCAAATCCAATCAGAGTTTATAATAAATGATTGACGGCTGCTACAGCCAGTGGCAGTCTTCATTCATTCTAAAGTTTACAAACAGAGACACGGTGTAGATAAGAGTAAAAAAAAAATCAGATCACTCTGCTCCTGTGATCTGAGGTATTTGTTACTTTTATCACATTGCTGAGGGGAAATCTATTTTGTTAGATTTGCTGATTCTGACAGCTTTTCAGTACCAGCTTTTCAGTAGCTGATTAAGCTGATTAACCCTTCCCTTGCCACACCACTTAACCTCTCCGTTCCTCCTTTTTTTGTTAGGCATTTCAGGCCCATACATTCCTTTTTTCATACACTACTATATAGTGTATACCATACTATATCCTACACCTTTTTTACCCTACTCCTTACTAGCTAACTTCCCTTTTTATATAAAAAAAAATATACCTACCTACCTGTCTGCCTAACTTAGTCATTAAGATGGCAAAGAGGCTATATACAGCAGAAGAGGCCTGTGCCATTCTGCAGTATAGCGACAGCAGTGAAGAAGACCTATCTGATTCAGATGAAGAGTGGTGTCTCCAAGAAGATTCGGATTCGCTGTCAGAAAGCGACACAGATTCTGACTCCGCTGGGCCACCACCAGCTCAGCCAGCTAGGACAGAAGTGCAGGCGAGGGGCACTGATCCTGATCCAATGAACAGTGACACCGATTCTGCTGCTGAAGGGGGATCACCTCACCCAGATGAGATGACAGCACCCAGCGCAGCTACTACCAGCAATGCCAGTCAGAGAGGTCAGAGGGCTGCCAGGCCAAGTCAGAGGCAAGAGCTACCTTATGAGCTTCGCCACCCACAGTGGGCACCCTCTAATTTGGAGGCCCCTAGCATCCATCCCTTTACAGCCTGTAGTGGTATACAAGTGGCCACTGAGAACATGCAGCCACTAGATTTTTTGAGTCTGTTCATAACAGACACATTTCTGCAGTTTGTCTGTGAACAGACAAATCTTTATGCCCAGTAAAAAATAGCGGCTAATCCCACCTCACCATTTGTGGGAAAGTGGAACCCCACAAATGTTCCTGAACTGAAATTCTTTTTAGGTTTGACCTTAAATATGGGCATTACAAAAAAAACAGAGCAAAACAGGTACTGCAGCAAGGATTCAATTCACTACATGCCCATTTATTCTGCAGCTATGCCCAGACACCGTTACGAATTGATTATGAGTTGCTTGCGTTTTAATGACAATGCCAATAATCTTTCCCATGATGACCCTGACCGTGACCCCCTTTTCAAAATACGGCCCCTCATTGACCACCTGAATCAAACATTTGGAGAGCTTTACATCCCAAATCAAAAAATCGCAATTGACGAGTCCCTTGTACCTTTTCACGGAAGACTGGGAATAAAGCAGTATATCCCCTCCAAATGATCCAGATACGGGGTCAAATTATATAAATTATGCGAAAGCGGGACGGGCTTTACCTATACTTTCAGGGTATACGAAGGAAAGGACAGTGTGATTGAACCTCCCGGATGCCCTCCTTACATGGGTGCTAGTGAGCTAATTGTCCTGGATCTCATTAATCCATTACTCCACCAAGGGTATCAGCTGTATGTGGACAACTTTTATTCTAGTGTCCCACTGTTCAAATTTTTGCATACAGCTCAGACTGGGGCCTGCGGAACTGTTAGAGCTAACAGAAAGGGTCTGCCACCACAGGTCTTGAATAAAAAACTGAAAAGAGGGGAGTGTTACAGCAACTGAAACAATGAACTGCTTGCCCTAAAATACAGGGATAAAAGGGATGTTTTGCTTCTGACCAACATACATTCTGAGGCGACTACATTAGTGACATCCCGAAGACAAGAAGTGACAAAACCTGTGGCCATTGCTGAGTACAATAAGCACATGGGGGGTGTGGACTTGGCAGATCAGATGTTTGCTCCTTACCGCATCGCTAGAAAACGCAGGGCTTGGTACAAAAAAGTATCAATTTATCTAATGCAGGTGGCCCTTCACAACTCTTTTGTCATCTATAAGAGATCATCATCACGCAACAAGGCCAGGTTTTTAAAATTTCAGGAGCAAGTCATCAGAACACTCATTCACCGATCTGTACAACCTGAAAAGAACCTAGTGCAACTTGTTTCGGAGGATGTCATCAGACTCCATGAAAGGCATTTTCCTGCAGTACTCCCCCCTACTTCATCGAAGCTATATCCTCAAAAGAGATGTAAGGTTTGCCGCAAAAATGCAATTCGATCGAAAACCCGATATTACTGTGCAAAATGCCCTTCAAAACCAGCACTATGCGTTATCGGGTGTTTCGAGAGCTACCACACAGACCTGCAGTATTAGAGGGGGGTTTTTTTGTTTTTTTTTCCTTAATTAAGCTGGTACACACTGCAAGAGCTTTTTTTTTAACACTAGTGACTTGAAAAGCACTTGCTAATGCATTGCTATGGGTGATTTTTTTTTAAATCACATTGCTCATGTGAGAACACACACACAGGATTACATTAGCTAGAGCTCTTAAAATCACAAGCAGTTTGAAAAAGCTCTTGCAGTGTGAACTAGCCTTGGGGCTAGTTTACACTGTAAGAGCTTTTTCTAAGCACTTGCGATTTTAAAAACTCTCACTAATGTAATGCTATGAGTTTGTTCTTACTTGAGCGATGTGATTTTATAAAAATCCCCCATAGCAACGCATTAGCAAGAGCTTTTCAAACCACTAGCGTTAAACTCTTGCAGTGTGAACCAGCCTTTAGGGATTTTCTTTTTTACTTTTTCAGTTCACAATTTTTTACTTCAACTTTGGCCTATACTTGGACTTCCCGGATAGCAGACAACCACACTCTGGAATCTGACCACTGGCATGGCTATCAACCACCCTCTGACGTGGCTGCCAAAGACCCTCTGACCTCTGACATGGCTGCCAAACAAACTCTGACCTCCGACATATCTGTCGAACACCCTCTGAGTTCTACCATGGATGCTGTACACCCTCCGACCTCTGGTATGGATTCTAAACACCCTCTGGCTTCCACATTTCTACAGCTTCTACAATGGTGAGTTTTTATTTTTATAGTCTTTGCTGTGCTCCCATGTACACAATCTGTTCATAATATTGAATATGTGTTGACTCTCATACTACATGGAGGTAGAAAAATGTGTCAGTGATTGGTCAATAATAATTGAAAGTGTGTACCAGGATTAAAAAATAGAATTATACTTTGGTGAGAAAAATAGCCCTTGCAAAAGCTGTTCGTACTACTTGTGGTTAACAGTCTGCTGTGTGCCTAAAACGTTATCTGATTTGGTATGTAGCGTATAATGTTAACCATGACAAGCGATAGAATATAATTTGGGGTGTTTGAGGGCTGAGGCCTATGTCATGGGATATTTTTTTTTGTGCCAAAGTGAAAAAAACAGTAAAAAAAATACCATTTTCAAAGTTGTGGTGCAATTTCAGCAAAACCGCATAAATCCAAATGTTACACAATAGGTATATCTGAGTAGGCCCGGGTCTCTAGTTTTCAGAATGGTGACATTTATGACCTGTATCAAATGTTCTGAGACTCCAGGGGCTTTGCTAAGAATGAATGACTGCATGACTTTTGCTGCAAAAATTGGCCTTGAAAAATCCATTGGCGCTGCTCATGGTTAACGGTGTATTGCGAGGCCAAAAAGCTATGTGATTATGTGTAGAGGATGTCATTTTAACCGTGACAAGCGAGAGAATATAATTTGGGGTGTTTGAAGGCTGAGGCCTATGTCATGGGATTTTTTTTTGTGCCAAAGTGAAAAAAAACTGTAAAAAAATACCATTTTCAAAGTTGTGGTGCAATTTCAGCAAAACTGCATAAATCCAAATGTTACACAATAGGTATATCTGAGTAGGCCCGGGTCTCTAGTTTTCAGAATGGTGACATTTATGACCTGTATCGAATGTTCTGAGACTCCAGGGGCTTTGCTAAGAATGAATGACTGCATGACTTTTGCTGCAAAAATTGGCCTTGAAAAATCCATTGGCGCTGCTCATGGTTAACGGTGTATTGCGAGGCCAAAAATCTATGTGATTATGTGTAGAGGGTGTAATTTTAACCGTGACAAGTGAGAGAACATAATTTGGGGTGTTTGAGGGCTGAGGCCTATGTCATGGGATATTTTTTTTGTGCCAAAGTGAAAAAAACAGTAAAAAATACCATTTTCAAAGTTGTGGTGCAATTTCAGCAAAACCGCATAAATCCAAATGTTACACAATAGGTATAGCTGAGTAGGCCCGGGTCTCTAGTTTTCAGAATGGTGACATTTATGACCTGTATAGAATGTTTTGAGACTCCAGAGGCATTGCTAAGAATGAATGACTGTATTACTTTTGCTGCAAAAAATGGCCATGAAAAATCCATTGGCGCTGATCATGGTTAACGGTGTATTGTGAGGCCAAAAAGCTATGTGATTATGTATATAGGGTATCATTTTAACCGCGACAAGTGGGAGAATAGAATTTGGGATGTTTGAGAGCTAAGGCATATATCATGTGAATTTTGTTTAACCCCAAACTGAATGAAAAGCAATAACATTTTTATTTTACTATACTGTGTACCAAAATAAAACATTTGTAAAAAAAAAAAAAAAAAGGGACAGAATTGAAATAAAAATGCAAAAATAGTTACCTTAGAGACTCTGCTTTATAAATAGGTATGCCATGAGGGTGTATTACTGTTATGTTTGCAGATAAGGGCTTGTAACTACCAATAAAGTACACTGAGAAAACAAATAACACAGAATTGAAAAAATACACCTTTATTTCAAAATAATATATTGTCGCCATACATTGTACTAGGAACATCATTTAAATGTTGGAATAACCAGGAAAAAATAGCAAATAAAATGTGTGGGTTTTACCTATGGTAGCATTGTTTATTCTAAAACTATAGTGGTTTAAAATAGAGAATTTGTGTATTTTTCATTTTTTTTTCTTTTTTCACTTTAAAATTCATAGAGAACAACATAATTACTTAAATAAAGTATTACCTCTGAAAAGCCTACTTTGTGGCGAAAAAAACAAGATATAGATAATTTACTTGTGTGAAGTAGTGTTATAGTTATTGGCAAATTAATGGGAGGAGTGCAAAATGTGAAAAATGCTCTGGTTTTTAAGGGGAAAACCCCTCAGTTGTGAAGTGGTTAAAGGACATCCAAAGTGAAAATAAACTTATGAGAAAAACAATTGTATCTATCCTCAGTCTCCTAAAAATGACTTTTTAAGATATCCCACAGTTTTATTTTATATTTAAATCTACTTTTATTGATGCTTGTTATCTCTTTCCTGCTCTTTATTTTATATTTAAATCTACTTTTTACGTTTTTACGGTTTAATCGTTTCTTTCTCTGTTCAGTGACACCTTCATTGAAGTATGCCAGAGCAAAAATCTATGAATTATTGATGCTTGTTATCTCTTTCCTGCTCTCAGAAGCCATTTACTGACAGGTAAGTTTTTATGGCTGTAATTACTAATCAGTGAGGATTATGCTATAGTCTGACCCAGTCCGATCTGGTCCCGACCCAGGCAAAAACTGTCACTTACATACCTGTTTATTTTTTCAGGCGAAGAAAGAAAGAAAAGGAACGCAGCCTAGTTCTTTGTGTGCTTGGCTCTGTACATACACATATCTCATCATGTCATGTGTCACCTCGGTTGTCCTTTAAAATGTAACTGTCAAACATAAAATCAAAAGTCAATTCTTTATTTTTATATGGTAAACAAGTAATAAGGATGCTAACCAGGCAATCCAAAAGTTAAAAATCAATATTGCTTTTTTGTTGATAAATGATCATCCCCCAGTTTATCTGACTCTTTTTTGGTACAATGCCACACAAAGGAGGTTGCAGGCAGGGCCGGGCCGAGGCATAGGCTGGAGAGGCTCCAGCCTCAGGGCGCAGTGTAGGAGGGGGCGCAGAATTCATTCAGCTGTCATTCCTAATTGTGTTTGAAGCAGAAAGAAATATTAAAAGGGGATACATGGCAGTGACTGCAAGCCAGATAACTAGATATTAAGGTGTTGGGGAGGTTGTGGGCCCGTGGCGCCACTTAGTCTAATAGCAATCAGTGTGTGACGGCTGGGGAGGCAGGGATGGAGGGGCGCACTTTGGTATCTCAGCCTTGGGTGCTGGAGGACCTTGTCCCGGCTCTGGTTGCAGGGCATGCTGGGTAGTCTTTTTCTGCATTCTTTACTTTCCACTCAGACTTAACTAATGCAGCCTGATTGGCTGAAGCCTCTTTCCCTCCTGTTTTCCCCTCCCACACCTCTGTATTTATCTACTTATATATATATGTGTGTGGGGGGGGGGGGGGGGGTGTTCTGAGATAATCTGGCTGACAGCTCCTCTTTAAGCACAGCAAAGCCCACAAACCTTTACCAGTGGCCTTCACCACTGTGAGTACTGTTGGCGAATTTGTGCTGGTTGGTTTAGACTGCTAGCTAGTTGAGTTCCAGATAACTCACTGTATCTTTAATGTTACCAATATTCTACTGTCACCTTAACTAACCTAACTCCCACACTAACCTCACCCCACCAGGGGCGTAACTAGAAATCCCCGGGTCCCCCTGCAAAAAAAAAAAGAATCCTGCCCCCCCACTCAGGGCCTTTTGGGGGGGCAGGAGGGGTTGCAACATAACAGAAGAGTGTGGCAGATCGGCGGGGAGGGGGAACATTTCCCCCCCCCTCACCTCGGGCTCTCCTCTTAGCGCTCCCCCTTCTGCAATGATTAGTGGCAGCGGGCGGCGGTGGCAGGCTGAACCCATACCTCCATCGCACAGGAGGTCTCCGATCAGTAAGAGCTTCATGCTACTTCCTGTTTACCCAGGAAGTAACATGAAGCTCTTACTAATTGGAGACCCTTTGCGTGATGAAGGAATGTGTATCCAGCCTGCTGCCGCCCGCCCGCCCACTGCCACTAATGATTGCAGGAGGGGGAGCGCTAAGAGGAGAGCCCGGGGTGAGGGGGCAATGTCCCCCCTCCCCGCTGATCTGCCACACTCTCCTCTTAAGTTCGACCCCTCCTGCCTCCCAAAAAGGCCCTGAGTGGGCCTGCGGGTGCAGGGGTCGCATCCCCTATTGTTACGCCCCTGCACCCCACCTACTATTTTTAACCGTAACCTCCCCTTTACCCACCTAACACTAACCTCCAGCTGAATTGGGGTTCTGCCACATAATAACCAAACCCCGGGCACACAGTTACTTACCCCCACCGCTACCTCTATCAATATCCTGCATTTCCAGCACCCAAATAAACCATTACTGTAACAATGCTAATCATCATCAACTGCTGAAGCTTAAGGGCACTTGGTTATACTATAGATGAGCATCCATTGCTACTACACTGCCGCTAACATCACTATCCATAACCAGAATTTAGCCATACAAATTACCTTGTTGGCACTGTTAACTTCTTTGATGGTGCAGCTGCAACCCTCCTACTAAAGCTGCAGTGCCAACACTTGGCTCTATGCCTTCTACCTTTCTCTCTATAGTGATATTCATGATATTTGAGTATTCCCCCTGAGTTAGCTTGAACTTCCTCTGGATTCCAAGATTTTCTCACACAGCCACAAAACAATATTAGAGGTATAGTTAGATTAGCTCCTCCATAAAAATGTCCATAGACGGTGGAACGGACATTACTTTGTGATCTTCTTTAAAGTGAATCTGAAGGAAAAATAAATGTATGACATAATTAATTGTATGTGTAGTATTGATTATAAATAGAACTTTAGTAACACAGAAAAAAAGTTTTAAAATTTTATTTTCAGTTTTATAAATATATTTTTAAGATGGCATCACACTGTCACAGCCACAGTTCAGAATCCACACTAATCCTTTTAAGCTGAAAAAGATACCAACGTAATGACCCTATGAACGCTCTTGTAGTAAAACCTTATTATCTCACTTTTACCTGACAGATATCAGCCTTTTAGCTTCTGTTTACTTTTCTGTAACTGAATTCCAAAAGCTGTCACAAGCTCTTTTGCAGAGATAACAACTAAGTTTTTTTTACTAACTGTACTGGAATACAGAAAGGGACTACAGATAATTTCTTAGTAAGGCTAGTACTATATGTGGATATGTTTATCTCAGCCTATCATATCATATCACTTCAGGTGCACTTTAATGGATTGTAAGTGATAGGAAGTATTCAATGTCCTGTCTCAGGTGATTTGGAAGAAATGTCTATACTAGAGATAGTAGATGAGATTTAAATCATTGCTACTTGCATGATTGGTATAAGCTTGGAATTAGGCCAATCAAAAAAAGCAGGAAATGCATATGATTGGCCCATTTCCAAACTGATTTCAGTTTGCATTTAATTTAAATACAAGCTGTAATTATTTGCATTTCAGTGACTATCTCTAGTCACCAATGTAAAGTATAAATGTCAAAACCGGTATGTATGCAATATTACACTGCTCTCCAACTCACACTTACAAGTGAACGTTAATTGTGAAGACTGCACAATACTTAAAGAGAAACTCCGACTAAGAATTTAACTTCATCCCAATCAGTAGCTGATACCCCCTTTTACATGACAAATCTATTGCATTTCACAAACAGACCATCAGGGGGCGCTGTATGACTGATATTGTGGTGAAACCCCTCCCACAAGAAGCTCTGAGTACCGTGGTACTCTGGGCAAACTGCCACAATGTAACAATGTTCACAGACAGGAAATAGCTGCTTACAGCTGTCTGTAACGGCCAGAACAGCTAGGAGCAGCTACATAACCTGCCCACAGTAACAATGTCACCATGTGATACATGTCAGAATGTGAATCTGGGAGAGGAAAGATTTTACAATGAGCAACCACTGACTAAATCATTTATACATAATTATTGTAAAAATGAAGCACTTTTTTTATTACATTATTTTCACTGGAGTTCCTCTTTAAAGCAAAACCACAAAACTCATTGAGGGCTGGGACACACTAGAGCAATTTTGGCAGTGTTTTGCCGAAGTATTGTAAATGGGTTTTCCTATGTAATGTAATTGGGTTGAACCCATAGTGCAATTGTGATTAGGAAAATCATAATCAAAGGTCCTCAGCATTTTGGCTGTGCTTGTGTTTAATTCAAGTATTTAAGCACTGCAAAATTGCTTTTGAAAGCTATCTTTTTTCTAAATTTGGGGGTCAAACTTTTTTTTTTTTTTTTTAAATAAAGTTCATTATACCTACCAATTGTTCCAATCTTCGGGTTCTGCACGTTGATCCTAGAGAAGCACCTATGGCCTCTTCCACTTGAGGACAGGGCTATGGACGGAAGACAGACTTTAGGACACCTGGTGAGTATAACTAACTTTATTTAAAGGTACAAATCACCAATCAAAAGCGCTTTACAGTTTAAGCCCAACCAATTGAAATAGAAAAATGCCTAGGAATCGCTGCACACAGCGCTTGCGCGATTTAAAAGTGCTGCAGCGATTCCTAGTGTGCCCTAGGCCTTGAAGCAGTCTGGATACTCCCCTCTCAGCCATAGTACTATTTAACAAATTAACTGCAGAAATTATGTGTGTGTGAGCTTAATGTTACCGAACAACAACCAGATTAATCACCATGACAGACAAGAACCAGTACTGTTCACAGTCCCTGAACTGGAACGCCAAATAGTTTTCGTGTTAATGAAGATGATGACAGCCAGGCATTCATTTTGAAAGCCCCTGTTTATACCTTCTGTTTTTGTAGGCTACATTGTCCTGCACTTTGCTATCCACAGAGCCATGCATTTAAACATGAGCTTGCTCCTCGTGGAATTTCAGGAAACCGTGCGCTCTTGACAGACAGACTGTAATGATGATGAATGGTGGACAACAAGAAAGCAACCATTCCATGACTCAGGCTTACAGTGGCCTCTTTACTTTCTCCTGACTTCCCTGCTGTGTGACCTCCTTAATGAAATTAATTTCACCAACAAAACAACTTATGTTTGTGTTACTGATTAAAAGTTTTAGAATGAAGGAAACAATAATGGGAATGAAGCAATGATGATGATTATGATGACGTGTGCTGTAGATAGTAAGAAATATATATAGAGGTGAAAGACAATGGCGAATAGTCAAACAAGCCATACAGCAACGACAGGAAACTGCATATTAGGTTAACCTTGAACGATCCAATTTCCATGGATTCTCACCTATCTACTTTTTGCCATTCCTCATGTACAGGGAAGGGAAATGTTGGCTGCAAAATATTGTTGTAATAGAGAGCACAAAAGTTTATAACACAGCAGACAGATAGCGCATTGTGACCCAGAACCATGAGTTTAATTGACCTAAAGTTGCCAAAGAGCCCTCTTTCTAAAAAAGCTATGCTTAATATACATTACCCTACAGAAGGTTTTTGGAATCATTCAGCTTTAAAGCAGCATGAGCATCAGAATTTATTTTTGGTGTGTGCCATTGAGGGGGGAAGGGGGGGGGGGTGGTTGCTCACTACTTACCTACAGGGTGTTGCTCCTCTGGCCCTGAGCCTGTACAGGCTGCACATCTTCATCACCGGACCGGCTTCATTTGCCAGATTTTGTAGTTACTGGCAGTATCTCGTGCATGCACGCCACAATGAATGCTGGGGGATGTAGTCCATGGATATGAGTGCAGAGCTGTACTCGCATCCATGGACTAAGGGCCTGTTTCCACTACACGCAGATTTGATGCAGATTGGATGCAGATTGGATGCAGAATGGATGCAGAAAAACTGACTCCAATGAATTCCTGTTTCCACTAAACGCGATTATTCTGATGCAGATTTTCCCATAGGCATTCATTGGAGTTAGTGTTTCTGCATCCATTCTGCATCCAATCTGCATCAAATCTGGGTGTAGTGAAAACAGGCCCTTATAGACTACAATGAATGCCTATGGGAAAATCTGCATCAGAAATATCGCGTTTAGTGGAAACAGGCCCATAGGCATTCATTGGAGTCAGTTTTTCTGCATCCATTCTGCATCCAATCTGCGTGTAGTGGAAACAGGCCCTTTAGTCTTCCATCATGCATTGTGGTGCACGTGCACTCAAGACACTGCCAGGAACTACAAAATCTGCCAGATGCGGCTGGTCGGGTAAAGAAGATGACACATCCTGTAACGGCAAGCAGACAGAGGAGCAGCACCCCACAGGTCAGTAGTACGAAACAGGAAATTTGGGTACATACAGCGATATGGAAAAAAGGCCGCTGCCATAGGAAATAATGGGGGAAGGTGCAATAAGCAGCAGTGTAGAAAGATCTGGGCGTCTGAGGCCGTGAATATAGGCAATCAGAAGAAATGTAGGTCCCCGAGGCTGCTGCACTGCAGCGGTAGTAAAGATATATTTGGGCGCCCAAGGCTATTGATCAAAAAAACGCAATCAAGGGGGCAACCTGCTATGCAAATAGTGGCTAAAAATAGCATGCTCAAAGCGCCCACTATTTATAGCTGCAATCTGCATAGTGGGTAGCCCTGCTTTTTTATTGGTAGCCTTGGATGTCCAAATGTAACTTTACCGCTAATCGCAATTTTTCGGAGGGTGTTAACGGTTAGGTGCCACTGAGTTGGTTAAGGGCTAGGCACTAGCATGGTAGGATTAAGAGGTAGGCACAACCGGGGGGAGGGGGGGTTTAAGGGTTAGGTATCGGTAAAGAGAGGATTAAGCTATAGACATCGGTAGGAGGGTTCTGTGTGAGAGTAGGGATAGATTAAGTCATAGTAATTTAGCTTTCCTATATTTTATTAAGTAGTAGAATCAGGGCCGGCCCGCCCATGAGGCAGGGTGAAACTTTTGCCTCAAGCGGCACTTCTGGGGGGGGCGGCACCCGCCCGTCCGTGGGTGTGGGGGGCCGCCCGAGCTGGAGGGGATAGCGGGCAGGAAGGGGGTATTGGGCCTAGCGGCGGGGAGGGGGGTCGGACCCCCCCCCTCCCTTGCCTGGGTCCCCTGTCCTCCACTCCCCTCCAGCTTTAAAAAGTTCCGTGCTGGCTGCAGCTATGTGTAAGAGGCAATGGGCGGGGATCACTCACCTCTTCCTCGTTCCAGCATGCGCTCCACTGACGTCACTTCCTGCGGCGTAGCAGGAAGTGACGTCAGTGGAGCGCAGGCTGGCCTGGAACGAGGAAGAGGTGAGTGATCCCCGCCCATTGCCTCTTACACATAGCTGCAGCCAGCACGGACCTTTTTAAAGCTGGAGGGGAGCGGAGGATGGGGGACCCAGGCGAGGTAGGGGAGGGTCCTGCCCCCCTCCCCGCCGCTAGGCCCAATACCCCCTTCCTGCCCGCTATCCCCTCCAGCTCGGGTGGCCCCCCACACCTACGGCCTGGGGGGGGGGCGATTTCTTTGAAGATTGCCTCAGGCGGCAAAAAGTCTAGGGCCGAGCCTGAGTAGAATATCGGTAATTATACCAATATTCAACATGATCCATTACAGCACAAAGGCATTTCTGCATAGAACCGTGTGTGAGAGGGCCCTAAAGCAGATTATCATGCAACAGTACAGAAATCTGCTTCTTACATTTTGTTCATATGTGTTACACATTTTCATGTTTGTTTCTCTACCAACTTCCTTAAATAATAATCTGTGCTAAAGGTTTAAGAGTTCCTGGAAAAGTGAAAACTCACAGGAAAAGGTTTCATAGGAAAGCTATGCGAAGGTGCTATCCTACGTAGGATGAGCTGAACTACTGACACTCGCATTCTTCTCTGTGTAGGAAACGGCCATCTCATCTAAATAAAGCTCGGTTAGCCGCTATTAAACTTGTCTGGTTAATAACATGTAGATTTTTATTGAGACATTGACATTTAATAAATTGCTGAGGTATTTAGAAATGTGTAGCCTATCCAGACGAGGAATGAATCTGCTCATTGTCTCTGTGTACTGTAATTTGTGTTCCAGTAATGGCCTAATATATGTAAAGATATGCATGTAGTCTCTTTTTGCATCTGTTCCTTACAGGCTTAGCTCATTTTATAAAAGTTGCGGAAACATGGGCAAATTTTTCAAATCTTTTCTATGCACGCTACAGTGCCATATGGCTTTGTGCATTATACAAACGTGCTGCTATTTGAGTGCTCTCTGCCATCAAATAGCCCCAAGTCTTTAATAAGACTCATAGATCACTGTTTTGGGAGTTCAATTATTTTAATAACATCTGTGTGTTGCTGGTGGGAAATAATAAGGATTTTTAAATTGCCCGTAATGCTGATAAACACACTAAATAATAACTGTCTAAATGTAAATGTCCATGTAGTCTCAAATAGCAGACCTAGATATAGTATAACTTATTGACGTACTGTACTAAGATGATTGCTAATGTGCCCATTAGATGACCTTATAATCCAGACACCCAAAATATATTTGTGTCAGTGCTTTTGTAGCTATGCTGTGTATTTTCCCATTCTGTATTTCATCATAACAAATACATAGGAAAGCTCTAATGGTTCCTGGCAGCAGAGCTCCTTTCTGGTACTGGCTGAAGCTTCTTCAGCTGTTATTATTATGAGATTTCTGGTATATGTTATGCAAAGTTCTTTATCTGAAGTTGTCCAAAGGTCATTCTGTGCTGTCATTTTAGTTATAGTAAAGCTCAATACTGACCTGACGAAGCAGGAAGATGGATCCCAGCAGGGGCGTAACTAAACTTAATAGGGCCTCCCTGCAAAAATGATAGCATGGGGCCCCCTTGGTCCCCGAACCCCATGAGGGTTATGTGATCAGGAGCTGGTGAATGGCAGCAGGGAGTGTTCTGCTGTGAAGCAGCGTCTGGAAGCAGAAAAAAATTACAGCTACTCGCTACTCTGCATGGCAAGAGGAGGTGGCAGGGACTTTTTTTTTCGAGCTAACGGGGAGGTTTTTTTGCCAATTGGCTGCACTTGCAGTTGGTGTGAGGGAGGGAGGAGGGGCTCGCTAAGCCTCTGGGCCCCCCTGCGATGGCAGGAGTCGCAGGGGTGATTGTTACGCCCATGGATCCCAGCAACGTCCCCCGACAACGGGCGTTACCCAATTCATCTTCCTGCGGCAGGTACATGCAATGTCACGCAATGGCACATGAAGGGCGCGAATGGGAAGTCAAGCGATCGAGGTACTTTGCGCTGTGACATCAGGGATCTTAAAGATCTGATTTGCTGTGACGGTCGTTATCGCCGTGCTTCACCAAACATCATTCGTGTAATCATGCATCTGTACCCACATCACAAGATTGCATAAACAATCGCTCATTGTTCCAAATAACACCGGTCGGTAGAAAAATTGTCGTAGAAATAGGGTACTGGGTTCGGACGGGCCTTAGAGGTTGTGCACACTGCGATGGACCAGCTGGGGCAGGCATTGTACCTGAAGCACTGTAACCACTGTGGTGGTTTGCTGGAGGTGCTGCCACTGTCTGCAGAGTGCATATATCCTCTATCTTCTGATTATCCTGCAGGTCAGGAATGTCTGTTGCGGTATTGTAATGGACATTTCAGTATCAGGAGTGATGGACAATGTGTACGGGACCAGAGGAAACCTTGGCTCCACTCTACATGTCCATTGGTCCGCTGCAGGCCACTCCAGAACACGGTCCAACAGCAGACCTAGTGTGCACTGACCCTTAGTGCTTTGCATAGTTCTGCTTCAACAAATATAGGTTTTATTAAATTAATGAGCCCCATTCAGTGAAAGATTTGTAACGATCAAAGTACACATTACAGATCATTAACTACTTTAGCCTTTTGGACTTGGCTGCTACTGCGTGCTCCCACTGCCGGTCATGCACGCGCCCGTGCTGCTGCCCGTTAGCCTGGAGATCAATGAATGGAAACGCAGGTCCCATTCATTGATCTAACTCCCCATTAGAAAGACTGATGGCTTCAATTATAAGCCGCAATTTTTCTAAAGAAAAAAAAAGTTTCACTTCCTCCCTTCACTTCCTGTAAGCGAGAGCGCTCACTTACAGGAAGAAAAAAAAATGACAGAGGCCATCTTGTGGCCAAATAGTAAAACTATTTCTATATAAAAAATGTTTAATAACCCACGGACGATTATATTTAAAATTAACTGTTTACCTCCCACACTCAAAAAAATACCCAAATAAAATTTTTAATAAAAAAAATTACAATTAAAAAAAAAAAAAATACATAGTTACCTAACGGTCTGAACTTTTTTAATATGCACGTCGAGAGGGTATATTACTATTATTTTTTAAATTATAAGCTTGTAAATAGTGATGGATGCAAAACTGAAAAAATGCACTTTTATTCCCCAAAAAAATGTTAGCGCCATACATTGTGATAAGGACATAATTTAAATGTTGTAATAACCTGGATAAATGGGCAAATAAAATATGTGGGTTTTAAACATGGTAGCATGTATTATTTTAAAGTTATACTGGCCGAAAACTGAGAAACAATGAATTTTTTCCATTTTTTTCTTAATATTCCCTTTAAAATGCATTTAGAGAAAAATAAATCTTAGGAAAATGTACCACCCAAAGAAAGCCTAATTGGTGGCGGACAAAACAAGACATAGATCAATTGATTGTGATAAGTAGTGATAAAGTTATTGGCAAATTAATAGGAGGTGAAAATTGCTCGGATGCATAAGGGGAAAAACGACTGAAGGCTGAACTGGGTAAAGTACAACTATAAAAGTTAGCTAAATGCCACAAATATTTCCAGTAATTACTAGCAAATAGCCATATGAAGGCTTTTTTTTCCATTTGTGTGCAGAAAAAGTAGAATGTTGTACTGTGTAGTCTCGGTAAAATCATCCTGATTCGAAACTCCTTGCTTGCGAAGAAAAAATTACAGAGAATAGTTCTCACTGTGGGCATTACTATGGTGGGCTGTGTCCAGCACATCCAGCATACAGATACAATTTTCACTGGCTCTACAACTGTGACTGGAATCTGTTCACAATGATAGAAAGTAGAAATACAGCTTCAAAAAAGATATTGCAGTTTTAGAGCAGGTACAGAGACGAGCTACAAAATTGATACGTGGGATGGAAGGTCTCGCTTACCAAGAAAGGTTAGATAAACTGGGTTTATTTAGTCTAGAGAAAAGACGCCTTAGAGGAGATCTAATTAACATGTATAAATACATCAGAGGGCAATATAATAGCTTGGCGGATGAGCTTTTTGTCCCTAGGCCTTCTCAAAGGACTAGAGGACATGAGATGCGCATGGAGGAAAAACGTTTTAGCCATTTATTTAAGAAAGGGTTCTTTACAGTAAGAGTGATTAAGATGTGGAATGCATTGCCACAGGAAGTCGTTATGGCAAACTCTATACCTGCATTTAAAGGGGGCTTAGATGCTTTCCTTGCGTTGAAAGACATCCATGGCTACAATTACTAGGTTATGCCTAATGATGTTGATCCAGGGATTTTATCTGATTGCCATCTGGAGTCAGGAAGGAATTTTTCCCTTTTGGGGTTAATTGGACCATGCCTTGTGGGGGTTTTTTCGCCTTCCTCTGGATCAACAGGGGTATGTGGGGGACGGGCTTGAGATGTACTTTGTACTGGTTGAACTCGATGGACGTATGTCTTTTTTCAACCAAAATAACTATGTAACTATGTAACTATGTAAATGTGTGTAAATAATCATCACCTCCAGCTCTGTATGTGTTCCTGTCTGTGTGCCTCTCCCTGGCACTCAGTGTAAGTAAACAGTTTACAGCCAGGTTACAGTTCAGCTCTGACTCCCCCTGCCCCCATTGCTGGCACAAAATTGTTACAAAACAGTTGGGTAAACAAGCCATTTTTACACAGGCTGTGCTGAGAGACCTATGAAAAGCATTTTCATGTTGCTGGCTAAAATCTCTATAGGAATGTGGGGTTTACAGAAAAACAGTTTCATTGATAGTTGTTTTTTAATCTTTTGTGAGTTACACATTGCCCAGCAAGCTCATGGTACATCATTGCATTCCAGCGGTTCTGGAGGTGTGTTTAGCTCACAGGGACAACAAAGGGACAATTTGCATATTCAGCAGTGATGCATTGTGGGAGACCTCATATGCCTACCTCAACCTGAACAATTGCAAATACCTTCTGTTTTAAGAAGGCAAACTTCTGTAATCTTTTGTGAGTGATGCTACTCAGTTTCACCGTAGAATTTGCCACTTTCTGTATTTTACCCTTAACTATTCCAGGGACTACCTTTGCTATTTCCACATCTGTATCCTCCACTATATCTGACACTGTATCAAATTCCCATTTACATACAACAATCCCCAAACATGGTCTCCCCTTGTTCTGCTAATTACTGGGATCCCTCTGCTATTTAATACATACAGCTTTCCGACAGCTGTGAACAAAATGACTACTAACAACAATTATATTACCAGATCGTACAGATTTCCAGGGTTAGTCCACTTGAATAACTCCAATAGCAAAACTACTTCCAAAAATACCACAAATAAAAATAAAATAAAATTTTGTACTGAAAATAATCCTTTCCTGGAGCCTGTGAAATTCTGTGAGAATCTTTGATTTCTGTGCTACAAGCCAGATCTGGGTCGAGAAAACTGAATCTATTCAGCTTCACTATGAGGGACGTAATTGCCTTGAAACGATCTGTATACATTCTGAGGGCCAGTCAGGGGCTGTTCTGATAGGAGGCTTCAGTACAGGAGTACAGATAACTAAAAGAGAAATTATATGGTAATAATTATGACTAGTATTCAGATAGCAACAGTAAATAATAAGAACAAAACCAGTCTACTCAAATATAGAGGGTGTGCTAATAAGGATACAAATAGTGTGCAGATGCTGCCAGACAATATTTCATCCCGCAATGCTTCATAAGGCAGGCAGGTGCCCAATCTATAGGTGTTTCCATGTTGTTGAAAATATGGGGGGAAAATCTTTCATTTGGCAGAGCTACTCCCAGCACAAAGACTGACTATAATAAGGAGGTGACAGTGAACAGCAGCGGCTCACGTCAAGCCGTTCACCGGACAAGATTTATAAAACAAGGCCTGCCTTCAATTAATGCTCGCCTGCCTTTGGCTCATACAAGAAGTTTATCTAAATGCGACAGAACGCCTGAGTAATGCTAACACAGTGCCAGCCTTTATTCCGTCCTCAGGTCTTGAACTGTGGGACTAATTAGTGCAGTTACTAAACAGCTTTTAGCACATTTCCCGTAATGACGTGTTTTTTTTTCTTTTGTGTTTTTTTTTTCTTTTTTATTTAATGGATTTTATATATTTGTGAAGTTGTACATTATACGGACTGCTTTTTCATACTAAAATCCAACAGCAAAGACTGATGGCTTTATTTCCAGTTTTTTGGTTGAAATGTGCCAAAGAACATCATCGTTATATCAACATCTATAACGCGGTAAAGTGGTGAACATTTCCACTTTAATCAGCGGTCGGTGTGTTTTGTGCAATCATGAGATACACTGGCTTTTTTAGTTTGGTTTTCCAAATCTGGGATTTAAATGAGCCATTACCAATGACGTCCAGGCAACCATGAAATGAGGAAAGGCAGAGGGTGAAGCAGTCAGGTTTAAATGGAAAATAGCCGGATATTTGGTTAGACATGCCGAAATGGGCTTTGCTGCTTTCTTTAGGTGAACTCTGTTTATGAATGACTAACAAAAATAACTAGCTATTTATTGCAGCTAATAGTTAGAGTATACAAGCCATGCTACTCCTGACAGCACATGCAAATGTGAGGAAGGCACAGACTATGGGAAGAAAGTAAGCCTCCTGTTATGTACAGAGGGGGATTCTGGGGTTACCAGTGTCTGGAACAACAGGGAAATGGCAGAGAGCTCTGCAAAAATATAAATAAGCCATAGAGAGGACTTTAACAATGCGAGCGGATCAAGAAAAACTCAATGCTTTCCATTTTTTATATAGCAAGGATTAACATCAAATATGATTTCCGCAATGCTTCTATCAGAAAATAGTAAATTGGAGTATCCAAGTATTCAAGAAAAACATTTCTTTGTTACAGCTGATACAAATCCTGCAATAAATCTGCAGTGTGTCTACTGCCTGCTTTCAAGGAAGCAGACATATTGCTAACATGTTATGTATACCAATTAGCGTGTCTGCCGTGGCAGTCAGCTGACACAGCTGAGAGATCAAATTACAATTTGTGATTAGTCACAGATGAGGGGGATTAGACAGGCTAAACTCTCTAAATACTTACAGGGTGCATTTCTCTGTTTTCCTTCTGTCTTGTGCAAGAGTTCAGGTCCACATTAAAAGGAACCTAAAGTGAGAAAGAAATGGAAGCTGACATTTTTATTTAATTTTAAATAATAGCAGTTGCCTGGTTGTCCTGCTTATCCTCTGCTTTTAATACTTTTAGCCATGGACCCTGAACAGGCATGCAGATCAGAGATCAGATGTCTCTGACAAAAATCTGACATGATTAGCTGCATGCTTGTTTTGATGTGTGTGATTCAGACACTACTGCAGTCAAAGAGTTCAACAGGACAGCCAGGCAATGGTATTAATTAAAAGGATATAAACATGGCAGACTTCATATACTTTTCACTTCACGTTCCCTTAAAGGACCACTGTAACAAAGGGGGTTATGGAGGCAGCCATATTTATTTCCTTTTAAGCAATACCAGTTCCTTAGCTATCCTGCTGATCCTCTGCCTCTAATACTTTTAGCCCTAGACCCTGAACAAGCAGCAGATCATGTGTTTCTGAGATTAGCTGCATGCTTTTTCCTGGTGTGACTCAGACACTACTTCAGTCAAATAGATCAGCAGGGCTGCCAGGTAACTGGTATTGTTTAAAAGGAAATAAATATAGGAGCCTCCATATCCCTCTCACTACAGTTGTCCTTTAACAAAGCCTAATACCCTGGGCATCTATTGTACATGGTATAGTAACTGAACAGACACAATGATTGACTTAATTGGCTATTTGGGAAGCACAGCCTGCTTCAGTTGCATAATAATCCTCAATATAAGTATAAAATAGGGTGCCTCAAAAATCTGGAATCTATGTTCTGGCAGCCCTGTTATTTCCTGGCATGCTTATCTGCAATTACGTCGGATTTTTCCAAACAACCGCTCGTTTGGACGTCAAATCGGGCGTTTGGAAAAATCCGACCCTTGGCAGCGTTTACCGTCAAGCGTTAGGGACTCGTCGGCTAAACGCTCCCATTCAAGTGAATGGGAGCATTTAGCATCGTGCGGTTACCGGCGATTACCGTCGATTGCGCAAACGCGGCGTTCCAATCTCGATTTAACGCGTCGCTTTGGCCGGCCCTAGAAGAAGCATGCGCCGTCCAGGGCCAGCTAGCCGCCGTGGCTTCATGTCCCCTTGCGGGGTAGAGAAACGCCAATCACGACGGGAAGCCGATGATCGCCGTACCACCGCCCCCGAACGAGACGTCACAGGACGACGCAGCTTCCAAACCGCCTCAACGCTGCCTGTTGTCCGTGTGAACCAGCCCCAAGACAGATGGGTGTGGACTCAAAAACACTTCAGCTTTACACATTATGACTAAGGATTGCTAATGAGAGTCTGAAGCCAATTAAATGTTGCTGCCCGGGGAGGCAGAGTTTTGCGCTGTAGCCCTGCCTCTACTGGAGTCAGTCTCCACGGATCTCCGCCTCCTCCCCGCCCCTCTCAGTGAAAGAAGAATGAGAGGGGTGGGGAGAGGCGACGATCTGCGGAGATTGATTCCAGTAGAGGCAGAGCTACAGCGCAAAGCTCTGCCTCTACCAGGAAGCGCTCCCTGATTTTTGCCCCAGGAATTTGGGGGGTACAAAGACCTCGTTCTGCCGCTGGAATGCGTCGTTTCAGCACTGCTCATATTGCTTAACATAAATAGCAGGTAAAAAGAAGTATTTTAATTGGCTTCAGACTCTTTCAGACTACAACATCTAATTCTCTCTTACTTAGCCTTGTAATTGTAAAGTGTCAGAGACCTATCTTGATTTTTACCTAATTTTTCCAAAATCTTAGCTTAACCATAATTGTTAAAAGTATAATATAACATTGTTATCCGCAAGACACCTTGGCATTGTTGAAATAATAAAGAACACTATGGGGTCACTGCGGGGAATAGAATTTCTCAGACTAATTATCCGAGAATTTAATTGGGATCGTCATGAGCTTGGACCTCATTTCCACTGATAAAACACAACCAACTTGACAGCAAGCTTTAGATAGTCCTTCCCTCACAGATGTGCTTTATTTTGGAAGAAATCCCAGACTGCAAATCTAGACAACAATACAGAACTTAGCAGGACAAAGGAAACTGCATAACAAAGTCAAGGGTTTTCTCGCAATCTAAAACAGCATTTCTGAACTATCCTCAACATTTGCTGGACAGATACAAGGTTAGATTATGAGACCAAAAATATCAGCATTTTAAGTCTTGCATGACCCGATTAGTCAGCTCAAAAAAGGCTGATAAAACATAATGATCTGTGCTTTTTTAAATAAATATATATATATTTATTTATAGCTTTGGCAAACAGCTGAAACATTAATGTTTTATACTTATCTGAAGAAAATCCCACTCCTTAAAGAGACACTGAAGCGAAATTTTTTTTTTTATATTATGATTTGTATGTGTAGCACAGCTAAGAAATAAAACATTAACCACTTCACCACTGAGGGGTTTTACCCCCTGACCACCAGAGCAATTTTCACCTTTCAGCGCTCCATCCATTCATTCGTCTATAACTTTATCATAACTTATCACAATGAAATGAACTATATCTTGTTTTTTTCCACCACCAATTAGGCTTTCTTTAGGTGGGACATTATGCCAAGAATTATTTTATTCTAAATGTGTTTTAATGGGAATATAGGAAAAATGTGGGAAAAAAATTAATTATTTTTCAGTTTCCGGCCATTATAGTTTTTAAATAATGCATGCTACTGTAATTAAAACCCATGAAATTTATGTGCCCTTTTGTCCCGGTTATAAAACCGTTTAAATTATGTCCCTATCCCAATGTTTGGCGCCAATATTTTATTTGGAAATAAAGGTGCATTTTTTTCAGTTTTGCGTCCATCCCTAATTACAAGCCCATAGTTTATAAAGTAACAGTGTTATACCCTCTTGACGTAAATATTTAAAAAGTTCAGTCCCTAAGGTAACTATTTATGTATTTTTTTTAATTGTAAATTTTTTAATTTTTTTTTAATTAAAAAAAAAAATGGGGAGTGTGGGAGGTAATGAGTTAATTTTTAGTGTAAAACTAATTTATTTCTATGTAAAAAATGCTAAGGGTGTAGTTTTACTGTTTGCCCACAAGATGGCAACAGTAACTTTTTGTTTATTGCGCGTCCTTCCGGACTCTCGCAGGAAGTACAAGGAGGCTGTGAGTGTTTGTTTTTTCTCACAATGATCGCGCTGCCCATAGGAGAGCAGTGGATCATTGTGGGGCTTAGATCAACGAACGGGAATGGATTTTCCCGTTCATTGATCTCCGGGCGAGCGGGCGGCGGCGTGTTTACTAGCGGCGGGCGGCGTGTTTACGAGCGGGAGCGCGGGCAGCGGCGGGAGTGCGCAAAGTACGGATTTCTCCGTCCCTGGGGGTTAAAGGATGGAAAAAGGGACGGAGAAATCCGTACGGGCGGGGGTAAAGTGGTTAAGATCAGATACATCAGTGTAATTGTTTCCAGTACAGGAAGAGTTAAGAAACTCCAGTTGTTGTCTCTATGCAAAAAAGCCATTAATCTCTACGACTTTCAAAGTCGTGGAGAGGGCTGTCTTCTGACTTTTATTATCTCAACTGTAAGTGAACAGTTTTCTTTTTATCTGCCAGAGGAGAGGTCATTAGTTCACAGACTGCTCTGAAAGAATCATTTTGAATGCAGGGTGTTGTGTAATCTGCACATATTATAGAATGATGCAATGTTAGAAAACACACTATATACCTGAAAATAAAAATATGAGAATATTTTCTTTGCTGCTAATCTTCTAGTAATTATTCACAGTACACAACCAATTCATTATATCATATTTTTTTTTTCGCTTCAATGTCTCTTTAAAGCCCACCTTTAGGCACAGATCTAAAAATGTGATAGCATGGTGAGTAGCATGTGCAAATATTGACTTATCTTGTTTTCGTGTAAATTGAGACTTTTGCAGCTAGATATCCATTTAAAAATGTGGTCAAATGAAGTAAATAAGAGGAACTGTAACGACACATAGTGGAATGCAGTAAATTAATCAGGGTACTCATTTTTAAGGTAATTTTCATGGTTTCTGCATGAGAAACACTCCCTAAATCTTTATATTGCTGTATATTGTTTATATGCAGTCTCTACAGTGCAGCATTCCTACTACTACTACTGTTATTCTTCCAGATGCTGTCCTATCCACACTGCATTAAAGGACAACCGAGGTGACATTTGACATAATGAGATAGACATGTGTATGTACAGTGCCAAGTACAGATATGACTATGCTGTGCTCCTTTTTTTTCTTTCTCTGCTTGAAAGAGTTAAACATCAGGTATGAAAGTGACAGTTTCTCTCCGGGTCGGGACTGAGTTGGACTATAGCGTATACTGATAAGGAATTAACACTATAAAACACTTTCCTGTCTGTGAATGGCTTCTGAGAGGAAAAAAAGAGATAAAAAGGGTAAATAGTTCATAGATTTGAGCTCTGGCATATTTCAATGTATGTGTCATTGAGCAGAGACAATGAAATAGTAAAAAATGTAAAAACTAGATTGAGATATAAACTAAAACTGCAGGATATCTAAAAAAAGTCATTTTTAGGAGGAGGAATATAGATACAATTGTTTATCTCATCAGTTAATTTTCACCTCGGAAGTCCTTTAAGCCTGTCATCCTCTATGCAACACCGAGCCAATCCAGAAAAAGATCTATTGCTCTCTAAATGGAAATCTTTTTGAGGAGTGGCAATCCTATTTCCACCTTGCACCACTCCATTGCCATCAGATTTTAGCATAAATATGTGAAAATCAATCAAGCTGCTTATGCCACTGGTTATGTAGCGCTCAATGCAGTATAAAGCTATGCAGGTGTTGAGTCCCTGGCACTCTTCACTGCACAAATAAAAAAAAATACTGTCTTCCCCAAAATCCCCAAACAACTGTGAATTAATAGTTTATTTTAAAATTGATTCATTGAGGTCTTTTTTTGTAAGCAATACTTGTTCAGTTTAAACACTCCACACACTAAATAAAAATCAGTTAACAAAATTATATGTGGGTAAAAGCCATTAGCATGCATGGGATGACGACTGTAAGAAGAGACTGAAGCAGAGATATATGACAGGTCACAAAAGGGAAGAGGCTGCTGCTGTGTACATCTCCTCCAGATGGCCTCAGACCCAAGGGGACCTGTCAGCACTGCCTGAACCAGAGAAGAGTGATTCATGTCTCTTCTATGCAGGTTTTGTTTTACTTAAACTTTAAAGGGAACCTTAAGTGACATGTAACATGATGAGATAGACATGTGTATGTACAATGCCAAGCACACAAATATCCATGCTGTGTTCCTTTTCTTCTTTCTCTGCCTGAAAGACCTAACATTCAGCTATGCAAGTGACAGTTTCTCTTCAGATGGTGCCAAGTAGGACTATAGCATCCCTTAGTGATAAGGAATTACAGCCATACAACACTTTCCTAGCAGAAAACTGTCCAGAAAACTGAGAGCAGGGGACAGATAAAAAAAAAATTAATAGTTCATGCATTTTAGTTCTCTGAGTTATGGGTCAGAGTTTGCCATTGAGCTGAGACAAAACAACAAATCAATTTTTTCAAATTTTTAAACATATAAAACTGTGGGGTACCAGAAAGCCATTTTTAGGAATATGAGGATAGATACAATTGTTTATCTCATCAGTTTTTTATACTTAAGGAGAAACCGTGACCAAGAATTGAACTTCATCCCAATCAGTAGCTGATACCCCCTTTTACATGAGAAATCTATTCCTTTTCACATGTAGATCATCGGGGGGCTCTGTATGGCTGATATTGTGGTGAAACCCCTCCCACAGGAAACTGCGAGGACCAGGGTCCTGGCAGTTTCCTGTCTGCGAACCTCGTTGCATTGTGGGAAATAAATGTTTATAGCTGTTTCCAACTGCTAAAAAAGCAAGCAGCAGCTACTCCCAGTGACATCATCTGCCAGCAGTAAAAATGTCACCATGTAACCAAATGTCAGGATGTAAATCAGGGAGAGGAAAGATTTTACAAAGGGCAAACACTGACTAAATCATTTATACATAATTATTGTAAAAATGAAGCACTTTTATTTATTACATTATTTTCACTGGAGTTCCTCTTTAAGGTTCACTTTAAGCTCAAAAAATCCTATTTTGAAGCAGCAGCATACTTGAAAAAAGTGTTTTTTTTATTGTTTGCTGTGTACAAGGTAATTATTTTCCTTTTTTGTAGATTAAAGCACAATTCCCACCATTAAAAATTCCACATACTCATTTGGCAGCACATTGTACAGATTACATTTCAAAAAGTGAGTTTGCACTGCAGAAGTTAACACTGCCATGGGGTGAACTTGAACATTGAGAAATGAGTACAGCATTTTCACATCGCTTTATATAGGCATACTTCTTTCCTATTTAAATGAAACACTCACTACAGAAAACACTCACTACAGTTTAGCCTTAATATGTCAAATTATACTTTTGTCCACTAAATAAATGCAGGAAGATGTTATCATTATAGAAAAGAAGTGCATTTCACTGTAGAAAGCTGCCTACAAATGAATTTAAAAGGTATTTTGATAACATTCAATTACAATGAAATTAGTATCTTGTTTAGCAAATTACATCTGCTGTACATAATTCTAAAAGTCTGCAGACTGCAGACACAGTTCTAAATACCTTTTACCATACAGGGATGATCAATGATATGCTAATACTTTCGATTTTATGCAAATGTATGTACATTTTTATGCAAATATATGCAGCTTGACCAATCAAGTCCCACCCAGGTTTAAACTGGTCCAATTTTCAAGAGATTGTGCTATAATGTTAAATGCAAAATCGCAATTGCTGCTTGCGTTTGTGACTTGCTTTTGCTAGTGGAAAAAGGCCCTAAAGGTGCTTCAAAAGACACCTGATGTGAGGAGAAAACGGAGGTTGCCATATTTATTTCCTTTAAAACAAAACACATTGCTTAGGAAAGAACAGAGGCGCCAAAAGGATAAAAGGGGTTTTAAAGGAGCTTAATTAACGAACTCCAGATAAAACAAAGCAACGCGTTTCACGGGTCAGCGCCCGCTTCCTCAGGCAATAGAAAAAGGAGTTACAGCATCTAGCAAAACAAACACCACTCGGTACCTCTGCCGAGTGTTGTTTGTTTTGCTAGATGCTGTAACTCCTTTTTCTATTGCCTGAGGAAGCGGACGCTGACCTGTGAAACGCGTTGCTTTGTTTTATCTGGAGTTCGTTAATAAATAGACTGAATGTACAGTCGTGTTGTGTCTGCTTGGAGGAGGCAAGTCCACCACTGCCTCCTCTAATTACCAAATTTTTGGCTTTTAAGCTCCTTTAAAACCCCTTTTATCCTTTTGGCGCCTCTGTTCTCTCCTATATAATATTGTATCCACCCTGGGTGGAGGGTTGCGACCCTTTTCTACTATCTACAGAGAGCGACTTCTTATTCCTGAGTGGGGTCAGGATAATCTCCCCACCTGCCTTTACAGTGGTTGCCTATTGGTGACCCATGCTTGTGAGTATAACAACTATTACTCTTTGTCATTATCCCCTTTGTCAATACATACTACAGTATTGGGGCTCTTGGTGTTCCTCTGTTTATCTCTTTGCAAATACACATTGCTTGGCTGTCCTGCTGATGCTCTGACTCTGATACTTTTAGCCATCGACCCCCCATGCAGATCAGATGTTTCTGACTGAACCTTGCATTTGCTGCATGCTTGTTTCAGGTGTGTGATTTGGACACTGCTGATGCATGAAAGATCAGCTGGTATTTTTTAAAAGGAAATAAATATGGCAGCCTGGCTGATGGTGTAATGGTTAAGGGCTCTGCCTCTGACACAGGAGACCAGGGTTCGAATCTCGGCTCTGCTTGTTCAGTAAGCCAGCACTAATTCAGTAGGAGACCTTTGGCAAGTCTCCCTTACACTGCTACTGCCAATAGAGCGCGCCCTAGTGGCTGCTGCTCTGCTCTGGCGCTTTGAGTCCGCAAGGAGAAAAGCGCAATATAAATGTTATTTGCCTTGTCTTTGTCTAAATATCCCTCTCAGTTCAGGTAACCTTTAATAATTTGGTCATGTGACATGATGCAGTCCTGGAGATGGAGTTACAAACAGGTCAGTACTGCTCATCAAGCTGTTCAAATTGCAAGGGGTGGAGCACAAACAGAGCATACTTAAAAGATAGTACTCCGAGACTCTGGCAGTTCCTGATTAAATGGGTAGAGAAGGAGTTTCTAACCATGGGCTTTAAATTGCACCTGAAGTGACGTGATTAGCTAAACATAGTTTCATGTGGTACTAGCCCTATTAAGAAATTGTGTGAAGTTCCGCAGCTTAGGCTTTGTATGTCAAGAATCAAGAAACAGCATCGAATGTTAGGTCCCCCAACTGGTTTCACTAAAAAGTTTCCTCAGGGGCTTATTTAATACTTTGCAAATGTGGCTTATATACGTTTAAACTTACCACTGTGGGCATCCTCTTCCCCAGAAGCCAGCGGCTTTTTCTTCCACTTCCAGTAAGATATAGCAAGGCGAGGTTTAGCCTGCTTAGGCATTTTGCACTACCTTCATTGAAAGAGTGTATGTGCCATAGAGTGCAGCTCAAAATCGATAGATAGTATCGCTTCCACTGAGATTTCAGTTCTGCAGACCATCTAACCTACTGGCATCTACAGTGATTAAAAGCCATCTAATGTAACTCCCCATTTTTAACAGTGTGTATCCCCTAGTAATGACTGTGCAAGTGGCTAAAATGCTTGTATTTACGCAAATCAAACATAGCACTTAAACGAAAATATTTAAAAAACTTAAAACATTATTTTATTTCATTATCATGCTAAAGGCTTCACAAAATTCAAAATCACCTCACAGGGAGTGCCCTCTAATTACCTCCCCCAACATTATGTGATGCTTGTTTACACCACTGATTTGGGCTTTCCAGGATATGATCAACCGCAGCCAAGCACAGTGTAAAAAGTGATAGTCCGCACTTTTGGCTGTATGCTGCCATTCCCCTATTGCTTCCGCCACAGGTGTCAAACTAAAGGCAGAATTCAGCCAGCCTCACTATTTTATGTGGCCCGTGAGACTATTAGTCTATGCTAACTTAAATTAGTCTATGGTAACTTAAAACCCATGCTGCCCATAAATGAAATCTCATGCAACGTACAGTACTTCAATTTTGTGACCTGCGAAGTGACATATCGCCACTAGAGTACAGTGTTTCTACTTCAGCATTTCACAGCTGATTTCTCAACAAATAGAGTTATGCTGGACATACACTAGTGATGGGCCGTTCGCGAACGAGCCGGCTCTAAGAGCCGGTTCTTTGACGAGAACCAGAGGAGCAGATGCCCACTTTGAGTAGAGCCGGTGCCTCAGCCACCCAACTCAGCTTTGCTCTGCTCTGTGATAAAGGGCGCTGAGTTGTAGTCCTCCTCCTGTAGCTTGTAGGGGTGTATGGGGCGGAGCAGAGCAGCAGCAGCAGGAGGGATTGCCCCACTCAGAGAAGCAGCCTGGAGTTGTCATGGACACGGGACGGGGCTTTTCTTCCATATCTGAGTGGCTTCTAATGATATTCAAAGAAGAAGAGCCGTTTGAGAGCCATACGAGCCGGCTCTTTAATGGGAGCCGAGCCAAAATAGTCGATGCTCTTAAAAGAGCCGGAATTCCCATCACTAGCATACACGACTCAATTTTGCCGCTCAATTCTCCCGCCCGATCGATTCCCCGCTTGATTCTGCAAGCGATTCTCTTATCTTTCTCTAGTTTTTCTTATCTTTTTCCATTGTCCTCAATTTGGAATCGAGCTGTGAAACAATCGGGCGAGAGATCGGACATGTCGGAAATTATCTAACGAGTCATCTAAATAGCTCAGAATCCAGCCGTGTATTCTCAGCATTACAGACTGCCCAGCCAGTTAATGGTGAACCAGAACTCCGAGGAGTGTGTAAGGCACTGAAAGAGATCAAAAAGCCCTCTTTGAAAATGTTATGCAAAAAAGAAGTAGGCCTTCTTAAAACAGAAGGTATTTACAATTATTCAGTTTGGAGTGAGCTTTGAGGGGACCCACAGTGAATCAATGCTGAATATGCAAATAATCCTTGATAGCTAAACACACCTCCAGAACCACTGGAAAGCAATAAAGTGTCAGCTTGGATTAGTTTGGTTCTGTAGTAGTCACACATCATTACATTCCAGCGGTTCTGGAGGTGTGTTTAGCTATCAGGGACAACAAAGAGATGATTTGCATATTCAGCAGTAATGCACTGTGGGACACCTTACAGCTCACTCCAACCTGAATAATTGTAAATAACTGGGGCCATATCCTATTGCTGAACTTGCGAGCGCGAAGCACTGGCGAGTTCTTAATTTAGGTGATGGGAGCATCGCCTAATCCTATTCAATTTAAAACACCCCCCCCCCCAAACAGAAAAGAACTCAATTGGGCGTTATAATTGCCCAGCGAGTTCTTTACACGGTATCCAATTACCCTTTTCATGCCTCTGGGAAGCGATGCTTCCCGGCAGACATGAGCGTTAGCTTAGACCTGCAAAAAGCAGGTCTAAATCAGCTAACACATGTCGTTGCCGCAGCATCTGGGGGTCTCCTTTAATAAGGAGACCCCCAGAGCTCCCTGTCGGGTCGCCGCACATGTTAGAAGCCCCCCACGTAGCTCTGCCAGACACCCCTGTAAAGATACATACCACCGCTAATCACCCGACGCCTCTTGCCGCAAAATCCATCGCATAATTACAGTGTATCTATCACTAATTACTGTGCGTATAGGAGCCTGGGCAAAGCATCTTTGAATCTGCAGCTGGGGCTCCCCATTGGTCTGTTGTCTGAGCCAATAAAATGGTTCAGACAGTGGACCAATTGGGAGCCCTGGCTGCAGATTTAAAAATGCTTTGCCCGGGCTCCTATGCGCAAAGAAATTACAGTGATAGATACACTGTAATTATGCATTGGATTTTGCGGTGAGAGGCGTCAGGTAAATAGCGTTGGTATGTATCTTTACAGGGGTGTCTGGCAGAGCTACGTGGGGGCTTCTAAGGTGTGCAGAGACCCAACGGGGAGTTCTGGGGGTCTCCTTATTAAATGAGACCCCCAGATGCTGCGGCGGAAGATGGCGGAGTAATGCTCCCTAACGATCGCACGAAGGATATGGGCAATAGGATTTGCCGGTAATCCTTGTGCGATAGCAAGGTGATAAGTAGCTCGCATCTGCAAGCTACTTATCACCTGGAATAGGATATGACCCCTTGTGTTTTAAGAAGGCAAACTTCTGTTCCTGAACAAGTACAAATTATAAATGTCAACACTAAATCCCAAAATGTCCAAGAAGGGAAAAGTTGAGGCCAAAGGAAGACAATATCATGAAAGGTGGGAAGGCAAATATTTTTGGCACTGTGAGCAGACAAACCAATAAGTATTTTGTGTTATGAGGCGGTGTCGGAGGTGAAGGAGTATCAGCATTTATAGCCAATATTGCTAAACATAACGGTCAAGAAAAACATAACTTTCCAAGAATTAAAAGGCAGACTTCAATCCCAACAGGAAATGTTTACTAAAGCCACAGCCAAAAATGATGCAGCAGTGAAAGCTAGGTTTACTATGGCTGAAGAAATTGCATGAACTCCCAGGTGTTTTTTCAGTGAAGGCCTTTTTGAAGCAATGCATGCTAAAAGTGTGAGCAGGTTTGCCTGGACCAGATACCGACTACCAAATGTTAGTTTGAGGCTGTTAAATAAATGTTACGGTAAGTCTTAATTAACATTTTATTTTGGCCTGCAACTTACATTGCTTTAGATTTTGGCCCCTTTGATTTTGGCTCAGTCAACTTCATGACAGTAAGGTGAGGGATTGCTATGTGCTTTCCTTTACTTTAGTTAAAGGGCTCCTGAAGTGAGAGAAATATGGAGGCTGCCATATTTATTTCCTTTTAAACAATACATGTTGCCTGGCTGCCCTGCTGTTCCTCTGCCTCTAATGCTTTTACCCATAGACCCTGAACAAGCATGCACATCAGATGTTTGACTGAAAGATCATCAGGATGCCAGGTAACTGGTATTGTTTAAAAGAAAATAAATTTGGCAGCCTCCATATCTCTCTCACTTCCTTTGTCTTTTATGCTCCCCAGAATGTTTCTAATATTAGGAATGGGCCTTCATTGGAAAAAAAAAGTCTCTGATTGGCCACCTAATTCACAGCTAAACCATTGACTGCCTAGGGCATCCTAGGGATAAAATCTTACGAAATGAACTGAATATCTCCAATATGGCCATGGGTAAAATGGCAGCTGGATAAGGGGCACTGTTGCAGGAAGTCCGAGCATATCCTACACTCAGCTGCTGTACTCAGATTACACTATTTCAGACAGCCATTGCTACATCCAAGTCTTCTGTGGAAGAAGATGTATGGCAGATCACAGATCTCCACTTAATGTTCCACTGCTGTTTCCAGACATCATACATTACACTCAGAGGAAACTGTCTCTATCAAGCAAATTAGAATCATTTATTTGATCTGTGTTATGGATAAGGCTGCTATTATCCACACAAAATGCAGGAATGAGATCTTTGAGTCAGATGTTTCCTCTTAAAGATATAAACATTGACGTGATAATTTGTCTTCAAATACTAGCACTGTTACTGAAAACAAAACCAAAGATGGGAACGCAACATTTGCAGACAGCATGCTAAGCCCAAAGATTGTAGAAATGTATTGTACATATAGGGTGAGTGAAGGGACAGAAACAGTATGAATAGGAGCTCCATGATTAGTTCATCTGATTCTGGTAGAGGTTTTGGAATAATAATGCAAGCAATGAAACAACTAGTTTTGGTCCAGAATATTATCTGATCTATTCAGCTTGCAGATTCAGCAGTGGAGAATAGTGGCACTCGCTTCCATCAGCATATAATGCTTGCTTGTGAGTGATTGGTCAAAGTATGATAGGATTCATTGAAGGCAGGCTCATCTCAGACAGTATAATATCTGTACTACGCTTATCTAAGAGTAGACATTCATTTTTTCCCATTACGTTTTGCACCCGACAAATGTTCTGCAATTCCTCTATCCGAAGACATAAGAACAAAAGCTGGTTAGGTGACACCTTTAACGACTAACTTTACAAGATTTCTTTGCAAGCTTTCAAGACTTTAAGTTTCTTCTTCAGGCATGATACAGAACTGGATAAGAACCATCTGGCCAGGCATAAAATCTTCCTCCCCTGCAGTCACCCTTGCCTCAGTATTAAGGCATAAGTGACTCTTTGCCACTGCTGTGGCTCTTAAAAAGGACCAATGGGAATCCCATTGGTTCATTGGTCAGGATCAAAGAGAATCCTTCATGGGAAATACAAATATACTGGTTGCTGGGTTTCCAGCCATTTTGCATTGTTTGGTAGTTGTTAATGTGGTGAGAGAGGACAGCTGGAGAACGGCTCTTTGGGAAATTCTTTTCAATGTACCCCAGTTTTGAAAGCCAGTTGGATTGGCATGGGACTGGGTAAGGGGTTCACTGATCTTTCCCTCCTGGCCATCTAGCCTCCTGACCAGGTAATAAGTTAATGTATTTTCAGAGGGATAGGAAAAAAAAAGATTGCTTATAGTTAATAAACTGTGTGTGTGTGTGCATGGGTATGCGGACAAAGTGCGTTTGCCAGCTCCTGTACTGCATGTGGTACAGCCCATTTTTTTGTCACTTACAATAGGTAGTAGAAATCCGACAGAAGCGACAGGTTTTGGACTAGCCCATCTCTTTTTAGGGGACTCTTAGCAAGGCTTTTATTCTTTATAAAGATATTTCCTAAAAAGGATTTAAACAATGATGCTGGCCAGCTTCCTTGCTTCCTACAGTTTTTTTGGCAGTTGGACAGAGCAACTGCCATTCACTAAGTGCTATTGAAAATAAATAAATCCCTGAGAATCCCCCATGAAGAGATGGACTAGTTAAAAATCTGTCGCTTCTGTCAGATTTCTATTACTTACTGTAAGTGACAGCAACCTAGGAGAAAAGTAATTTATGGCTCATTTTAGTCTGAAAAAAAAACATACTTCTTATTTGTATATGTTTGCACATATTTAAAATTTTAACATTTTTCGCTGTAGTGCCCCTTTAAGCAGGCTTAAAGGGATACTTAAGTGAAGGGGGAAAAATGAGTTTAACTCACCTGGGGCTTTCCTCAGCCCCCTGCAGCTGATCGGTGCCCTCGCAGCTCCGCTCTGATGCTCCTGGACCAGTCGGCGGCGACTTCCGGTTTCGCCATCACCGGCCGACAGGCATGGGAACGCGAGTGATTATCCGCGTTCCCAGCCATTATGGCTGGGAATGCGGAGAATCACTCGCGTTCCCATGCCTGTCGGCCGGTGACGGCAAAACCGGAAGTCGCCGCCGGCGGGTCCAGGAGCATCAGAGCGGGGCTACGAAGGCATCGATCGGCTGCAGGGGGCTGAGGAAAGCCCCAGGTGAGTTAAACTCATTTTTCCCCCTTCACTTAAGTATCCCTTTAAGGAGAAACTTTAACCAAGGATTAAATTTCCTTCCAATCAGTAGCTGATACCCCCTTTTCCACCAGAAATCTTTACCTTTTCTCGAATAGATCATCGGGGTGGGGGGGGTCTGCATGGCTCATATTGTAGTGAAACCCCTGCCACAGTGTGATGTCATGACCATTGTCCTGACAGCTTGCCATCTGTGAACCTCATTGCATTGTGGGCATTGTGTGAAATAACTGCTTTTTCCAACTGCCATGCTCTCAGTTAGGCCTGAAACCCACCAAAAAGTGCAAAGCACTCTCGCAATCGCTAGCAGTTTGTGATAGCGTTTTACAAGCGATTTTGGGAGAGCGATTTCCCTGCTCCAATGCAATTCATTAGGATGGAAACGCTCCCAAAATGCTGCATTTCCTGCGATTGCAATTTCAATCTGTTCCATCCATTTACATTGGCAGCGTATTTAGGAAAATCACTAGCATTTGAAAGTGCTCCATAAACGCTAAAAAAAACGCTCTATTGGGTTTCAGGCCTAATGAACATTCCATACAGATCACCTGGCAGATATAAAGATGTCACCACCAGTGATAAATTTCAGAATGTAAATCAAAATGAGGAAAGATTTTACAATGGGGAATACTGGCTAAATAATCTATAGCTTAATATTGTAAAAAATAAGCAATTTTATCCATTATGCGATTTTCACTACACTACTTGTTTAAATCATTTACTTGTTGATCAGTTAGCTTGCAGCCAGGTGTATAGGGTCTTATGAAAAGTGCTCTCTAGTGTATGGAATAATGTCATTAACTAGAGCGCCCAGAAGATTAAAAACATTGAAATCATTACTGCTATCAATGTATGTTGACACTGACCTATAATCCATAGTGCTGCTATGAAAGTACAACTGTGACCAGCAAAACTGACACGTTTTATAAATTCAAATCATTATGGGTGTTTTCCTTTTTTATGTTTTGCTGGGAGAAGACTTCTATACAGCTATTTGCAGCACCTCTTTCTGTTACTCATTAGTGTACTGTAGTGTAGACCGCTAGCTTAACAAAAATAAATAAATGGTAGTTACTTTCCAAATCAGTTCTCGTTAGAGTGTTTAGATTCAAACTGCCCGATTCTTAATTGTCAGACATCCTAACAAGAGAGGAAACTTGAGAAATCAAGAAATGTAAGCTTGTATATAAACGATCAGAATGAAAAACACAACTTTCTTTAGTTAAAGTGCAAAATTTAGAGACCTTGGATGAAATTACCAGATAAAAAGTAGATTTACAGAACACATCAAAAAACAAGATTGATGGTTCCCCATATCTGCAGACATGTGGGTAAGCCCCACAGCAAGTAGCAAAGCCAAACTTATAAAGAAGAATCCCTATACTAACGGTGGATGTAATCACATCTTACAAATACAATGAGCGCATCCACAATGCACTCATTGTATTTGCCATGTGATAGGATGAAAATCCTGAGGGCGGGCTTACCTGAGGTAATCACAGAGCCATGGGTCCTGAACCTCATGGGGTGTTATAAGGCATCAGGGGGGCTAGCAGCAGAATTCCCCTTTGCCATTGCACTCACCAGGGGCCATATGCAATTCAATAACAACAATGAAACATTTGTAAAGCACTTTTCTCCTATAGGACCCAAAGTGTATAAACATGTCTCAGATCAGTACATAGTAAAGCGTAGAGGGGAAAAAATTATGTGATCATAAATGCCAGCCTAAACAGGTGACTTTTCAGTTTTCATGTAAGCGTGTCCAAGGTTGGAGCTGTCTTGATTAAGTTTGGCAAGGCATTCCACAGGGTAGGGGCAGCATTACAGAAAGCTCTGGCTCCAAAGGTTTTTAGTTGGACTCTGTGGGTGGTTAAGTTACTGGATCCTTCTGACCTCTGTGGGAGGTGTAGTGCAGTTGCAACAAATCCTTCAGGTATCCAGGGCCTAGATCATATAGGGATATGAATGTTAGCATGTCAATTTTGAAAAGGATTCTCCATTTTATGGGTAGACAGTGTAGTGAGCAAAGGATTGGTGTTATGTGCTAACGGCAGGTTGGCTTGATAACATCCTTGCGTCAGCATTCTGTACTACCTGCAGGGAGTGTAGGTCCTGAGTGTTCTCCCAGAAAATAAAGTATTTTAGATGTTACTTTGTTACCTACTTTTTAGAACTGTTTTAAGTGCTGAAAAGCATTTTTTTAGATAAGATGTGAAAAGATCACCGGGAGAATATTAGGATAAAAGTGAATTGAATAAGGGCCCAGGTATCTTTAAATGTTGCATTGTGTCTCTGCCTAGCCTCTTGAGCTCCTCATATGTTAATTATAAGCCAGATGGAGCAACTACCATTTTTTGGTTCAGTTTAAGTGCAGCTGAATACTTACAAAAGGCTTCTTCACCAGCCAATAGGAAGGCTGCTACAGCAGCCTTCCTTGTAGGTCCATTTCAAAAGACCTCCATAGAAGAAACATGATTTCCATGCTTAGACTAAGAAAACTATGTAAAATATGAGTGTGTGTGTTTTTAAAAGCTTTTCTTTCTGTGTATAAAATGTTTAATAAGTAAATATCAGTGTATTACTAACAGGTACAGTATACACATAATCGATTCACTATAATTCTACAATGTAATCCACAATTATTCTATTTCAAATCTTCCGTCAGGTTTGTCAAAACATCCCTTTAAATACTGGCACATCTAACTTGTTCAGGTTAAAGGGATGAGTTGGCAGCACTATCAAATGTAATGTAGCTTGTGTGGTGGTTTCGGTCCTAATCACATTGCCCTTCATGTAATTTCCTTGACGGTGCCGTCCATTACAGTGTCCCCAAATATACTGTAGCACCCTCTATAAAACCGCTTGTTATTATTATTATGTATTTATATAGCACCAACATCTTCCGCAGTGCTTTACAGAGCATATATAGACTTCTCACTAACTTTCCCTCGGAGGAGCTCACAATCTAATCCCTACCATAGTCATATGGTTATATTGTGTAGTATATGTATCATAGTCTAGGGCCAATTTTAAGGGGAAGCAAATTAACTTATCTGTATGTTTTTGGGATGTGGGAGGAAACAGGAGTGCCCAGATGTAGAAAACCCAGAGAACATACAAAGTCCTTGGAAATGTTGACCTGGCAAGGATTTAAACCCAATGTTGCAAAGCAAGGGTGCTAACCACTAAGCCACCATTCTGCCCATGTTATTCTAGTACCTTTATTACAATGTTGTTATATTATGGTGGCTTCCAAAGTAACGCTCCCTAAAATGGCATCCTCAGCAGCAATGTCCCTTATTATGTTTTTTCCTCCATTATAATGCAAACTTTGTAGTGCAACTAGCCAGTAACCTTAGTCTATCCCTTCCCAACTGCCATTTAGGAAATGCTTTTTAAAACAAAGAAAGCCCTGAGAATCCCCCACGAGGAGATGCATTAGTCTAAAAACCTGTTGATTCTGTCAGATTTTAACTACCTCACGACTGCCAATTACCAACGCCGATTGGAGGTCGCAAGGTGGAAGCCCCAGGACTGCATAACGCCTATTGGCATCAAATCCTGGAGCTGCAGTTTAGCAGGGAACGTGCGTGGATGCGCAATCGGATCGCTGTCCTTTTCAATTCAGGATAGGGCAGGGGGTGGGAAGGAGAGGGAGGGAGGAGGGAGAGGAAATCAGGCACTGAAAGCCTGAAAAAAACAAAAACACAGGATCGCAGGAGCGATCAGACACCTCCAAAAGAATATCCTGTTAAGGACAAGAAAAGGAGGTAAGATTCATTTGTGTGCTTAGTTGTAGGGCTGTGCAGCAACCTGACAAAGCTGCACAGCCCTGTGTTATGAAAAATGGCCTGGTCACTAGGGGGGTGTAAGCCTGTGGTCCTGAAGTGATTAATTGCTTACTTTTTTCTGCTATCATTGTCCTTTAATCTGGATCAAATTCCAATTCCTCCAAATGCCATCTGATTACCTCTGACAAAAAAGTCTAGTCAAAGATTAAAAAAAGTAGAGAATTTTAGATATCACTTTTGAGTTCTCAGTGTTTTTTTCACCATAAAGTGAGGCGAATGAGTATGATACAATTCGGTAAATTATCAATTACAAACGATTATTCATATGAATAATCAGAAATGATCCTTTGGGACCACTAATGAATGAAAATCTCCTAACCAATGCAATCAGATGAATGAAATCGATCCAATTTTGGGGCCAATGCCATCAAATGATCTGATTGTTTAGGAGATTTTTATCCAATAGTTGTCCCAAATGATTTCCGATCGTTCATGCGAATAAACATTTGTAAACAATCGTTCGGCAAATTGTAATATTAGTGGCCACCTTTAGGCCATTTGAAAAAAAGATAAGACAGCATGCGCAACCCACTTCAGTACCATAAAGGTGCTCACTAACGATAAAATTTACTGAACAATCGTTTACAAACGATTCTTCGTATGAACGATCAGGAATGATCGTTTGGGACCACTGATGGATAAAAATCTTCTAACTAATCTGATCAGATTAATGAAATCAATCTGATTTTCTGATTGATCCCATCAATCTGATTGGATTTGTTAGGTGACTTTTGTCCATTAGTGGTCCCAAACGATCATTCCTGATCGCTCATATGGAGAATCGTTGGTAAATGATCGTTTGGCAAGTTGTACTGTTACTGGCCACCTTAACTCTATTTAGTGTGATCCAACTGCAATTATTTAAGTGTAGTGAAGATAACACCAATAATGCAAACCAATCATTTTAAAATGAATGGACCTTGCGCAAAGGTGGATCAGCGCATCACCAGGCCGCCTCCAAATGGCCACCAATCAAAGGTGCGCTGAGCCCCCCCAAGAAACTACAAACGCACCTTGAAACCAAACAGAAGCTCTGCATAAACATCAATAAGCAATGCTATTACATGGGAGCAGCTGACCAAAGTTACTTACATTTGTACATGGCGAGGAAGTTTTTGTTGTGTTATTTTCTCTAGAATAGCACAGCAAATATAAAGTAGTGCCACAGACAAGAGAACCACAAGGCAGTAACAATTACCTGGATGAATGGCACATACTTCATAAATGACTACAACCATCTTGCAGCCCAGACCATCAAGGAAGGATTATGCTTTACTTTTTACTTCAATCCAATGAAAGAAGATCTATATATTTCTTTAATACACGTATAAATCCCGAGGGGGTGCCATGTGCCAACACTCTGAAAAAAAATAATCTTCCAAATTCTCCCAAACCCGCTGTGTTATGATTTCATCCCATGAAATACAACACCTTTTCATTAAAACTCATAAAACAAAATCCTAGTGGATCCTGTCCAGGCTCAAATAATAAGCAGTTATTCCGGTGATACTTAGACTAGTGAGAGCTGGACAACTGTCAGATGGCATGTTCTTGGAACAGGTTTACAGGGCTTTTTTATGAGCTTAGGCAGGGTCAATCTGCTGGCTAATTGCATAACATTGGTACAAGCTGATACCTTCCACCCATATGTGTTTTGTGCAGCATTATAGTCATACTATGGTTAGCACAGTATGACTATGTATATCATAAACCATAAATCAACAGTCACAGGCAAATAACTAAATAGACAGTTTAAAGGTGGACTCTAGGTAAACCAGTAAAAGATATGCCCTGCCAAAATATTTTCACCCTCTTCAGCTACTCATGTGATTTATGTAGCCCGGCAAAATTACATAACCAGATGACGTACAGCGTTTTTCAGTTACCTACTGCTCCTCAATGCAGGTCATTTGGGCACTTAAAGGGCTCGAGTCACAAAGTGGTGATAACCCAGTTTAGACTTTAGGCGTGATAACCATTTTTATCATGCCTAAACTCAGATTAGGCATGATAAGTTTAGGCATGATAAATTTAGGCATGATAACTTGATAAGTTTAGGCATGATAAGTTTAGATCGCGCACAAAGTCCCGCACGCAAAGCAGCGCCATTAAACTCTATGCACAGTGCACCAGACTTTGCTAGCGCAAAACTTTTGATCAGCTGTGCACTGCGGTGCTAACCCAGTTGGTGCTTAAACTTATCACGCCTAAAAACTTATCACACCTAAACTTATCATGCCTAAACTTATCACACCTAAACTTATCACACCTAAACTTATCATGCCTAAACAGAGTTTAGGCGTGATAAAGGGCTTTTCACTAGCGTGCTAACTGTTAGCACCGCTTTGTGAATCAGGCCCATAGACTGCAATCATGGCTGTAACTAGAGGGGAGCAGTCCCTGTGACTGCAGGGGGCCCAGAGGTATGGGGGCCCCAACTACTAACCTACCATCGCTCTGATACTCCAGATCAGGTGTTTTTGTGGCTACACATATTATAGATGTGAAGATCCTGATGGCCACACTTGTTTTATTACCTCTGTAAGATGGGCCCCCAGGTTGTGAGGGTCACCAAGGGGAGGCAAGAGAATGGTTGTGAACATTAAGGGGGCCCCATCCAAGTTTTGATGGGGGGCCCCATGATTTGTACTTACATTACTAACCACAATGTTAATTGGGGCAACAGCGATGCCCAGTGTATCATTTGGGTGTGGGACAAACCGAAGCCCAAGGTTAAGATAAAGAAGGGATGAGTAGGGTTAGGTGTAGGGTAGCAGTAGGGCTAGTTTTACGAGTAGCAAAGGGTGATGATTAGTGTTAGGAGTAGGTAGAAGCCTTAGTAATATCAGCAGTATTAATATCACCCAAATTCCCCGGTGCCCTTTTTATATGTAAGCACTGCTCCTAGCCTGCAGGATGGACAGTGGTCTATTCTTTCATAGCAGATGCATGTATTTTTTATTTTCTAATCTCTTTCAATTGTGCTTCAGTATCAATTAGAACATATTTTGATCCTGATGATATTATGCGCACCTACATTTATGATGGCCTTTAATTTACACTGCCAAGCACTTTGCTTTGTAGAAAGTTGTAACTGTAATTGCGTTCCTATTCATTCATGTCCCCGCTAATCGGCGGCAACGATAGCTGCCCGCTCCCATTCACTAACTTTTGTGGCCCTGGGACTTCAAATGAAGTTTCTCAGGGCGTGATTATACTGCACCTGGTGCAGTAAGTAGTTAGACCACAAACACAAAGCAAATGCAATGTGATTGCTTGCTGACATTCCCCATATAGTATCAGTGAGGTTGTTCAAAGGATAATGATAAAGGATTATACTATAAGCTGGACTGGTTCGGGTAGTTATGAGGTCAGTATTTGAAATGCATTTAATGACTTTTTAGAACTTCAAGAAGCTTTAAATGAAAAGAATCCCAAAGTTGCAAGTTACAGTTAGAAAACAATTAAAATGGTGAATACAATCTTTTCTGCACCTGCAGTTTACAGAAACTTCTTGTAACATGCAAAGCTCCTAACACACAATTACTCAATTTCTCAATGACCAAGTTTGTCAGCTTTGCGGTTTTTGGCATCAATAATTTGCATTGAAATCTGATTTGTGGCTCCATCCCCTTTTCTGAATTTGAACCCTAGTCACCCAATGACCAACTGTACCAGGTTTGAGGCTTGTGCCATTAACAGTGCAAGAATGGCAGCAATGAAATATTCCTCTTGAAAATCAATAGGTGAATTTTGAATGGCTTTTGTGGGCTCCACCCACTTTTCTGAATATTAATCCCAGTCACCCAGTGACCAACTGTGCAAAGTTTGAGAACCCAAACATTAACAGTGTAAGAATGGCTGCAGTTCACATTTTCCCAGTGAGATTTCTATTTGTGACTGATGACCCGGCGTTGCCCGGGTGTGCATTTGGCTGGTGTTGGCTGCGCCCACTTTTCCTAACCCTAACACACAATTACTCAATGGCCAAGTGTGTGAGCTTTGCGGTCTTTGGCATCAATAATTTGCATTGAAATTAAACTAATCTGATTGGCTGTTTGTGGCTCCACCCCCTTTTCTGAATTTTAACCCAAGTCACACAATGACCAACTGTACTAGGTTTGAGGCTTGTGCCATTAACAGTGCAAGATTGGCAGTAATTGACTATCCCCCTTGAAAATCAATAAGTGAATTTTGATTGGCTTTTGTAGGCTCCACCCACTTTTCTGAATATCAATCCCAGTCACCCAGTGACCAACTGTGCCAAGTTTGAAAACCCTACCATTAACAGTGTAAGAATGGCTGCAGTTTACCTTTTCTCAGTGAAATTTGTATTCGTCTCTGCCCAGTTTTTGGTTATGGGGATAAAAAGTATCCTGTATGTTATTCCAGGTAATGTACTATGTGTGTGCCAAATTTCATTCACAGTTAATGTATTTACCGCATTTAAAGAGAACCAGAGACGAAGCATCCTCATGTATTTTATTACATTTATCAGTGGGAACATGACAGTAAACACCTACCATGCTTTTAGTTTTATTCTTCGCTGCCTAATCTGTCTGTTATCAGCTGTGATAAGAATCCCCAACTGAGCATTCAGTCTAGGTTTAACCTGGATTCATTACAGCTGAGTCAGTCTTCTGTGGAGTCTTTTCAAGCCCAAGCCTGCCCCCTTATGGCTCAGCTTTCCTGCTTTG
Source organism: Hyperolius riggenbachi (assembly GCF_040937935.1). Classification (NCBI taxonomy): domain Eukaryota; kingdom Metazoa; phylum Chordata; class Amphibia; order Anura; family Hyperoliidae; genus Hyperolius; species Hyperolius riggenbachi. The sequence goes on from NC_090646.1 coordinate 181,264,007, forward strand.
CATACTTAGAGCTCTGATGACATGGGAGGGGCTGCTGCTGCCGAGAAAGAAGCTCTATTAGAGACACTTTCTACAGGCAGCCACACAGCATGCCAGAATAATAAAGTTGAAAGCACACAGATGAAAGGCTGCAGCAGCCCTGCTTGTCTATAGTTTTATAGAGGCTAGACAGCACATCCAGAACAGCTTATAACCTGAAAGCAGAAGGGATATGAGCCGGCGGCCCTATTGGATTTTTACTGGAGCAATAATGGATAAAAAACACTCAAAAAGGCACATCAGAGTGGCAAAATTATCAGGTAGAGCATTTATTCTTTACAAGCTGTCAACTGATATGTTTATTTTGTGTGAATCGTTCATCTCTGGTTCCCTTTAAATGTATAATCTTTTCCTTTGAAACTTTGAAAGCGACTTTCTCAAAAACTACAAGGTCTTTTTGTAAACATTTTTTTGCTCTTGTTCCCACTGTTCTTCGTAACATATCTGGCAAATGTCATGTTTCTAGCATGTAAGGGGGCTTTGCTATTACCGTTAAAGTTGGTGGGTTTTTAATGACAAATCACGACTCATGATTCATGACTACATGCAGTTATTCGACTCAAAACCGCACTCGACTCGGTTATGTTTCTATTTGTGATCATGATCACAAGTCAATTCATAAGTGGGCAGAGTCGAATTCGTGATCACTCGAATTGTTGATTGGGGGTATCCGATCATCACTGATTTACAACTCACATAAAATGCGCACAGGACATAACAGGTGCGCAGCGTTTACTTGCAGTTACAGTTGAGATTTATGTATACAACACCTAACTTTTTTGTTTTGATTTGAAATGTGCAAACATCTTTTACCAAAGGGCAACGTTTTCATGACTGTTTTATTCCTCACACTTAATTGTGGGCATGTAGCTTAAAGGGAAGGTTCAAGCAAAATAAAAAAATGAGTTTCACTTATCGGGGGCTTCTCCCGGCCCCATGCAGCCATCCTGTGCCCTCGTAGTCACTCTCTGCTGCTCCAGTCCCCCGCTGGCAGCTTCCTGACCTCGGAGGTCGGCGGGCCGCATGGCGTACATTTTTACGCATTCCCGATAGTTCAGGAACATTAACGCATACATTTTTATGCGTTACTGGTTCAATGCGCAAATTTTTACGCATTGAACCAGTAATGCGTAAAAATGTATGTGTTAATGTTCCTGCACTAGCAGGAATGCGTAAAAATGTACGCAATGCGTCCCGCCGACCTCCGAGGTCGGCAAGCTGCCAGCGGGGGACTGGAGCAGCAGTGAGAGACTACGAGGGCACAGGATGGCTGCATGGGGCCGGGAGAAGCCCCAGGTAAGTGAAACTCATTTTTTTATTTTGCTTGGACATTCCCTTTAAAACAGAGTCTTGACTCCTGGCAGCAGATTCTGTGCAAAGTGCCAATTTTCAAGTCGTCTGGCCAACGTACTTTACAGACCTACTGAACAATGCATGTTAATTTTATGTGCTGAACCTGCAGCCCCCTTTTTTTAATCAGCAGATCCGAGCTGTGAATGTGCGGAGCCACATCAAGGGTGTTGCAATAGATATTTGATTTTCTTCACAGTTTGAAGCCATCTGGAATAATATAGTGAATACCATTATGTTAAACTCTTGGCTACACTTCTTTGGCAATGTAAATGAGAGTTTGAATATGAAATCACCTTTTTTGGTGCTTACATGGGAATAAAACAAATTTAAATGACATTTCCCTCCAAGAAATGTTGTTAACTAAAGAAACGTTCTAATTGCCGCAGCTAAAGCGGATTTAGTGGCTAGTAATGACACTGCAAGAATTTATCAGCCACTAACAGTAGATGAAGACGTCTAAAATATTCAGGATTGCATTAAAGGACATCTGAAGTGAGAGGGATATGGAGGCTGCCCTATTTATTTACTTATAAGCAATACCAGTTGCCTGGCTGTCCTGCTGATCCTCCGCCTCTAATACTTTTATCTATAGGTCCTGAACAAGCATGCAGCAGATCATGTGATTCTGACATTATTGTCGGATCTGACAAGATGAGCTGCATGCTAGAAGGACATAACCGCTAGGAAGCTGGTGACACGTTGTGCAGCAAAATGGAAGAAGAAAGAATATTACCAGCGCGATCACCTTCCTTGACTCCTCCTGGGCTGCCTTTGTCAGATGCCAAGTCATCATCACATCACCACCGCATGATGACACCTGATGTCCTTTAGCGGTACTGCAGGCTGTCAGTGTGCAGTGCCCATTGAGGAGTCGGCCTGTGTGTTCTCCTGGTTCCTGCTTCCTCCTGGATGAGCGGCTGGTCACTAGTAAGTAGGCAGATCTACTTGTGACCTGTGGCTGTGTGACTGTCCCTAAAGAGTAAGGGCCCATTTTCACTTGCACGGTTTCCGTACCGAGTCCGCAGAGTTTCCCCGCAGGCAAATCACGAGGGAAACTCTGCCATAGGGAACAATAGCACCGCCGGCCGAATCGCTTGCGCTAGCGATTCGGACGGCATTTCCATCCAAAATGGTGCAAAAGGCTGCGAATCCCATAGCCGTGCACAGACCCGGAAGCAGATGCATGCGGCTCAAATGGAAACGAGCTCTAATGGTTTGCGAGCCCACTGGGGGTGGTGCGCACATTTTTTACACGCTCGCCCTGTATGCAGTTTAGCCTACAAACTGCCATTTATTGGTCTATATTCGTATGTACCCAGTCCTCCTACTGAGGCTTAGACTTGGCTGGGCTATTTAGTATGCAGAGTCCCCCCCCCCCCTTCCTTCCCCCCAAGCATTCTGGAAGAAAAGGCAATATTTGTACTGGCTTTAGAGCTACTGCATAATCCATGCCTACCGCATTGATTATATAGTAACGGGCAATGCAGTAAGCGTGCATGATGGGAGTGCAGTATGACACGGCGCGCATGCGTTGTCTTACGGGTATCACAGTGTAGTACTTGCTGCCCAGCAGAAAGCATGTCACTAGCCGGGGGGCATTACTATGCATGTGACCCTGTTGCCGTATGATGGCACAGGGTCATATGAGGGTGGATTTCTGTGGTGCAATGCGGTGCTTAGTTCTTCAAATTAGGCCAACCCACCAAAATCATCAAGGTTCCCTCCTTGATTTGCAGTAATAGAAACAAAGTGCCCCAGCTTATGCAATAAGAATGAATTGCAATAAGCACAACAAATGAAGAGTGGACGTGTCTTCCAAAGCAGCAAAGCAGATGCTAACGTGAACCCGAGATGAGAGTGATTTGGAGGCTGTCATATTTCTGTACTTTTAAATAATACCAGTTTCCTGGCAGCCCTGCTGATCTATTTGGCTGCCTTGGTGATTAAAAGAAACAAGCATGCAGCTAATCTTGTCAGATCTGACAATATTGTCAGAAACCTCCGATCTGCATATGCTTGTTCAGGGTCTATGGCTGAACGTATTAGAGGCAGAGGATCAGCATGATAACCAGGCAACTGGTATTGCTTAAAGGGAAATAAATATGGCAGCCACCATATCACTCTTACCTCAAGTTCACCTTAATTTTGATTTTGTAGTACACCAAATCTAACTCAGATGCCAACCATATTCCTATAATATATGAGTTAAACCCCATCTCTGGGCACAGAAGTAAAAACCCCTTCTAATAGTTTAGGAATGAAATAACTCGGATGTTACCTTCCTTGTGTGATAAAAGCTTTCTGCAGCTAAATATCCTGTCTTGAAACTTGTATCACATGACCAGAAACTGCTTAGAGAAAAGGCCAGATTTTTTGGCTTTGTGGGGTATGGCCGCTCCTCAACACCATTATAATTATTTATTTTTAAAGGACAACTGAAGTGAGAAGAATATGGAGGCTGCCGTATTTATTTCCAGTTACCTGGCAGCCCTGCTGATCTGTTTGGCTGCAGTAGTGTCTGAATGACACCAGAAACAAGCATGCATCAGATCTTATCAGATCTGACAACACAATAATGTCAGAAACACCTGATCTGCTGTTTGCTTGTTCAGCGTCTATGGCTAAGGACTAGTTCACACTTACTTTAAAAAATGGTCCGTTCACGGATCAGTAGGGAACGGATTGGAACAGATGCGAATGGATCCAATGTTAACCTATGGATGATGGATCCCTTTACATCTGTCCATTCAAATGGATCCATTCCGCACGATCCGCTGAACGGACCGCAAGTTTCCTTCTGCAGCAATTTTTACGGACTGCTGAGCCCAGTGGAATGGAAACGGAAGCTGAAACACTACATTGGGGGCAATGAGAAAACTTTTCTTCGCACTAGTGAAGAAACGGACCGTTCTAAGGGGCAAAATCCATTTTGGTGATGGGTGTCGTGTTGGGGGGGGGGGGGGGGGATTGGGTTAGTGGGGAAACGGAATAGAAGCAGCTGAAGGCAAACGGAGTGAAAACAGATCCGATCGACCGGTAATCAGATCTGTTTTTATGGATCCGTTTGCCACTTAACACAAGTGTGAACCGGCCCTAAATGTATTAGAGGCAGACGATCAGCAGGCCAGCCAGGCAACGTGAGAGGAAATAAATATGTCAGTGTCCATATCACTCTCGCTTCAATTGTCCTTCAATTAATCAAATAGATAATTGAGTAGTAAAATCTGCTAAACGTTTTGGATAGTCTAGAAATGTGATACTAGACTAGAGGGACAAGGCGCTAAATGTTATGATTTTGAGGATGTTTGCATGTTAATTCTCAGCTTCTAAATTACAAAGTTCTTTCCTTATCAACAAGTTTGGAGTTAAAAGAAAACCACTCCGCTTTTACGGCTAAAGAGCACCATCTTCTCCTGTAACACGCTTGATGAATGTTTAGGTCATGTCATCTATTGGCAAGACATCAAAGAGAGCTGCCATTTTCATCAGAGGATTATTGTAAAAATTTATTGGAAGATCCAAATTCTGAAGATAAAAGTAAAAAGACTGAAAAGGTTAAACAGAAAAATGTATTTGTATTAAACATATTGCTAAGAAGCCTTTTTTTCTCTGGCGGTCATCAGGTTTATTAGTTGGGTTGTTTCTTGCTCTATACAAGAATGAAGATAACTTGTATCATATATCAAATACGGTTGCTGTGTAAGTTGGTTGAGCGTTGCACAGATTTTCTGTAAACCGTAAGCCTCAGTGTGTTAACATGGAGATACTGAAAATACTAGTACACTTATTCAAAGAGCAATGTGAAATGTCTACTAAGCCCTATAAGGTCAACTTCCAAACCAACACTCCAAAGCAGTTAATTACGGTAGACTGTCCACACTTTAGCTACATTTGGGCAGTGCAAGTTTGCTGGTTAGTGTCTTAGGTAGGGATGGTTCTGCTTTCCAATAAGTGTCCTTCCGATGTCTACAGAATACTGTGGAATTAAAAATTCCTGCATTCCGATTTCTGCAGAAAGTATTTTTTTTTTTATTTTGTCAATAAAGTAAGTTAATTATAATAATAACAAAAATTAAAATTTTGCAGACTCTGCTATGCGTATGTACGCTATTATGCAGAATCCGCCTTTCCGGTTGGCAACCATGGCAACTACTTCTACATACTTGCTCATGTTTTCTGATTGGCCTAAAAGTTCCACTTGTACAATTCTGCATTCTCTGATTCATCCAATGCCTCCGAAGCTGTTGATTGGCTTAATGTTTCCAATTCTCGGTAATGCAGGATTTTACTGAATTCCAATTTCCAGAAATCGAATTCCATTGAATTCAGAAGCTCTTCCCTAGTCTTAGGCTTTGTTCACATCTAAAATCAAAATTGCTGACGCCAGCGATTTTCAATTTTGGGCGTTTTATTTTTCCCCTCCCTGCATTCCACGGCATGCTACGGTTTTGTATCATATTGCTAAGCTGATAGTAGAATATCAGCTGCATGAATGGCTTGGCAATGATAGGAGGGGTATAATTTGCTTTCCAGGTTAATCCCAAATTTCTGGGGATGGGTAGTTTTCTACCATTCCACAGTGATAGCCACATACTACTAAAGGCTCGTACACACGCTTTACTTTCAGGAATGACGGTCCGTCAGACCCTTCCGCTGGGCAGGCGTTCCAGCGACAGTAGAGCGTGTGTACAGTCTGTCAGCAGATTGATAAGGCTGTTTCTGATTCTGAACGATCCGCTCAGTGGATCATTCAGAAACAGCCTTATCAGTCTGCCTGACAGACTGTACACGTGCACTACTGTCGCTGGAACGCCTGCCCAGCAGGAGGGTCTGACGGACCGTCATTCCTGAAAGTAGAGCTTGTGTACGAGCCTTTAGACTGCTGGGAGGGATTATAAGAGGCTTGCTGCGAACATGTCTATTTATGGAGGTTTTAACCAATTTCAGTTTGCTTTAAGAAGATAAAGGCTGGTGATATTGCTGGCCTTGTTTGTTCTATACATTACACTAGTGACAATGAAAATCTCTTGGACTCTGGTTGATATTTTGCAAGTGTCTGGATCCAAAGTGGACAAAGCACTTATCATAAGACAACTGCATGACTATGTGAGAGTGAAATTCTGTAGGAATAAGTCTTGCATCCAGCAGTCAGCAAGCTATGCCAAAGGGGCATCAAGAGTTATAACAAACAAACATTTTAGAAATAAGGACCTTAACAGCCCAGCAAAGCAAGCAAGCAGCCCATGAAGGCTAGTGAGAAAGATAGAAAGCAGTCCAGCAAGGTTATTCAGTAAGTGTCACTGTCGGGCATAAAATCAAAAATCAATTCTTTATTTTTATCTGGTAAACAAATAATAAGGATGCTAACCAGGCAATCCAAAAGTTAAAATCACTATTACTTTTCTTGTTGATAAATAATCATTCCCCAGTTTACCTGACTCTTACTTGATACACACAAAATTTGGTACACAAAAAGGAAGTTGCAGGGCATGCTGGGTTGTCCTTTTTTGCTTCTCTATTTTCCCTCAGACGTAACTAATGCAGCCTGATTGGCTGAAGCCTCAATCCTCCTGTTTTCTCCTCCCACACCTCTGTTCCTCTCTGATTGGCCAATATTTCTCATGCTGAGACAATGCACTTTCTATAGTAAAGGGCGGACAAATCAGGCAGAGGAGAGTAGGGCAGAAAATTACGTCAGGATTGGCTTCAAAATAGCCACACTTAAAATGGGAAATGCTACGAAGGATTCTCTCTTTTTTTACTGTAGAAAAATCACTAAAATCAAAACGCAATGCAATACATATGTTACGTAAGTAGAGCAAAGTATTTATCTACTTATATATGTGGATTTTTTCTGAGATAGTATGGCTAACAGCTCCTCTTTAACCCAGGGAGGCAAATCAAACCAGACCAGCAAGGTGTAAAACTAAAGCACTAGACCAGTGACCATCTCAGTAAAGCTTGAGGACATCTAGCACTAGGGGAGTGAAAAGGGAACAGAAGTGTCCTTCATGTACCAGAGGGATCCTAAATCTATGAGAGTGCCTTTTGCAACATAGCTCCTAAACACAGCCCTTTGTGGAGGTCAAACTCTACATATTTTTTATTCAGTTTCATAAATATAAAATGTGTTCCTGCAACCAAGCAATTTTGGTCTGGGCATATTTTGGAATGCTTTTATGCAACATGTAAATAATGGATGACTTTGATATACACATATTTTCTCTTTCTCATTTGAACTCTCAGTCTAATTTATTATATTCCAGACTTCAAGTTCAACAGCAAATGCATTATTAGTTTCCAAGAAGTGTTAAAGTGTGATCCAAGCATTTTATGCTATTCATTTTGTGTCTCCTGTTGGTTCAAAGTTCTTATTTTCTATTATGTGGGTTAGGACAAAGTGAACTGAAGATATTTCATTATTTCAAGACAAAAAATAAATTCCAGTAAGGTCCATGGCAGAAAAATATAGCTAATTTTAACATTTTTTTTCTACAGAATATAATATGTATTGAAGATCTTGCATATACTGCAATGACAAATTAATTTACTCCTGCTTTGTATGGGTAAAGGTACATACAGACATTAGATAAAAGTTGGCCAAAATTACCGATAATGGCTGCTTCAACCAACGATCGTTCACCTATCTACAGTGTGTATAGCATTCGCTAGACACCGCTCAAGGATCCAACATGTTGAAAGGCAACATGTGACATGATGAGATAAACATGTGCATGTACAGTACAAAATATATTAATAACCAGGCTGTTTTACTTGTTTACTTGTTTATTTTGCTGCCTGAAAGAGTTAATATCTAGGCATGGAAGTGACAGCTTCTGTCTTGTCAGTACCTTGTCGGCAATACAGAAAACATCACTGATAAACTAATTACAGTCATAAAAGTTTTCTGGCAGGAAACAACTTCTGAGCTCAGGAAAGAGATAGGACAAGGCCAATAGTTCATGTATTTTCACTCTGGGACACTTAAAGGATACCACAGCCGACAGGCTGTGGTAAAATAGAAGCTGCAATGTGGAGGGAAAGAAATACACATACTTACCGCTTCCATCATTCCCTGCCATCCGGTCCCGCTCGTCTCCTACAGCTGGTACCGGACCGACTCTCCTGACCTGTCACCCGGACATACTGCGCTTCGCATGTGCAGTATGTCCTATACTCTTCGCTTCTGCCGTCGCATCATGACGGCAGAAGTACGGACACTCCCCCGCCTCCTCCTCTCCCAGCGTGTGCGCTCCAGTATAAAGCTAGCGTGACATGCTAGCTGGAGTAGCGCAGGCAGCGGCGATTTGGTGACAGAGCTAGGGGGAGTAAGTTGGAATGGACGGGGGAAGTGGGCACTTAATATTATTGAAAGTGCCCACTTCCCATTCAAGGAGAGTCGGGCCGGAATCGGCAGCTGTAGGAGACGAGCGGGACCCGACGGCAGGGAACGAGGGAAGCATTAAATATGTGTCTTTCTTTCCCTCCACATTGCAGCTTCTATTTTACCACAGCCTGTCGGCTGTGGTATACTTTAATAGACTGTCACTGATTAGAGACAGTAAAACATTCAACTTACTTTGTAATTGCTTAAAGGGAACCAGAGATGAACGTTTCACACAAAATAAACATATCAGTCGATAGCTTGTAAAGAATAAATGCTCTACCTGATAATTTCGCCGCTCTGGTGTGCCTTTTTTAGTGTTTTTTATCCATTATTGCTCCAGGAAAAATCAAATATGGCCGCCGGCTCAAATCCCTTCTCCTTCCGGGTTATATGAGTTGTTCTGGATGTGCTGTCTAGGCTATATGAGACTATGCTGCTATCTAGGCTAAATGCAGCCTTTCATCTATGTGCTTTCATTTTGGTATGATCTGCCTGTAGGAAGTGTCACTGATAATAACTGCAGTTTCATTCCTATGAGAATCTAGTGCACACAGAGCACACAGGGATCATATTACAGCCACAGAGCTTCTCTCTCAGGAGCAGCAGCCCCTCCCAGTCATCACAGCTCTCAGTATGCAAAGCAGAAGATCTAAGCCAGGAGGGAGAAGGCTTGGGCTTGAAAGGACTCCACAGAAGAGTGACTCAGCTATAATGATTCCAGGTCAAACCTCGACTGAATAGTCGATGGATTCTTATCACAGTTGCTAATAGACTAATTAAGCAGATAACAATGAAACTAAAAGCAGGGTAGGTGTTTACTGCCATGTTCTCACTGATAAATGTAATAAAATACATGAGGGTGCTTCATCTCTGGTTCTCTTTAAATATAAAATACATTTTTAGAAGTTGGAGGATAAATATAATTGTTTATCTCATCAGTTTATTTACACCTCGGGTTCACTTTAAAGGGACACTTAAGTCAAACAAAAAAAATGAGTTTTACTCACATGAGGCTTCCAATAGCCCCCTGCAGCTGTCCGGTGCCCTCGCCGTCTCCCTCCGATCCTCCTGGCCCCGCCGGCAGCCACTTCCTGTTTCGGTGACAGGAGCTGACAGGCTGGGAACGCGAGTGATTCTTCGTGTTCCCAGACACATTAGCACCTTCTATGCTGCTATATGGTATAAGATATATGCTATAGCAGCATAGATGGCGATATTGTGGCCAGGAACGCGAAGAATCACTCGCATCCCCAGCCTGTCAGCTCCTGTCACCGAAACAGGAAGTGGCTGCCGGCGGGGCCAGGAGGATCGGAGGGAGATGGCGAGGGCACCGGACAGCTGCAGCGGGCTATTGGAAGCCCCAAGTGAGTAAAACTCATTTTTTTTGTTTGACTTAAGTGTCCCTTTAATGATCCCTGATGTCCAAGCATGCCCAATCGCAATGTTATTTTCCTTTCACCCTGCTCAATCGTTGAATATGGTGCCTTACCTCCAAAGATGACACAGAAATGTGTCAAAAAGGGTTTACATATGAATACAAAAATAATAATAATAATAATAATAATAAAAAATTAAATGTACATATAATAAGTATTGATTGAGATGGATATAAGACGGATTGAGATGGATATAATAATCATACTACGGTAATTAGGATTAATGGATATACATATAATAATTACATTGAGTGGGAATAGCTAGATGACTATATAGCCTAAAGCTGTAGTAGGACTTGGTATATAGATAGTCAAGATCTGAAATTCTCGACATTTGTAAAACAATATTTTATTTATATTAATAGCAGGGTATTGTACCGTGTTAGCCATCAGTAAAAGCAAGTGTAATGATTGGTGTCAGCACGCAGAGAGAATCTGATTATTGGTGATCTGCAGTATCACCAAGAATGCAGATATATACCTAATTATTGAAGATCTGCAGAATCACAGATAATACAGACATATTGCTAACCTCTGGACACCTTTTGGTATGTGAGTGTTTGGTGCAACAGTAGTACTTTGAGTAATGCACCGGCTGAGCAGGTGATAATAGACAGACAGTAAAGAGACACTGCTCTGAGAGCACAGGAACCTTCCAGCAGCCTGAGACTCCTCAAGGGGTGGAGTCAGGCTGAAGATAGGGAAGACCAGAGAGTGAGTGACACCTGAAGGTGGAGGTCACTATCTGGTCTGGAGACTATCTCTTAATAGGAGAGATAGCTCTCGAGGTCGGGCTCGCCAGGTCGGCAACACACTGACAGATAAGTACAAAGACAGAAGGCTGATTCGGTATCCATGGCAAAGCAGGGTCTGGCAACGGAATATCAGATATGCGAGGTACCGAATCAGAAGACTAGAGTTGGGCCGAACGGTTCGCCTGCGAACGGTTCCATGCGAACTTCAGTGGTTCGCGTTCGCGTCCCGCAGGCGAACATTTGCGGAAGTTCGGTTCGCCCCATAATGCACCATGAGGGTCAACTTTGACCCTCTACATCACAGTCAGCAGGCACAGTGTAGCCAATTAGGCTACACTAGCCCCTGGAGCCACTCCCCCCTAATAAAAGGCAGGCAGCGGCGGCCATTACGCTCACTCGTGTGCCTGCGTTAGTGAGAGTAGGGTGAGCTGCTGCAGACTGTCTCTCATAGGGAAAGATTAGTTAGGCTTAGCTTGTTCCTGGCTGCATACCTGTTCTGTTCAGTGAGGCCACCATACCTGTTCTGTTCAGTGAGTCCACTGGATACCTGCATACCTGTTCAGTGAACCTGCCACTGCATACCTGTTCTGTGAACCCACCACTGCATACCTGTTTAGTGAACCTGCCACTGCATACCTGTTCTGTGAACCCACCACTGCATACCTGTTCTGTGAACCCACCACTGCATACCTGTTCTGTGAACCCACCACTGCATACCTGTTCAGTGAACCCACCACTGCATACCTGTACTGTTCAGTGAACCCGCCACTGCATACCTGTTCTGTTCAGTGAACCCGCCACTGCATACCTGTTCTGTTCAGTGAACCCGCCACTGTATACCTGTTCAGTGAACCTGCCACTGCATACCTGTTCTGTGAACCCACCACTGCATACCTGTTATGTTCAGTGAACCCGCCACTGCATACCTGTTCTGTTCATCAGCCAGGCGACCATATGGGCTGTAAAGCCACCAAAACCTGCACTCTCGCCATGGTGCGCACCAGTCCAGCACGGCCGTCACTACACAAACAGCTGTTTGCGGTGCGTTACACGGTGAGTTTGGTGTGTCATTGTGAAGCAGTACCTTAATTACACTACCTGATTGATGTATACACATGCAAGATGTTTTAAAGCACTTTAGGCCTGTCATTTAGCATTCAATGTGATTTCTGCCCTTAAAACGCTGCTTTGCGTCAAATCCAGATTTTTCCCGGGGACTTTTGGCATGTATCCCACTCCTCCACCTGGGGGTCCAGGTGTTAGACCCCTTGAAACATCTTTTCCATCACTTTTGTGGCCAGCATAATTTTTTTTTTCAAAGTTCGCATCCCCATTTAAGTCTATTGCGGTTCGCAAACTTTTACGCGAACCGAACCTTACGCGGAAGTTCGAACCTAAAATCGGAGGTTCGGCCCCACTCTACAGAAGACAGAGGAGTAGTCAGAAAAGCAATAAGTCATAACAGATATCAAACAATGCCTAGTCTGGGTGCGAGGTCCGTGGTCTCTACACCCTGGAACTAGTCTGAAGAATAACACAGATGGTAATACAGTTCCCTAATCTGGGTGTAAGGTCCTTGGTCTCTACACCCTGGAACTAGTCTGGAGTATAATACAAATGATAGTACAGTTCCCTAAGCTGGGTGTGAGGTCCTTGGTCTCTACACCCTGGAACTAGTCTGAGCATAAACAGAATAATAGTTCAAGTAATCTGGCTAAGTGTGAATTCCAAGGTCCACCTGGTTCAAACACACTGTAGGATCTGACTGAGGTCTGAGTGCTTCCACGTAGTGATCGCAACCGCAGACCACTTGCAAGTGGCCAGCAGAAACTATATATGGAGTAGTGCTCTCCAGCACCACCCCTAATTGCTCAACCAATAGTATCCTGCTCAGGAGTCAGCTGATCGGCATGGTCAGCTGACTCTCCCTGCCTAGTATAATAATTCTGCCTCTCAGCACGCGCGCGTGTATTCCTAAGCCTCTGTGCACTAACAGACCCAGCCACACCAGACACACGCTGCCGCGTGCAAACCGCCGCGCTGGACGCGGAACCAGCCGCCTGACTGTTGTTGCATGCGGCGGCTTTTCCGCGTTCCGCCCTGCCACTAGACACACGCTTCCGCGTGCAAACCGCAGCGCTGGACACGGAATCAGCCGCCTCCTCAGTAGCACACGCGGCGGCTTTTCTGCGATCTCTCACAGCAAGAAGTTTAGAATCAGGATGATACCATTTATTGGCTAACTAACTAGCCAATAAATGGTATCATCCTGATTCTAAACTTCTGGCTTATGTATATTTGTTTATGTTTCTTGCTTTTTTAATTGTTCTTGCTGAGCATGCCACCTTGAGGACAAATGGACTGAATTTTTGACACAATGTGCTACAAATGTCGATAATTTTATATCTCAACTATCTATATACCAAGTCCTACTAAAGTTTTAGGTTATATAGTCATCCAGCTATTCCCAATCAATATGATTATTATATGTATATCGATTAAGGGGAGTTAAGGTTAGGCACTACCAGCATAGGCAAATGCAGGGGAGGATTAAAGTTCCCCAGAATCCCCCCTCAGACCAGGGCCGGTGCAGTGTCCAGGGACAGGCACAAGGTGAGACACCAGAATATTTGCAGGTATCCTGCAGCTCACAACACTGCCGTCTTTCTTCCCCCGCTACAGTTGACTTTGGATGGAGCAGAAGTGTGTGTACTGAGCATAGAGCAGCTCTGGGGATCTTAACAGAGTCAGGTATGAGCAAAGCCCTGTGTGAATGCTTCACTTTCCCCTTCATTAGCAGTGTTGGCTTTCCTCATTAATATCTGTATCTACACATTATGTGTACTCAGCATGATGTCCTACCATATTATTATACAGCATTTTGCTTGGCTGAGGGAGACCTTTTAGGAATCCCCCCTTTGAAAAACCTGGGTTTGCCCCTGACCGGGGGGTTGGGGGTGGTTAAGGTTAGGCACCACCAGGGGAGTTTTAGGGTTAGGCATCAGTAGAGGGAGGGTCCTGTGTGAGAGTAGGGCAGGGGCGGACTGACCATTAGGGCACTCGGGCACGGACCGAGGGCCCGTGGTCGGGGGGGGGCAGACAACCCTGGGCAGGAGGGGAAGCAGCCAGTGAAAGGGAGCTATGGGAACAGCGGGGAAGGGGGAAGTTTCTCCCCCCTTCCCTCACCTTGGGGCCCCCTTCCTGGCTGTCCCCTCCGGAATACTGAAGTGTCGCACTGTCGTACAGCGGCTGACAGCGGGCGGAGACTTACCGCTGTTACAGCCGGCTGAGGGAGCTGTGATCTGTGCGCCGCAAGTCTGGTCTTGAGTAGACCAGACTTGCGGCGCACAGATCACAGCTCCCTCTGGTGGCTGGACAGCGGTAAGTCTCCGCCCGCTGTCAGCCGCTGTACGACAGTGCGACACTTCAGTATTCCGGAGGGGACAGCCAGGAAGGGGGGCCCCAAGGTGAGGGAAGGGGGGGGAACTTCTCCCCTTCCCCACGCTCGGCACACCGCTCCCTTTCACTGGCTGCCTCCCCTCCTGGGGACACCTGGCTACATATACTGGGGACACCTATACACCTAACTACATATACTGGGGACACCTATACACCTGGCTATACTGGGGACACCTATACACCTAACTACATATACTGGGGACACCTATACACCTGGCTATACTGGGGGCAGCTATACACCTGGCTACATATACTGGGGACACCTATACACCTGGCTATACTGGGGGCAGCTATACACCTGGCTACATATACTGGGGACACCTATACACCTGGCTACATATACTGGGGACACCTATACACCTGGCTATACTGGGGGCAGCTATACACCTGGCTACATATACTGGGGACACCTATACACCTAGCTACATATACTGGGGACACCTATACACCTGGCTACAAATACTGGGGACACCTACAAACCTGGCTACATATACTGGGGACACCTATAGACCTGGCTACATATACTGGGGACACCTATAGACCTGGCTACATATACTGGGGACACCTATCCACTTGGCTACATATACTGGGGACACCTATAGACCTGGCTATACTGGGAACATCTATCCACCTAGCTATATATACTGGGGACACCTATAGACCTGGCTATCTATACAGAAGACACCTATAGGCCTGGCTACCTATTCTGGAGACACCTGTAGAACTGGCTACCTATACTGGGGGCACCCATAGACCTGGCTACCTATTCTGGGGACACCTATAATCCTGGCTACCTATTCTGGGGACACCTATAATCCTGGCTACCTATTCTGGGGACACCTATAATCCTGGCTACCTATTCTGGGGACACCTATAGACCTGGCTACTTATACTGGGGACACCTATAGACCTGGATACCTGCACTGGGAAAACCTATAGACCTGGTTACTTCCACTGGGGATACCTTTTGACCTGGTTACCTATACTGGGGGCACCTATGTTCTGGGAACTGTTGCCAGATTAACTGTTTTTGGGGAACTGCTGCTGCCAGATTAAGTGTATTTTGCGAAACAGCTGCCAGATGATGTGTGTTTTTGGGGAACCGCTGCCAGATTGTGTATAATACTATACCAGATTGCCAGATTGTGTATACACTGCTGCCAGATTACGTCTATTTTGGGGGAACGACTGCCACATTATCTGTATTTTGGAGGAACCTCTGCCAAATTGCATGGATTTTTGGTGAAATGCTGTCAGATTACATGTATTTTGGAGGGAAACACTATAGCAGAGTTCAAACTTCCCCGGCAGACCTTTTACACCACTGCTAAGGCATGTATATTTTGCCCTACCCATGACCACGCCCACATTATGTTGCGTGACCACACCCATTTTTCGGTGCGCCGCGCTATGCACGGCGCAGGGGTTTTTATCATTATAAAATATCTGTTGTCAGTAAATTATTATATCTTAGCCTGTAAAAAAAGAATGTGAAAGGTGGGAAACACTGGTATGAGGGGCCCCATAATCTCCTATTGCCCGGGGCCCCATGAGTTGTCAGTCCGCCCCTGGAGTAGGATTAGGTTAGGTCATAGTAAAGTATTGGTAAAGATTAAGAATATTTTAATACTGGAGTTAAGTAGTATTCTAATAGCGGCCATCTCCGGGGTGCTTCTTACCGGGCGCCTTTTTTACATGTATGTGGTTCTGAATGTCTGCATGGCTTTTCAGGGACATAAAATGAAAATCAGCATATATGCTCAGAGGCCTGAAGTAATGCATAATGGAAGTAACTTGTAGTTCGTGTGAAGCTGAATACTGTCCATTTCAGAGAGGAAAAAATTGTGCTTAGCATAACATTTGGGTTTCTTTTTGACTTCTACAAAAATCCTAGTAGTTCTTATTTTTGATAGCTTACAATCCAACTAAACCCAGAACTGAAGGAGGCAAATTCTGTAAGCAACTATGCTGTTTAGATATTACCTTTAAGCTGGGATTCTCACTTGCAAAAAAAAATCCTATGATAACCTAGCTGTGCTTGCCTGTAGTTGTGCACCTGTTCATACAGACATCAGACAATCTCCACCCTGTTTCACCAAGTTGAGGTTTTACAACTGTTCACAATAGATACTTGGGTACTACTGGAAACAGGAAAGCTAGGAAATGTAGTCTGTACTTCCTATTACATGATGGCCACACTTGCTTGACCCACCCAGTAGCTGAACCCTAGAGAAAAGAGATAGCAAACTGTACATCCACTCCATGCACATTGGTCCCATAAAAGAGGTATTCTTTCTACCATGCGATGCGGTGCAATGGGAGTAGCACAATTCCCGCAAGCCCACCGCAAACTGTGTAGTGAGTTGCTGTATGATACGTGCCTACCGCATAGATTATGTAGCAATGCAACTTGATGAAGATGCAGTAAGTGTAAACATCATGGTAGTGGCGTGGCACATATGTGCAGAGCAACGATAATCTGGTGACGTACCTGCTGCCCTGGGCTCTCCTGCCACCGGACAATTGCACTGCTACAAGTGAGAAACTAGCCAATGCGTTCATAAGTTGTGGTGCATAACCTGTAAAAACAGGTTCAGAAAGCAAGAAAGGGGAAAAGTCGCAGTGCACGTTTTTAGTGCGGCTGGATGTGTACAGTGCATACAAAGTGCATGCTTCACTGCAACTGTTAACACACATGTGATATGGTACTGCACTGCATGCACCTCTATATTCCACCGCACTGCTAACGCACCAGTGTGAATGCACCATTACAGTATAATTCCATAGCATTATCAATGCAATTGCATTGTCCTACACACTGCAACCCCCCACTGTGAACGTAGGCTAAATTATAACAAAACACAAGCTAATGTTTTAACAAAAGCAGTTTTCCTTTAAGTATTGAATATTAGCATCGCTGTGTATGGTTTCCCTGAATAATATAAATCCTTTAGAGATGAATGAGCTGAATTGCATATTCTAAAACTAATACACGGCAACAGGTTTTTCTCATCACCCAACTCATGTATTATAGTAATAAAAGCAGCAATTGCTTAATATGCCATAAAATTCTTGTCTAGCGTTTACTTATTCAGCTGTTACACAGTTAAAAGCTACATTTCTTTAACAGGCTATTTGCAATCATGCTGTTTTTCTTAAGGGCAGTAAAAATTTGATTTTAGCTTTGTTGCTGCAAAGGTCTCTGCTTTTAATTTAGAAGGTTTAATGCTTATAGCAGATGCTGTTGAAAATAAATATCAAGGAAGGGTATGTTACAGGCAGGCAAAAACTTTGAACCTAGTGACCTTGAAAGGCCAGACCAAGTCCACGTCCCTTCTTTGAATTTCTTTTGCACATTGGCTGTTACGATGTATGGTAGAAAGCAGTAAAACTGTGAGGTTTATGATCAGAAGGTCACGAATACCACTGTATACGTATCACGATGACACTGAATTCAGTGCCTGATATTGGTGAACCTTACCTTTAGCACCCCACTTATACGCAAAATGCCCCAGCATAGTCCTCAAGTGTAAATAGCAGCAGAAATCGCTGATAAATTATATACCGGTATTTCAATAATAAAAAGAAACGTAAAAAGTGTGCAAAAACAGAAATGAGAAACAGCAGTGTGAGCTACCTGTGGGACAGTTTTAAAATCTACAAAGGTAGTAAGGTTCGGAACACTGGAACTGATTATTAAAAAGTAAATAAATGACAAAATACTTATAATAGCAGCTCTTTATGACTAGGCGAGTTTCAATCTGAAAACCAGATCGTGCCTGTTTTGCTGATCACTACAGCACCACAATTAACATGTAAATTACAATGCTTTTTTTTCCACTAGCGTGATTCGATTTTTTCTGAATTGCAATTGCCGGCCTCCTGCATTCTTGGTGTGTTTGCACTCCTATACTCAGGGGCGGATCTACCATGAAGCCACCTGAATTGTGTAATTCAGGCATCACAATCTAGGGGGCGGAATTTGACCAAACAGTTTGGACCACCTGTCGCCTGCCTCCTCTGCGCTCTCCCACTTGTGTTTCTCGCGCACACACACTACTCTCCTCATCAACACATTCCTGAATCCCCATCCTCATTCAACCGGTAGCACCTTGACATCTGGTAGGTCACTGCTACTGATCAAGCACAGTGATTGGCCCAATGATGATGCTGTGGTCCTGCCCATGAGACCATCAGCATGTTTGTTTCAGGCGGCAGAAAGTCTAGAATCAGCCCTCCCTTATACTTTGTAACGGAGTGCAGGAAAATTGCATAGCAATCACACCACTATGCAATTTTCCCTGCGATTTAACAATTCAAACTATTTTCTCCTGTCGGAAATCATAAGTGCACCGCAATAGGATTACTGCCAATCGCAGCAAAATTGTGGAAGGGGAAATAGAAGGAAACGTGATCGCATTGCAGCATGATCGCACATGAGATTGCATTTCCTAGTGGAAATGGGCCCTTTATATCCAAGTAGATGGATTTTGTTTTGTTCTGTTTAGAGAACTTGGGTCTCTTATGCAGCCTCTACATGCCCTTACAAAAGAAACACCTCAAAACATGAGAAAAGCTAATACCAAGAGCCACTAAATGAAGTATTTAGGGTATCGTTAAAGGCTAACATTTCCTCAGGAGTTACCTTTTTAGACTTTATACTCTGAGTATGTTTTTTGGGGGGTTCCTTCATTTTGTTATTTGAAATGTCTAAATCCATACAAATCCAGCTTCCATGCAATTGCTTCAAGCATATTGGCTCTCATCAGTGCAAGGTATAGATTAAGAGAGAAGACCTACCCCATAGAGCCATATTAATCCATGCCATGCACTGATGAGGCTCAACCAATCCAAAACAGTCTGTATGCATGTTGGATTAGTTTGGTTTACTTACAGTAACAAGCTGACACATCATTGCGTTCCAGCAGTTCTGGAGGTGTGTTTTGCTATCGGGGACAACAAAGAGATGATTTGCATGTTTGGCAGTGATGCACTGTTGAATGCCTCAAAGCTCACTCCAACCTCAATAATCTCAAATACCTTTTGTTTTAAAGTGGACCTGAACTCTTGCACAGGACACAAGGAAAACAGAGCTCTCTTAGCTGTGTCAGCACAGAAATTCAGAAGTCCTCGGCAGACACCGCTAATATGTAAACACAGGATGTTAACCATTTATCTGCTTCAATAAAAATAGGAAGTAAACATTGCAGATTTATTGCAGGAGTTCTGTAAGCTGTAACACAGAAATGTTTTTCTGTAAAGGCTATTTTGCTGTTGCTTACCTTTTAGAGCAGAGAAGAAGTTCAGGTCCGCTTTAAAGGCAAACTTCTCTATTCTGGTGGAAAGAAGCAAATCTGGATTTACATTTTCCAGTTTCCCCACTAGAGGTCACCGTTCTGAAACAGCTCAAAAAAAGCTCAGGTCAAGCAAAAGTTGATGTGGCTTCCTTGAATGTGGTAACAGTGTTCCTTTTACAGCTCTCCCACTTGTGTTTACTTTCTTTAGTAGTTACTTTATGTCTGTGTCATATCAAGCAGGTGAAGACAGACAGATACTAATGCTTGTGAAATAACACAGAGACAATGAGGTAATTAACTGGCTTTCATATTATGTAGTTTTTGCATTAAAATCAGATTAAGCTGACTATCCATCATTCAGAAGATGTATTTGTGCAGGCTTTTAACACAAATATATTGTATGTATATAGTTGTATTCAGTTAGTTTTACATATCACATATGAGGTTTACACAAAAAAATTGTATTACTATAAAACAACTGCTTGTCATTTGTCAACACATAGCAGTCATTGGGCTCGATGCGCTACAGTGCAGTATTGTTTACATGCAATTTTACTGTTACTAACGCCGGGGAGCACCATATGTTAACCCATTCGTGCAGAGGGTTAAGATGTGTGTTGCTATGGTAATGCCTGGTGAAATGCGCTTTGCCAGATATCTAGTGACCCAAGTGCCTGGCCTTGCTAGACCTGAAACAGAGTAAGGGCTGGTTCACACGGGCGTCTGCCCCGCGTTTACCACCGGCATTCAGGACTCGGCATTAAATGCTCTCATTCAACTGAATGGGAGCGTTTGTACCAGGCTTTTACCGGCGTCTGCACGGACGCGGCGTTCCGATCCCGACTTTCCTTGCCGTTCGAGGCGACCCTGGATGCTACATGTAGCACTCTGGGGCAGTTAACCGCCGTGACTAATGTCCCCCTATGGGGAAGAAAAATGCAGACCGCAACTGGAATCCACGGAAAGCCGATGAAAGACCGAGCGCAATGCGCCGAACGCTGGGCAGATGCCGTGTGAACCAGCCATTACAGCCCTTAACCAGTTTAATATCTCCTGATGGGATGGCAAATGTTTATGGCTGCTTAAAAGCATATTAAGTTTTCAGTTCATTTATAACTTAACCAGTTATTAATTAACTGACAGAGTAAACAACACTGTTTGACTTAATGCATGGCCTGTATGGGGGCCACCAGATTGACCATTCACTAGATCCCTCTCGGATTGAATCTGATCAAACAATGATCTATTGCCTGCCCATACACTGCACATCGATTTTCAACAGATTTCATCATGAAATCTATTGGAAATCATTATTCTACCACCCACAAATTTATATGTGTTGTGACCAGCCCCCCTTCGATGCCCTTGATCACTGCTGAAGGCTTACCTGTCACATGCCACATGTCACTGTGAGCACCTGTACCGCGTGACTCTGGCTTATGTAGTGATGTCACTACTGCCACCATTGTCATGTGGTACAGGTGCTCGTGGTGGTGCGGGACACCTGAGGAGGCCAGGATTCATGCCAGCATGAAAGGTGTGCCTTCAACACTGCACAGAGTAGGGACTTATGTACACTTGGGGAAACATTGGCCGGGGATCTTTCAGTCATCATGATCTTGAATACTGTTACCGTTGCTGCTGCATACCTGATCAAACACTTGCGACTGAGATTTTCCAGAATTCCTGCTCTTTCTTTCCAACAAATTTTGGCCAAAAATCAATCAAAAGATCAATTGAGTGGTTATATTGTGGCACCAATTCTTCTCCGATATGATAAAATTATTAGATCCGAAGGTCAATTGGCCGAAGGTCAATTTGAGCATTGTATGGGGACCCTTAAAGTTCACTAAAAGTGACTCCTTATGCAGGGGTCACCTGCAGATTACAGGGATGTCTCACATAGTGCTGAATAGGGCTGCTCAAATCCGGAACCGGGAGATACCCGGATAGTTGCTATCCGTAAACCTGTGCGGGGTGGGCGGGGGGTCAATCTTACCTGTCTGACGTTTTCTTCATCCGTCCATCGGCGCCTCCCACAATGCGCTCCACGCACGTCACGTGATTAAAAACACTTCCTCCTTCAAACCGGAAGGAGGAAGTGTTTGTAATCACGTGACCGCCGCTTGGACCGCATTGTGGGAGGCGCCGAGGGACGGACCGAAGAAGATGTCAGACAGGTAAGATTGACCCCCTCCCCCCGCCCACCCCGCACAGGTAACTGGGAGATATCCGTATAGAACTATTTGGATGTCTCCCGGATCAGGATTTGAGCAGCCTTGGTGCTTTATAACAGATTGCCCAGTAAGCTCATGGTGAACCAGAACTCCTAGGAGTGTGCAAGGGCCCATTCACACTTGAAAACGCAAAACGGTAGTGCTTAGCACTACCGTTTTGCATGGGTGATTTTTCCCTGATTTAACGCAGAAAAATCACTGGACAAATACATGTTCTTGGAGCGATCGCAATTAGCTCTTCTATAACATGCTAATCGCAATGACTCCCAAATCGCCAAATAATGCTGCAGGAAATGCGTTTGGCAATTGCTGCTAATCGTGAATCGCCCGTGATCGGCCCGCAATCCCGGCAGTGAGATCACTGCCATAAACTTACTATTGCTTGGTGATTAGTGGGAATCACCCACTAATTTTCATAGTGTGAATGGGCCCTAAGGGGCTACAAAAGATGGCGCCGCCATTGAGAAACAACGATACTTACGCATCCATGCATTACTTCTTCTTTGCCTAGTAATATTACGCATAGGGAAGTTATGCGCACGGACAAAAATTACAGATACTCACTTTTTGTTTTTTATTAAAAGACTTTTTTTAACATTCAAAATTAACCCCTTACCTCCCACACTCCCCAATAGTTACCCCCCCAAAAATGTTTTGTAAAAAAAAAAAATTATATATATATATATATATATATATATACAAACAATAAAAAATATACATAAATAGTTACCTTAGGGACTGAACTTTTTAATATGTATGTCAAGAGGGTATATTACTGTTACTTTATAAATTAAGGGGTTGAAATTAGGGATGGATTCAAAACTGAAAAAATGCACCTTTATTTCCAAATAAAATACTGGCGCCATACATTGTACTAGGGAAAAATTTTAAATGTTGCAATAGCCGGGACAAATGGGCAAATAAAATGTGTGGGTTTTAATTACGGTAGCATGTATTATTTTAAAACTGTAATAGCTGAAAACTAAGAATGAATATTTTCAATTTTTGACCCCTCCCCCCGCCCACCCCGCACAGGTAACTGGGAGATATCCGGATAGAACTATTCGGATGTCTCCTGGATCAGGATTTGAGCAGCCTTGGTGCTGAATAACAGATTGCCCAGTAAGCTCATGGTGAACCAGAACTCCTAGGAGTGTGCAAGGGCCCATTCACACTTGAAAATGCAAAACGGTAGTGCTTAGCACTACCGTTTTGCATGGGTGATTTTTCCCTGATTTAACGCAGAAAAATCACTGGACAAAATACATGTTCTTGGAGCGAATGCGATTAGCTCTTCTATAACATGTTAATCGCGATGACTCCCAAATCGCCAAAAAATGCTGCAGGAAATGCATTTGGCAGTTGCTGCTAATCGTGAATCACCAGTGATCGGCCCGCAATCCCGGCAGTGAGATCACTGCCATAAACTTACAATTGCTTGGTGATTAGTGGGAATCACCCACTAATTGCCATAGTGTGAATGGGCCCTAAGGGGCTACAAAAGATGGCGCCGCCATTCAGAAACAACGATACTTATGCATCCATGCATTACTTCTTCTTTGCCTAGTAATATTACGCATAGGGAAGTTATGCGCATGGACAAAAATTACAGATACTCACTTTTTGTTTTTCATTAAAAGACTTTTTTAACATTTAAAATTAATCCCTTACCTCCCACACTCCCCAATAGTTACCCCCAAAATAATTTTTGTAAATATATATATATATATATATATATATATATACAATAAAAAAATATACATAAATAGTTACCTTAGGGACTGAACTTTTTAATATGTATGTCAAGAGGGTATATTACTGTTACTTTATAAATTATGGGGTTGTAATTAGGGATGAATGCAAAACTGAAAAAATGCACCTTTATTTCCAAATAAAATACTGGCGCCATACATTGTACTAGGGAAAAATTGTAAATGTTGCAATAGCCGGGACAAATGGGCAAATAAAATGTGTGGGTTTTAATTACGGTAGCATGTATTATTTTAAAACTGTAATAGCTGAAAACTAAGAATGAATATTTTCAATTTTTTGACCCCTCCCCCCGCCCACCCCGCACAGGTAACTGGGAGATATCCGGATAGAACTATTCGGATGTCTCCTGGATCAGGATTTGAGCAGCCTTGGTGCTGAATAACAGATTGCCCAGTAAGCTCATGGTGAACCAGAACTCCTAGGAGTGTGCAAGGGCCCATTCACACTTGAAAATGCAAAACGGTAGTGCTTAGCACTACCGTTTTGCATGGGTGATTTTTCCCTGATTTAACGCAGAAAAATCACTGGACAAAATACATGTTCTTGGAGCGAATGCGATTAGCTCTTCTATAACATGCTAATCGCAATGACTCCCAAATCGCCAAAAAATGCTGCAGGAAATGCGTCTGGCAATTGCTGGTAATCGTGAATCGCCCGTGATCGGCCCGCAATCCCGGCAGTGAGATCACTGCCATAAACATACTATTGCTTGGTGATTAGTGGGAATCACCCACTAATTACCCTAGTGTGAATGGGCCCTAAGGGGCTACAAAGGACCAAAAAGCCCTCTTACTTTTGTTTTGCATAGTGCTGAATAGCCAATGTATGCCACAGACCTTAGACCTGGGGTTTTGGCACCCAGTGGGATAACCGGAGGTATGTACTCAAGTTATGAAACAAAGGAGATCACTGTGGGGGGGAGGGGAGGGCATATTTTGCAGATAGTAACACATTTTGTCTTGTTGATGTGTGCAACGTCCTTAAGACATTTCAGTACCAGCACTGTCCACTACCAAAATTGGCTTCTTTGAAGTTATAAAGACATCAAGGACAATCCTTGAATTCTTAACATAGTCTGTTAGTCAGGTGAAATCACAATATGCCATGTAGGCGCAACACATGTTCTGAGAAAATCAGTGTATAACAGAAAGAAACAACCAGTTCCTAGATTTTTTTTCTCCTTCTTATTGACAGAACTCATTGCCTGTCTCAGTCAATCATGTTCTTTCTAATACTGCTTGGGTGGGCTGCTGCATATACACAAAGTACCAGTCAACACTATTCCCAGTTTTTTGTGAAAATGTCCTATTCCTTGAACAGCAGAAAATAAAGGAGAGAATAAATGTGTATTTCTATTTAAACAGTATTTTTTTCTTTTTCTTCTCTTCTGCACAACAATCTGTTTGCTGGTAATCGTTCTCAACTCAGCAGCAAACTGCACTTTCCATAGACAATTATTCATAGTGTCATGGGTTTACTGTTTTGTAGCTTAACAGCTAAATATTGTTTTTATTCATGGAGTGGGAAGGAGAATGGGCTTATACAGTTACAGACTAGGACACCATTTTTTTAAACTATACTGCGCCCACAACATTTTAATTAGAAGATACTTAAATATCACCTAGCTGCTCCTCAACCATTGTTTAAATTTTTAAAAAGTGGGTTGCTGCATCAAATTCACCCTACCACCATCTTTAAATGCAAATCGCACTAAAAAAAGGAAAAAGCAAACCTAAATCGCATGAAAAGCGCAAATGCATGAAAATGCAAAGTGCAAATGCATGCGATTTTTCTGCAATTTTGTTTCTATTTGAGATTTTAGAAACACGTGTATTAGTTGTCCCAGCATGCAATTAGTTAAATAAATGTTTACGTTTTGGGGAAAAAATCAGAAATTTAAATTTAATTTTAACCATTTCCCCTCCCCCGGGACGAGTAACTACGTCCCTGCAAAATCCCATGGGCTTGATTCACTAACCGTCGCTAAGCCCTATCACTTAGTGGACGCAAACCACGGCACTAAGTAGTGTGCGCCCACACATCACTCTCAGTCCTGCTCACTGCGGGTGCGCCTGTATTAGTGCGTGGTGCGACGATAACGTCACTCCCGCTGCCCCTTAAATGTCGCACCCGGTGCGACGATAACAGCGCATCGGGTGCCCCTGAAATGGCGCATGATGCCAGGTGCGATGTTTAAGGGGCAGCGAGTGCAACATTATCGTCGCACCACGCACTAATACAGGCGCACAGCAGTGTGCGCGCACTGAGTTAGGCTGTGCGCGAAGTAGCTCTGCTCGGCCATTAGTGTGCGCAGAACTACTTAAGGAGCACTAAAGGCTTTTCACAGCGGCACTAACAGTTAGCGCCGCTTTGTGACTCAAGACCCATATCTCCTTGCAGGGACATAGCTACTACGTCCCTTCCCATTTGCCCCCACACATGCTCCCACGATCGGCACCGCCGCCAAACGTTAGCCGGGAGATCGATGAATGAGAACACAGTTCCCATTTATTGATCTAAGTCCCCGTGTGAAGGACCGCCGCCTATTAGATGGCGCCGCCATTCAGAAACAACGATACTTACGCATCCATGTATTACTTCTTCTTTGCCTAGTAATATTACGCATAGGGAAGATATGCGCACGGACAAAAATTACAGATACTCACTTTTTGTTTTTCATCAAAAGACGTTTTTTAACATTTAAAATTAACCCCTTAACTCCCACACTCCCCAATAGTTATCCCCCAAAAAATTTTTGTTAAATATATATATGTATATATATATATGTAACGATTGGGGAATTATTTCCGTGGTCAGCGCACAAGATGTGCGCCGACACTGCGGAAATCCTCCACAAGCGTATAAAATAACAGAACCCAGCTATGGTGCTATGCACCTGTAGAGGGAAATTCCCACCGGCAGATGGAGCTGTGGAGTGCAGAGGAATAATCCCTCTGCACTGCCACAGATGCCAGAGGGGAATTGTATGAGCTGAAGCAATATAGGGCAAGATAGCCATTCGAGAGAGAGAGAGAGAGAGCACAGAGACAGAATGTATGTGTGTCTACCAATCTAGTCGCCACCCGGCGACGGTGAACACACAGCAACGAAAACCAAGTGGGAACGCAATCGCAAGAATGGCGATTGCTAATAGCAACACCAGACTGAGTAATACAGAGCAAAGGAACAGAATAAAGACAGAACTGATAACAAACTGTAATCCAACACACAGTAGCAGACAGGACTAACTACAAGTGGTCACCACACGTTGAGCGCAATAGCGACAAAGCACGTGCGCGGCACGTTCGCCACACGAGAAGCGCAATAGCAACAAAGTGTACCAACCCTGACTAACCAAAGAAGCACGAAAACAAAAGAGAATGCGAATGCCTGCTAAACGGTTACCTCACTGACACGACAGCAAGCATTCGTTCCAGACAGACAGACAGATGGAGCAGCCAGTAGCAACCGCTGCTCTGGCTACACTACTAAGGCAGAATACAGAAGGAATCACCGCCTCTACCGCTAGGGCAAATGCGATCCAAACAGACAGACAGATGGAGCAACCAGTAGCAACCGCTGCTCTGGCTACACTCCCAGACAGAGTACAGAAGGAACCAATGCCTCTACCGCTAGGGCGAATGCGATCCCAACAGACAGAACGATTTCCTGTCGGCCGCCGCTAGCGACAAGACAATCGGAACAGATAGACAGTACAAAGCAATACAGGTAACAACCTGACTATGCTAACAGGAATGCTAGGGCACTTCCAAGGAACTACTCTAAGATAGCAATATAAGCAAACAGTAAGCAAAGGGCTGAGACTCCAGGTAAGTTAGCTGGAACAAACCATCATGACCAGCCAGGAATTCTGGGAGGAAATGGTGTTTATACTGCAAGCCATCAGAGGAAGCAGCTAAGCAATTTGCATGACAAGTGGATGCAAGTTCCTCACCAGAACAGCAACTCTGCAGCTTTCAGAGTGGAGACAGGTCTCTTTACCAGGGACCTGCAGCACCCAGACCTAACAAATGGTCAAAAAGCTGTCTGCCTGTGCAGACAGCAGAGCAGATCATTACATCCAACCCCCCCCCCCCCCCCCCTCTAGGGACGGCTTCCAGACGTCCCTCAAAACTGATATTTTCAACAAAACAGACTGACTGAACACTCATGAAGGTCGGGTCAGCCCGACAAGGCCCAATTCCAGAGTCAATCCTCCCGAAACCAAACTCATCGGAAGCAGAAGCCACCGAAACATGCCCATCAGTACTACAAGCCTCAGCGTAACACCCATCAGAACTGCGAGTGCCAGAGCAGAACCCATCGAAACTCTCCGAGCAATACCCACCACCTTCCAGGAACTGTCCAAAAATACCAAACCTCCCACAATACCTATTCGAAGTGTCCCTATCAACACAGAAGCCACTGTTGATCCCATCCAGGGTACCAAAAAAAATTTCTCCCAGAACACTTTGAAGCTCCGTAGAGATCCCAAAAGGCCAGAATGCTCATTAGGCTCACATGGAGAACTATCAAGAACCCCTATGGAACCCATGACAATTCCGGAATTAGCATTACCAGGACAAGCATCAAGATCAGGGCTTTCAAGGACCACTTCTGGGCATGCAGGCAGGCAGGCAACATCAGAACATGTCTCCACCAAGTAAGCATCTGAGCATGCTGGTAACCGAGACACACTTGGGCATTCTGGCTCACAGAGCGCATCGGGGTACACTAGCACAAGAGAAACCTCAGGACACGTCGAGGAACTGCCAACGTCAGAGTCCGTCACGACAAGACCAAAACCAGGACCGGGTAGAAGATCATCACGAGTAGTGGTCACAAGTACTGGTCTTTCAACAGAAGACTTGGACTCAGACTCAGAAGTCTCTGTGACTGTAATTGTATCTACCAAAAACTCATCATTGACTACACATGACTGAAGCTCCACAAGAGCTGCAAAGGTAGTCAGCACAACAGCAATGCCCACCGAAGTGGGCAATACCTTGGAAGAACTCGGGGGGCATTAGGCATCTCCCAGAAGTGCTGCACCCTTTGGGAGGAATTTGGAGATCTCCAGAACATCAAACAAAACCTCAGGAGCATCATTTCCCAAGTTCTCTGACAAAGTCATCGAGGATTCTGAACTATCCATGATACAGGGCAAAACATCAAATACATCTTGCGGACTGGGCAAATGTCCCAGGGATGGTTCTACAATATGCTGAGACTGAATTTCATCATCAAGAACAGGATGCACAGGAATATCTACAGGAACAAACACTGACTCCCTGACTCTAATCTCCCTGCACGCAAAATCCTGAAGAGCGGTTAAACTAGACTGCAATTCCAAATTGGCAGAAGGACAGGTGAGAGTAGTTGCAATACCCAAACGAGCCTCTAGGTTTACTGCAGGAGATTTTATGCAAGGCAAAATTGATTCATCCAGAGTACAGGGTGGGGAGTCAGTACTTTCTTCAGAGCAAGAAAGGGACTCACAAATGTCAGTGCGAGTGGACATCATAGTTTCATTCATTTCAGATCGCACAGTGTCTAAACTCACTTGCTTTACCCCAGAAAGGCAGGAACAATCATCCGATAACAGTGTCTCTTTATTGGAGTCAATTGGTTGATGTGTGTGCTATTCATCCAAAATCGTCTGCCACACATAAATCATCAGATCCACAACACACTCGTCACACTCATCAGATTCAATCAAAGTGTACACAGAATCGATACAAGCATTAAGAATCTCTTCGCTTTCTGTGATGTAAAAATTGCAAAACGCCTTCCAATCAAACTCGAACTCCTCAATCAAAGCCCCAATCTCCCACGGAGCGAATAGAGGCTCAAACAACCCTCTATCAAGGAAACACTCATACGGGTTGGGATCAGGAACATGCATAGATTTTCTTACTGCTTTAATATAGTGTATAATTCTGCCTATCATAGGATCCACATATGCTTTTGCTTGGGGTAATGAAACCTGAGAAAAATCGTACAAATCGGAAATTCCCTCTACACTGGGAATTTCGGTTTGGCTGGTCATACTGTAACGATTGGGGAATTATTTCTGTGGTCAGCGCACAAGATGTGTGCCGACACTGCGGAAATCCTCCACAAGCGTATAAAATAAGGGAACCCAGCTATGGTGCTATGCACCTGTAGAGGGAAATTCCCACCGGCAGATGGAGCTGTGGAGTGTAGAGGAATAATCCCTCTGCACTGCCACAGATGTCAGATGGGAATTGTACGAGCTGAAGCAATATAGGGCAAGATAGCCCTTTCGAGAGAGAGAGAGAGAGCACAGAGACAGAATGTATGTGTGTCTACGAATCTAGTCGCCACCCGGCGACGGTGAACACACAACAACGAAAACCAAGTGGGAACGCAATCGCAAGAATGGCGATTGCTAATAGCGACACCAGACTGAGTAATACAGAGCAAGGAACAGAATAAAGACAGAACTGATAACAAACTGTAATCCAACACACAGTAGCAGACAGGACTAACTACACGCGGTCACCACACGTTAAGCGCAATAGCGACAAAGCGCGTGCGCGGCATGGTTGCCACACGAGAAGCGCAATAGCGACAAAGCGTACCAACCCTGACTAACCAAAGAAGCACGAAAACAAAAGAGAATGCGAACGCTTGCTAAACGGTTACCTCACCGAGATGACAGCAATCGTTCATTCCAGACAGACAGACAGATGGAGCAGCCAGTAGCAACCGCTGCTCTGGCTACACTCCTAAGGCAAAATACAGAAGGAATCACCACCTCTACCGCTAGGGCGAATGCGATCCAAACCGACAGACAGATGGAGCAACCAGTAGCAACCGCTGCTCTGGCTACACTCCCAGACAGAGTACAGAAGGAACCACCGCCTCTACCTCTAGGGCGAATGCGATCCCAACAGACAGAACGATTTCCTGTCGACCGCCACTGGCGACAAGACAATCGCAACAGATAGACAGTACAAAGCAATACAGGTAACAAACAACCTGACTATGCTAACAGGAATGCTAGGGCACTCCCAAGGAACTACTCTAAGATAGCAATATAAGCAAACAGTAAGCAAAGGGCTGAGACTCCAGGTAAGTCAGCAGGAACAAACCATCATGACCAGCCAGGAATTCTGGGAGGAAATGGTATTTATACTGCAAGCCATCAGAGGAAGCAGCTAAGCAATTTGCATAACAAGTGGATGCAAATTCCTCACCAGAACAGTAACTCTGCAGCTTGCAGAGTGGAGCCAGGTCTCTTTTCCAGGGACCTGCAGCACTCAGACCTAACAAATGGTCTAAAAGCTGTCTGCCTGTGCAGACAGCAGAGCAAATCATTACAATATATATATATATACCAATAAAAAATATACATAAATAGTTACCTTAGGGACTGAACTTTTTAATATGTATGTCAAGAGGGTATATTACTGTTACTTTATAAATTATGGGCTTGTAATTAGGGATTAATGCAAAACTGAAAAAATGCACCTTTATTTCCAAATAAAATACTGTCGCCATACATTGTACAAGGGAACAATTTTAAATGTTGCAATAGCCAGGACAAATGGGCAAATAAAATGTGTGGGTTTTAATTACGGTAGCATGTATTATTTTAAAACTGTAATAGCTTAAATCTAAGAATGAATATTTTCAATTTTTTTTCTTATTTTTCCTGTTAAAATGTAGTTGGAATAAAATAATTCTTAGCAAAAAGTATCCTCAAACAAAGCCTAATTGATGGTGAAAAAAACAAGGTATATATTGTTTCGTTGTGATAGGTAGTAATACAGTTATAGGCAAATGAATTGAAGGAAAAGTTAAAAAGGTGAACGAACAAGTGAAAATCGCTCTGTTTTTTTTAAGGGGAAAAACCTTTGGAGGTGAAGTGTTTAATTATTGTGCAAGCATGATCAGTTGTTAGTTTAAGTCCCCTTTTAAGTGCCCAAGCATTTTTGTAATTTTTTACATTTCTGGTTTAGTATTTATCTTATCACCCCAGAACCAACCCCTCAACCCCACCCCCCAAAAAAAGAAGAAACAGCTGACTGCTTCATACTATAAGTATTGGGGTTGCCACTTTAGTCCTCCTCCAGATAAGTGCCCATGTCCCTGCCAGGCAACTCTATCCTGCCTGCATCAGTGATGTCTCTTCGCAGTCCACATAGATAGCAGCAATAATAGAAATGAAACCACAAATAATATTGACCAATTTTCAGCTAATTTTCAGCATGTTTCATTGATTCCATTTTCATATATTCCATTATGCATGCTATGTACATATTGAATAGTTTCCTCTTTCACCCGGTCCCAGAGGTGTGAAATAAATGTCTGCATTTTCTTTTTTTATTCACATTCACATTCTAATAGTTTTGTTTGCTACCCTGTTGGGAAGCAAGCCAGTGAGAATGTGCCGCCACTCCACAGCAAATTCAACCTGCCCGCATTTTTGAAATTTGGGAGGCACCTTGAAAAGAGGGCTGGAAAAAAACCTAATTTGTGGGGGTAACGGGGTGATGTGATTTTTTTTGGCACTAGTTGTGAACTCTTCTGAAAGTACAGTGTTCATTGAACAACACTCAATAACACGTCAGTGCTACATAAATAATGTAAATGCCAAATTATATTAAATTACAATAGTACTAATTTTCTCTGTTTTGTAATGGTAGAGCACCATATAAAATGGCATACAGCTGGGATCACCGGACTTTGGGAAGAACTTGGCAATACTGGTTGATAACAAGTTAAACACGTATTCAATGCCAAGCAGCAGCTAAAGCAAATAAAATTCTGGGATGCATAAAATGGGAAATAAAATCACAAGTTGCTAGTATACTACTCCCTATGTATAAATCACTTGTAAGACCACGTCTGGAGTATGGGATACAGTTTTGAGCACCACCCTATTGGAATGACATTAACATACTAGAACAGGTACAAAGATGGGCAACTAAATTAATCAGAGGGATGGAAGGTCTCAGGACAAAGTGGGTTTATTTAGCTTGGAAAAAAGACAACTAAGAGGTGACCTGATTAACATGTATAAATATATCAGAGGGCAATACAAACATTTGACAGATCAGTTTTTTGTCCCTTGGCTTGTACAAAGGATGAGGAACATGATCTGTGTCTGGAGGAAACAAGGTTTTGCCATCTATTTAGGAAGGGGTTCTTAACTGTAAGAGTTCTTAAAATTTGGAATATTTTACCACAGGAAGTAGTTATGAAAAATTCTATAGCTGGATGTTTTCCTTGCATTGAAGAACATCTGTGGCTATAATTACTAAATTTCCAGCAAAGCTGATCTACCTTGAGTTGGGGAGGAATTTTTCTCACCTTAAATGTTAATTGGCCCAAGCCTTGCAAGGGTTTTTTGCCTTCCCCTGGATCAACTGGGATATGTGAGGGTGCAGGTAAGAAAGATACCCAGTGTTTACTTATTTATTTATTTGCTTGTTTTTTTTCTGATTGGACTTGATGGACGAATGTCTTTTTTGAGCCAAACTAATTATGTAACTATGTACTGACACATGCTGTGAAATATGCTACAACTCACAAATGCCTGTGTATGTTAGTGTTTACCTATTAAGGATTATCCAAAAAAATAAATAATTTGTAGATATTTTTTTTTCCACTAAATTAGGAAAGTGCACAATAATTCTGGATAGTTCTGTATTTTTAAAGACCTTTTGAAGGACGAAACCAATTAAAGACGTGAAGTCATGTACAGGAACTATGCTGGATTTTTAGTAACTGTTGGTCGTATTATTTCCATGGAGGACCACATCTGGCCTGCAGGCTTCCTGTTGGTTAGCCCTGGCTTAACCTAATCAATGACTAAAGCTATATATCTTTTTTGTTTATTTTCACTTTCATGGTAAGTGTATCAATGGTTTTAGAGTGCTGTAGCTTTTAAAACACAGATGCAGAGGAATTACATAATTAGTTTTAATGTCGGATTGTGTAACTTACAGATAAAAATCAATGTGAAGTGTTTTGAGATCAGGTCTGACATTTACAGTTTCCAAAATCATCCATGTTTTGTGAGATGTTCTTCCTGATTTATCCAGGAAAACTGTTATTGTCAATTTGTTTCTGACACGGGAGACATTTTGAGGGGTCTTCACTAAATATTGGTAAAATGTATGTGTGCAGCAATGTACGCATTGTGCCTATAACGTGACTTATGCAATCTGCATAGCATTCGTCGTAGTTTGTGTAAAGCCTAGTAAAATGTACATGCGCTGCCAGTGCACATATTACAGGTATTTAGTGAATATGCCCCTTTGTTGCTGCTCCAAGTGACTTCTTCAGTTCCTATGAGGCTAAGAAGATTCTCAATCAGTTCTTGCTGATTGTTTTGGACTCCCAGTTCAGTTTGTGAACAGAAACTCCTATCGCTCCACCATGGCGGCTCCCCTCTGTGAATCCCTCCACTGGCTTCCTATCCAGTCCAGAACCAGATTCAAGACACTGTGTCTGGCCTACAAATCTGTGCACACAATCTACCGAACCTGCATATCCGATCTTACTCAGTGGTACACACCCAGCCGCTCACTCCGGTCCACCAATGAACTTCGCCTGACCACCCTCCGCATCAACCAGTCTCATGCACGCCTCCAGGACTTCTCAAGAGCTGCTCTAACACTATATGGCTCCCTACCTCTCCCCATTAGGGTCGTACCATCCTTCAACATCTTTAACCACTTAAGGACCGCAGTCTTTTCACCCCTTAAGGACCAGAGCCTTTTTTCCATTCAGACCACTGCAGCTTAAATGGTTTATTGCTCAGTCATACAAGCTACCATCTAAATGAATTTTACCTCCTTTTCTTGTCACTAATACAGCTTTCTTTTGGTGCTATTTGATTGCTGCTGCGATTTTTACTTTTTATTCTATTCATCAAAAAAGACATGAATTTTGGCAAAAAAATGATTTTTTTTTAACTTTCTGTGCTGACATTTTTCAAATAAAGTAAAATTTCTGTATACATGCAGCGCGAAAAATGTGGACAAACATGTTTTTGATTAAAAAAAACCCATTCAGTGTATATTTATTGGTTTGGGTAAAAGTTATAGCGTTTACAAACTATGGTGCAAAAATTGAATTTTCCCATTTTGAAGCATCTCCTTCATTTCTGAGCACCTGTCAGGTTTCATGAGGTGCTAGAATTCCAGGATAGTATAAATACCCCCCAAATGACCCCATTTTGGAAAGAAGACTCCCCAAAGTATTCACTAAGAGGCATGGTGAGTTCATAGAAGATTTTATCTTTTGTCACAAGTTAGCGGAAAATGACACTTTGTGACAAAAAAAATAAATAAAAAAAAGTTTCCATTTCTGCTAACTGGTGACAAAAAAAAATTAAATCTGCCACGGACTCACCATGCCCCTCTCTGAATACCTTGAAGTGTCTAGTTTCCAAAATGGGGTCATTTGTGGGGTGTGTTTACTGTCCTGGCATTTTGGGGGGTTCTAAATTGTAAGCACCCCTGTAAAGCCTAAAGGTGCTCATAGGACTTCGGGCCCCTTAGCGCACCTAGGCTGCAAAAGAAATGTCACACATGTGGTATCGCCTTACTCAGGAGAAATAGTATAATGTGTTTTGGGGTGTATTTTTACACATACCCATGATGGGTGGGAGAAATATCTCTGTAAATGAGATTTCTTTTGATTTTTTTACACACAATTGTCCATTTACAGAGATATTTCTCCCACCCAGCATGGGTATGTGTAAAAATACACCCCAAAACACATTATACTACTTCTCCTGAGTACGGCGATACCACATGTGTGACACTTTTTTGCACCCTAACTGCGCTAAGGGGCCCAAAGTCCTATGAGTACCTTTAGGATTTCACAGGTCATTTTGAGGCATTTATTTTCTAGACTACTCACGGTTTAGGGCCCCTAAAATGCCAGGACAGTATAGGAACCCTACAAGTGACCCCATTTTCGAAAGAAGACACCCCAAGGTATTCCGTTAGTACTATGGGGAGTTCATAGAAGATTTCATTTTTTTTCCACAAGTTAGCGGAAATTGATTTTTATTGTTTTTTTCACAAAGTGTCATTTTCCACTAACTTGTGACAAAAAATAAAATCTTCTATGAATTCCCCATACACCTAATTGAATACCTTGGGGTGTCTTCTTTCTAAAATGGGGTCACTTGTGGGGTTCCTATAATGCCCTGGCATTTTAGGGGCCCTAAACCGTGAGGAGTAGTCTAGAAACCAAATGCCTCAAAATGACCTGTGAAATTCTAAAGGTACTCATAGGACGTTGGGCCTCTTAGCGCACCTAGGTTGCAAAAAAGTGTCACACATGTGGTATCGCCGTACTCAGGAGAAGTAGTATAATGTGTTTTGGGGTGTATTTTTACACATACCCATGCTGGGTGGGAGAAATATCTCTGTAAATTAAAATGTTTTGATTTTTTTTACACACAATTGTCCCTTTACAGAGAGATTTCTCCCACCCAGCATGGGTATGTGTAAAAATACACCCCAAAACACATTATACTACTTCTCCTGAGTACGGCGATATCACATGTGTGATACTTTTTTGAAGCCTAGGTGCGCTATGGGGCCCAACGTCCTATTCACAGGTCATTTTGAGGCATTTGGTTTCTAGACTACTCCTCACGGTTTAGGGCCCCTAAAATGCCAGGGCAGTATAGAAACCCCACAAGTGACCCCATTTTAGAAAGAAGACACCCCAAGGTATTCCGTTAGGTGTATGGTGAGTTCATAGAAGATTTTATTTTTTGTCACAAGTTAGTGGAAAATGACACTTTGTGAAAAAAAACAATACAAATCAATTTCCGCTAACTTTTGACAAAAAATAAAATCTTCTATGAACTCGTCATACACCTAACGGAATACCTTGGGGTGTCTTCTTTCTAAAATGGGGTCACTTGTGGGGTTCCTATACTGCCCTGGCATTTTAGGGGCCCAAAACCACGAGGAGTAGTCTGGAAACCAAATGCCTCAAAATGACTGTTCAGGGGTATAAGCATCTGCAAATTTTGATGACAGGTGGTCTATGAGGGGCCGAATTTTGTGGAACCGGTCATAAGCAGGGTGGCTTCTTAGATGACAGGTTGTATTGGCACTGAAGTGCAGGAATGTTCTCAAATCGTGACCTGGACATGGCAATTAAGTCGTACCAGCAGTGATCAGAAAAAAAATTTCTGTCACTGCGGTGGGGCGGGTGAGGGTTTGGCCGGGTGATCAGAAGCCCGCAGGGGGCATATTAGGGCCTGATCTGATGGGTAGCAGTGACAGGTGGTGACAGGGGGTGACGGGGTGGTTGATAGGTGATCAGTAGGTGATTACAGAGGAGAATATATGCAAGCAATGCACTGGCGAGTTGATCAGAGGGGGTCTGGGGGGTTAATTTAGGGTGTGGGCGGGTGATTGGGTGCCCGCAAGGGGCAGATTAGTGTCTGATCTGATGGGTAGCAGTGACAGGTGGTGACTGGGTGATCAGTGGATGATTAGAGGGGAGAACAGATGTAAACAATGCACTTTCAGAGGTGATCTGAGGGTGGGTCTGCACGCAATCTGAGGGTGTGGGTGGGTGATCAGGTGCCCACAAAAGGCAGGTTAGGGTCTGATCTGATGGGTGGCAGTGACAGGTGGTGACAGGGGGTGATTGACAGGTGATCAGTGGGTGATTATAGGGAAGAATAGATGTATACAGTACACAGGGGGAGGGTCTAGGGAGGATCTGAGGGTGTGGGGGGGGGTTGTTCAGGAGCCCCCAGGGGGCAGTTTAGGACCTAATCTAAAAAATAGCGTTGAGATAGTGACAGGGAGTGATTAATGGGTGATTAGGGGGGTGATTGGGTGCAAACAGGTGTCTGAGGGGTGGGCAGGGGGGGTCTGATGGGTGCAGTGGGCGATCAGGGGGCAGGATCAGTGTGCTTGGGTACTTACTAGGAGGGCTGCAACCTGCCCTGGTGGTCCCTCAATCACTGGGACCACCAGGGCAGGAGGCAGCCTGTATAATACGCTTTGTATACATTACAAAGCGTATTATCCGCTTTACATGCGGCAGATCGGGGGTTAACAACCCACCGCTGCTGCTAATTGGCTGGCGGGTTGACGTCACGGGTGGGCACATCCAGCGTGCGATCCCCGGCCAGCAAGTCCGCAACGAGCCGCCGCCGATCGGCGTATTGCGGTCGTTGCGGGCTCCACTTTGCTGCCGCCCCTATGTAGGGGCGGTCAGCAAGTGGTTAAAATCACAATCCAGGTAATATATATATATATATATATATATATATATATATATATTAATATCTATAGATATAGATATATATATATATATATTAATATCTATAGATATATATATATATATATCTATATATATATATATATATATATATATATATATAGATAGATAGATAGATAGATAGATAGATAGATAGATAGATAGATAGATAGATAGAGATATATATATATATAGATCTATATATATATATAGATCTATATATATATATAGATCTATATATATATAGATCTATATATATATATATATATATATAGATCTATATATATATATATATATATATAGATCTATATATATATATATATATATATATATATATATATATATATATAGATCTATATATATATATATATATATATATATATATATAGATCTATATATATATATACAGATCTATATATATATATATATATAGATCTATATATATATATAGATCTATATATATATATATAGATCTATATATATATATATATATATATATATAGATCTATATATATATATATATATAGATCTATATATATATATATATATATATATATATATATATATATATATATAGATCTATATAGATCTATATATAGGTGGTTGGGAGGGGATCAAGGGATACATGGGGGGGGGAGAGCTGAAAAAAAGTTTATTTTTAGACTAAAATCGCACAGCCTGTCACGGCTGCAGGCTGTGCGTCTCTCCCTGTCACACAAGATCCACAGTGACAGGGAGAGGGAGGCGGAGAGGGAGGCGGAACGGCAACTATGTTGCCTTTCGGAGGGTGATCGCTGTGATTGGCTCACAGCGATCACACGGCAGGGAGCCAATCAGTGACGGCTCCTGCCGATACCCGGAAGCCTTAGCTGTCATAAGACAGCTAAGTGCAGCCGGTTCAGTGCGCGCGATCGCGGCGGGGAGCGGCGGCGCCGGTGATACAGATCTACGCCCTGCCAGCCAGGAGCCCATCAAAACAGGGCGTAGATCTCTATCACTGCGGTCCGGAAATGGTTAAAGAGAATCTGTACTCTTTAAAGAGAATCTGTGTTTCTGCCACTCCCTGCTGCAATCCTGGCTTGTAATTGCCAGTTTTAGGCAGTGTTTACAAACAAAAAACATGGCTGCTAACCAGCATGTGATAGGCTGAGAGAAGCTCAGTCTGTGACTCATACAGAGCCTGGAGGGGGTGTGGAGAGGAGGGTGTATATAACTTCTACCAAATGATGGCTCTCACCTCTGACGCTAAACTCCGAGTTTTTGCAACTCAGAGGGAGATGTAATTCAGGGTCTGGCAGCCACCATAGCATTCCTGCTATGGGGCGCCCAGTTTCGGCGCTTGGCTCTAAGAGCCGCGCACCAAAATAAGCTGATCCATCGGCAGCGTCCTCCTCCTTGTGTCTCCTACCTGATCACGCACCTCCATCAACGTACACCCATCCTATGGATCTGAGTGAACTCAACTTGCCTAATCTTCATGCACCCATCCAGTGACCAAGCATTTCCTGTACTCATACTGAGCTGTGTGATCTGGTTTGCATGTATTCCTGTATTGTCTTATTGCTGTATGTCACCCCTAAATATTGTCTGTAATCATAACTAATATCCAGTGCTGCATAATATGTTGGCACTTTATAAGTACAATAAATAAATAAACCGTTGTCCTCGGTTCCCACTTGCGCCAAAAACGTACCTATTCTGTACATTTTTGGTGACACAGCAACAGATTCTATGATAAAAATAGCTTGTGCTTCTCCTTATATATTTTTTTAACTGTGTAGTAAGTCATGTGGGTGGTCATGTGGAGCCGCCCACATGACGTATAATAGAGCGCACGAAGAGAGGGCGGACACGAGCGGGGCTGTAATCCTGCGCAGCTCCGGCTATGAGAGCTGCACAGCAGATAATTTTTAAAGCGGCAATTCTCATAAGGCGACCCTGGGGAGGGTCGGGACATGTAATGAAGACTGGATTAGGCTCATAAAGCACCTGATAATGACAGGGAAGGTGCTGTTCGTCTGCCCTGAGGTCTGCTTTTGCAATGAGGTAATTAACTTTTTTTATGAATTTAGAAGATGGAAGCCTCTGGATCCTATAGAGGCTTCACATGTGCTGACGCCCAGATTATTACCTACAAGGGCTTGTCAGTCCCTCTTCAGTTCAGCCATGCCTGCACAGTAAGCTGGAGCTGCTCATGCACAAGCTACTGTGCAGACATGGCCGTGCTCACAATGGTGCAGCATGGCCACACTCGTGCCAGAACATGAGCACAGTCCTAATGTTAAGAAGGGTCCCAGGCAGCGTCGGAGAACAGCATGGGAAGCCTTCTTAGGTAAGTATTTAATTTTGAGCATTTATTACACCTCGGGTTCTCTTTTAGGATTTACATAACGCTACTATATTACAATTATATTACTCACTGTATACAATAAGATGCAGATATGGGTGTGTAGTACAGATAACTATCAAAAGTTACCATGATTAATGCATATAGTCCTGTTTTATAAAGGCATGACAAGAAATTATAAAGGAGGTAATTCTGCCCTGAGATACTAAATTCAATACTTAATGTGGCAAATTTTCAAAGCAGTTACGTTGACTAGTATATGTAATAAATATTGACTTTGAAATCAAACTTTTTAAGTTCAAAAAGGCAATTTGTAGTTGTGCTTGCCTATGGTGCTATAACTATCCACACAGACTTATGACTTTCGGAGCCTTTGCCATTTCCTGTGAGGAGATTGTGGTTTTATAGGTGCATACCACTAATGCTGGTGTTGAAATCCAGGTTTCTTCATTAGGAATCCCGGATTATGCCGCACACCACAGTTCAGCGTTAAAGCTAATATGCTAAGCCAGATGGAGGAAGCATCGGAGACATGTGAAGCGCGATGTGGACTGCAACCACGTCTCCGATGCTTCCTCCATCCATCCTTAGCATATTGTTGTATCCACCACAACAGCTCCCACGGATCCATTGCAGAGTGACAAGCGTGAACGGCTCCTATATATAAAATAGGAGGCATTCACTGTCAGTTTTACGATGAGCGGAGAATGGACAAAAAAATGTCCACTGTCGGCCCAAGTGGGAACACAGCCTAAAGCTTTACCGTTTTCTAATCCTTGGCCACTACATCCACTACAAGATACACTGATTAGAGTTCACACTGAAATCTCCTTTTCTCATTCCAGACCTAAGCAATGCAAGTATCTCCTTCAGTACAGCTCTATAAACACTTAACAGGGAAGATTTTCTGGTCAAACTCACAGCAATACATCAAATGTGCTTCTTTTTCCATGATTACAAACAAAGATATCAGTTGCTTATATGTTTAGATCTATGGAATGCCAGCGGGCCTACAGCAAGGCTGCTCTGTTACCCACAAATCCAAAACTTAAATCAAGGAAAGCATATACAGAGGTACATATATGACAACAGAAAGGATTGAGAAGAGCCTTATCTGGAGACCTTTCTGTATCTTCTCTGTTTATAGTACATTGTATACAGGGCCACGATTAGAATTTTCTGGGCCCCATACTTGGCAGACCTACAGGGCCCCCCTCAAGCCAAATAACAATCTGATAGGTAGATTGTGTGGGGCAGAGCCACGGTATGAGGGTTAGAGTTAAAGCAACCTGCCTGTCACCCATAACACCCTCCCCCCTGCAGGGAAGAGGGAGATGACCACGCAACTCTGGTAGAATTGCCAGCAGAGGCTCTGCCACTGTTTGGGCCCCAGACTCTTCCTGGGCCCCATACTACTGTCCCTCTTGTACCCCCCCCTGATGGCTGCCCTGATTGTATAGGCAGACTATAATTATGCTGAACATGCCAATAGAATTGACCCATCATACTATCGGATGAGTCAGGTTCATGACTTACATAGGGGGAAAGGACAAAGTGGGATAGTATATGGAGCACCAGAAAAATCCCATTACTGGCTTCAACTCAAAGCAAACCAGCAAGTTGTAGGATTAAAAGCAAATGTATACGTTTTACAAATCTGGAATGTATGGAAAACCATGCAGCTTGTATCAAGGTTTCTCTGCCTAAAACAATGAGATGGTCCCCAGTACAACACATACTAATGCACCTCAATAAATTAGAATATCATTGAAAAGCTAATGTATTTTAGCATTCAAATTCAGAAAGTGAATCTTACCTACAGATAATGAAACCCAAAATTCAGTATCTCAGAAAATATTGTGAAAATGGTCAATAGTTTAGACTTGAGTCTCATTCCACTTAGCTTATTACTTCAAAATATCTGTAAAGATACCTTGAGCCTTTAAAGGTGGCCATACACTTAAGGTGCGTACACACGCACTACAGAAGCCAACGACGGGTCCGTCGGACCCTCCCGCTGGGCAGACTTTCAGCAGACAGTAGTACGTGTGTACGCACTGTCAGCGGACTGATAAGGCTGTTCCTGAACAATCCACTCAGGCGACACCTTTATAGATTTGCAGCAGATTCAACCATCAGATAGATTCCTGGCAGATGCCTGTCAAGTCCAATCTGACAGGAATCTATCAGATGTGTGCCACACACTAGGAACAGATTTCCAATTGATTTCAGAATGAAATCCTGAACCAGACAACATGAGAAGCGTCTTATCTGAGCTAAGTCGAAAACAGACTGAACTGGACTGTTGCTCATGCTCAGTGGTCCAAGACTCTATTTTCAGTGAACTTTACTTTTCATTTGGAAATCAAGGTCTGGAGGAAGAGTGAAAAGGCACAGAGTACAATTTGCTTGAGGTCCAGTGAGAAATGATGATTTGGGGAGCCATGTCATTTGCTTGTGTTGGTCCACTATGTTTTCTCAACTCCATAGTCAGCCAGTCATCTACCAGGAAATTTTAGAGCACATCATACTTCCTTTTGCTAACACTCTTTATGGAGATGCTAATTTAATTTTCCAGCATGACTTGGCACCCGCCCACACTGCCAAAAGCACCAATACCTGGTATAATGACTATGATGTCAATGTGCTTGATTGGCCAGAAAACTCGCCTTACCTAAATACCAGAGAGAATATATGGGGTATTGTCAAGACAAAGAGAGACACCAGACCCAAAAATGCAGATGAGCGGAAGGTTGCTTTCAAAGCATCCTGGGCATCCATAACACTTCAGCAGAGTCATAAGCTGATAACCTCCATGCCACGCCACATTGAAACAGTAATTTATGCAGAAAGCACCCCAAATATAAAAATATTGAGTATGTACATGGACATACATTTTCAGTAAAGTCAGTATTTCTATATTAAAAATAATTATTTATTGGCCTTATGTAATATTCTAGTTTTCTGAGATACTAAATTCAGGGTTTTCATTGCCTGTAGGCCATAGTCTACAAAATTAAAAGAAATATATCACTCTGTGTGTAATGAATCTATATAAAACATGAGTTTCACTTTTTGAATTGAATTG
Source organism: Hyperolius riggenbachi (assembly GCF_040937935.1). Taxonomy (NCBI): domain Eukaryota; kingdom Metazoa; phylum Chordata; class Amphibia; order Anura; family Hyperoliidae; genus Hyperolius; species Hyperolius riggenbachi. Next base: position 181,307,461 of record NC_090646.1, read on the forward strand.
TTGAAATAAATTAACTTTTCTTTTTTTTCAACAATACATTTCTATCACTGGCGTAACTAAGGAGCTTGGGGCCCCAGTGCGAGTTTTACATGGAGCCCTCAAGCATTCTATTGATATTGAGCCTCAAAGCATACATTGAACAGCTGCATTGTCAGAGAGGTGTATTTAGATTAACCTCTTTCCGACTGTCTATTGCCGATAGGCGTCGGGAAAGTGGCAGCCCCAGGACCACATAACGCCAAAAGGCTTAAAGGCCTGGGGCGGGATTTTAAAGGGTATCGCGTGCGCATCTCCGCTTGAGTGGCAGAGCTCCGCTCTGTTATCAGTCTACCAGCGGCGATTGCTGCTAGCACACTGCCATCTATTTACATTGTACAGTGCTGTGATCTACTGCAGTGCTGTACTGGGGACAGCCGTGTCACTCGGCTGTCCCGTAGAGAGGCTCTGAATCACAAGCCCCTCTCATAGGCTGATTATAATAATATAGAAACTGAGGTGTACCAAGTCCACCATGTAGCTTCCCTCTAAAGAGGTGACTGTATCTTAACCTGGGGGATTTACCTGCCAGATAAACATATCACCTCTTTTTTTATAGCACTTTCATATACTTTAGAGAGATAACAACTGACAACACCCTGAATAAGTATAACACCTTAGGTAGAACATCAATTTTGATAACAAAAATACGACAATAAAATATTATAGGAATGCCACTCCTGCAATAAGCTTAATTTTAGACAGCAAAGGTGTATATGTAGTCTTGTAGAGATGCTCATACTTAGGTGTTAGGTGTGTGCCAAAATATTTCAACCCAGCAGGAAAGTTAAAAGCTGTAGTCTCAGATTTTGATCTGCTTACCTTAATCCCAGAAACGACACAAATTTTGGAATAAATTAACTTTTCAATGATATTGTAATTTATTGAGATGCACATGGATAACAATGGTAGATAATCACAAATGCAAGCTTACCTGGAGGCATCACTTTAAAGGCGCGTACACACACCATACTGTAGCAAACGACAGGTCCGTCAGACCCTTCCACTGGGCGAACGTTCTGCCGACAGTAGCACATGTGTACACACTGTCGGCACACTGTTAAGATTGTTACAGAAACAGTCTTATCAGTCTAGCGACAGCATTAATCATGTGTTGCTGCTCACAGTGAAGACTTGCTGCAGGTTTCTATTGGGAGTGATAACACAGGGTTATTGCTGCTTGGCCAGCAGGTGGATTTCCTCAGTTTTTCCACTTCCCAGTACGACACTGCGTGTACACACGTGTTACTGTCGGCAGAACGTCCGCCCAGCGGGAGGGCCTGACGGACCCGTCGTTTGCTAGAGTATGGCGTGTGTACGCGCCTTAAGTTAACAAAAAAAAACATAATTGGCTTAGGACCTTTGGAAACTACTTAAAAGACAGGCAAGGCTCTCTCACCCTATTCATATTTATTTTGTCACTGTAATTACTAATTGTATCTTGTACCGATTTAGTATTTTGTACCATCTCTGTACTTTGTATATTGGTGCATGCCATTGTCTGTATTGTTTTGTAACAGAATATGTTGGGGCTAGATCAATAATAATAATGATAAAGATGGTTTTATGTCACCACAGTACAGAAAGGAATAGTACCTGCAAATTGTGAATGCTTGAATTACACTACCTAATAAGTGATACAAAATGCAGATGAGGGAATAATATGATTGTCTGTATGCTGCAGAACACTGATAATAACAGTGAAATATACAGTTCTGAAATGTACGTTTGGCAGAAGATACTGACGCCACATGTACTGGAAGGAACATAAGCATTTTTTTTCAAGATGGATTACAGAAAGACCAATCATTTTGAACTTTCCTTTATAATGTGTTACAACACCTCATATAATATCTTCAGAAATTCCACAATAAAGACAAGAATTCATACTTTCCTGATAGCATATACTTGTGCATTAACATTGGACAAAAATATTTCTTAGTACAAAGCAAAAATATAAAACATAGCGCTGAATGTGACCAAAGACAAATGATGCGAGTGGACCCAAAATCTGAAGGAAAGCACTCTCCTTACAGTCTGAGAATGCTCAAAAACAATTTTCTGCATTAAAACTTTTGCTGAGTCCACAACTTATACGCTCTTGGGAATCTATACAACTATAAGAGCACCAACACTGCAATGGTTCAAACTAGGGAGCAGAGATCTGACATGCTTACAGTAAACCTCAAGTACAAATATTTAAAATAAACACGATGTACCTGCAAATGAGTATTACATACTTATCTCACTGTCAGTTCCTCTCAGAAGCTCACCATTTTCTTCTAACAACAATTCTTTCTAGTTCTGACTAGATCTAGTCAGACTTGTCTCTCCAGAAGCTGAAAGCCTTAGGGCCCTTTTTCATTATATCAATTACTGTTAGTTATAACTAAAAGGACAACTGATGTGCAAGGTAATGTCAATGTTTCCCTATGGTTTAAGTGATATTACTGGTTAACAGAGTGCTGACCCAGAAGCTATTACAGGGTCATCCCCATTTTTGTAATGGAGGACAGAGAATTCTATCAAACACAGTGCACAACCAGGATGTGATAGAGAACAGAGAGATTGATGAGCCGACTACGTGGGAGGTAAGTATGACGTGTGTATGTCTATTTTTTCAGCTCAGGTTTGCTTTAAAGTGTAGCCAAGCCGAATCTCAGGTACACAAAACCAGATACTTACCTAAAGAGAGGGAAGCCTCAGGATCCTATTGAGGCTTTCCTCTCTATTTTGATGACCCCCTTTCGCTGAGCTCCTCTTGGGTGTACATGGCCACGCAATAACCGGCTGAGCTCGCCCGCGTATGTGCAGTAAGCCGGAGCCGCCAGCTCCGTGCTACTGTGCATGAGTGGGCGGGCTCTCATGGCTACAGCGCGGCCATTCATGCGGAAGGGAATGGGGGCTGCAGATGGGGGGTTGCAGACAAGAGAGAGAAGCCTCAATAGGATCCGGAGGCTTCCTTCTCTTCAGGGTAAGAACTTCTTTTGAACCCGAGCTGCAGCTTGGGTTCACTTTGAGGTAAAAATTAGCCATAATACCAAATATGTATATCAAAGAAGTTGGGGCGATCCAGATGCATAATTTACCCAATTATTGGCCCACAACTGTGTGTTGGGATGCGATGATATTGTCCATTGCGGTGGAATGGAGCAGACCCAGTGAGAAAGGACGCTTAGGGAGCTGTTCTGAATTCACTTAAAGAAATGCCAATCCAGTGAATAGAACATGGAGACACAACTAAACAGTCATTGTTGTTCAGAGCCTCATGCATATAAAAAGTTTTCTTTTTTAGATGAAAAGGAAACTTGATTTAGAAACAGGACATCTGAGGTGAATATTTACTAAATATATCCTTATGTCCAGTTATAGAAATTCTGAGACAGCAGAAGTTGTGTCCACTGTGGGCCTTCAGCTGTCTCACTCACAGCATGGAGCTTTCTAGAGAGTTCATTCTTGGGTGCGAGTGTTTACCAAAGGAGAGAATGAACTGATGCTGAAAATGAAATATTTAACATGTTTTAAATCTTCGACACTTTCCCAAAAACTCACACCTCACTACAAAAAAAATGAAATAAAAAATATATAATGTAGAGTGACTCAAAGCTTCCTCATCTTGACAACATACTGGCATTTATTTTGTAGATAAGTGTTGTTTTGTTGTATCGGCCATTTCATGTTGGGGAGAAGCAAAGGGCACCCCAACTATTTGGGATACTGCAGTACTTTAACAGCATGAAACTAGTGCCTGTAGGGACCATTTTCAAAAGAACTGACCTACCAGCCATTTCCACAGTGGATTGAGTGTGCATGTATTCTTGACATATTTGTCAATTTTATCTGTGATGGGGGTGGATTATATTGTATTACATGACTTCATTGATCTCTAATAAAGTACAGGTGAAATTTGAAAAAATAGAATATCGTGCAAAAATTATAATATCGTTTCAGTAATCCAACTTAAAAGGTGAAATAAATATATAAAAACAGGAATCCTTTGAATCTCTGGCAGGCAGGTGCAGCGCTTATGCATGGATCTGGATCTTCCTGGCAAGCGGCGGCAGGGGGCGAGGAGGACACGGGGAGCCGTTACAGGATCCAAAGGCTTCCCCCTTCTTAGGTAAGTATGTCATTTTTGACGCGAGGTTTGCCGCAGGATCACTTTAAATCATGTTTTTCATTAGCTAAATACTGAATAAAACAGTGAAACGCATGTTAAAAGTTAAAGCCAACTCACAAAGAAAAAATGGGATAATAATGGTTATTGGTCACCAGGTCTGGTCACTAGTTATTTTTATCCTGGTAGTAAGGCTTTGTTCACGTCTAAAATCGAAATCGCTGACGGCCGCATTTCACGATTTTTAGAGTGATTTTTTTCTCCCTCACGGCACTTACATGCGCACTACAATTTTGTTTAAATCGCTTTTTAAAGCGCTTTTGCAAAGCGATTTCTTTTTTCACTTCCTGACTCAAGTCAGGAAGTGAACTTTGTGACCCGGAAAAGAATAACTACAATGTATTTACTGTAGTCTTAAAAGTGTGAACGCAGTCGCCGCAAAAACGATTTTTTAAGCATTTTGCGTTTTTCCTATACCTTCCATTGTAGCAAAATCGCCCAAAAAATGGTGCAGGCGGCACTTTGGTCAGCGGAAGCTGACAAAACTCCCAAATATGAACAGTCCCATAAGGATTCATTGCACAAGCATTTTTAAGGTGCTTTTCAGAATCCCTGACGCTTAAAAAATAGCGAAAACACCCTAGGTGTAAACAAGCCCTAAGTGAGTGCATGGCGGAAGGGAATTATGTTTCTTTTCTTGTTTTTTCCCTTTTGGCATCATGGAGCCATTTGGGAACGCGTTGCTGGAGGATTGTATTGGAAGGAGCCAAGCACTGGAATAAGTCATGCAATACCAGGAATTGTTAAATTTGTAGCTGTGTTACTTTTTTATTGGACATTTTGTAATGTTACATTTTGTAAATTGATAAAAACCGCATTTAAAAAGGAAAGAATTTTTTAGATAAATTACTCCAAATTTAAAATTAAAAGCCAATGTTACTTTAGTACAGATTTTTGGGGAAAAGAATCATAAAATGATTGAAATAATTAAAGCTTTAAGAATAGAAACACTATTCAGGTGGCCATTCACATTTAGATTGCCACACAATGTGGTAAACAGATCAATCCCTCTCTCATCAAAATACAATCAATGCGGGATCGAATTCCCCCATACACTGCATACACTGCACACAGCTTTTCAATAGATTTCACAATAAGATCTATTGAAAATCTCTTGAACAGTAGCAATGCCCTGTTCGATACAGTGCAGCCGCAGGGGTGTGGGCCATTGATCTACCACCCCTACCCCGCCATGTCAAATTAAATTGTATCATCCGGTCCGAGTGTAGTTTTGATTGATTTTGCCTCCAAATAGATCAAAATTGTGATTGATGCATCTCGTTGAGTCACAGATAACTGGCAGATTCAATCAGCGTAAAAATCCATGTGTTTATGGCCAGCTTAAGACTAAAGGCTCGTACACACGTCATACTGAAGCCAACGACGGGTCCGTCGGCACCTCACGCTGGGCGGGTTTTCAGCAGACAGTACAGCGTGTGTACAGCCTGTCGGCGGACTGATAAGGCTGTTTCTGAGCGATCCGCCCGGCCGACGGACCTTGATGGCTTAAGTATGACGTGTGTACGAGCCTTTAGCCTCATCTTCACACTGACTGCAAAGGGCTACTCAGCGTTTTAAAGCTACATATTGTACTCACTGAATATAATTTTGCCTTATGTGCTCACTACAACTCTTCTTGAACTCTTCTTGAACAACCCAATTCCTAACAGAGTTCAGTGGGAACAAAGTACTAAGAGAACACATTCACCGCAGCACAATGCTCCTAATTAATTATCTCCCATTTACTGAAAAAAATATGAAATGGAGAAAATATACCTGTTTCTTCCCACCTCACATCATTTTCTGCACAACGCAGCATAAGTAAGGCATATAGGAAAACATTCCACTAGGGTGGTATTTAAGGCGCGTACACACGCCTGATTCCTTCAAACGACGGGTCATCAGACCCGCCCGCAGACTGCCGTTCTGCCGACAGTTTGCCCGTGTGTACAGTCTGTCAGCAGGCTGATAAGGCTGGTTTTGACTGATCTGCTCAGCCTTATCAGCCTGCCGACAGACTGTGCACACAGGGAAACTGTCGGCAGAACGGCCGCCCCGCGGGCGGGTCTGATGACCCGTGGTTTGAAGGAATCAGGCGTGTGTATGCGCCTTAAGGTCTCTTTCACAGTGCAACGTTAAAGTCGTACATTAGAAAATATTTCAACGCAGACTAACGCACAGCAATACTTAGTCTGTGCGACATTCACAGTGCACACGTTGTGTTTGTGTGTAACGTGTAGCATTATTAGAAAGTGCTGCATGCTGTGCGTTTAGCAATGAATCTGCTGCGTTACTTGTGTTGCACATGCTAAGTAATGTTTTTTGTTTTTGTTTTTTAAATGTTCCACATGCGCCGTTTTCGTTCCATAGTAAATACATTTTCTAACGTGCGACTTTAACGTCGCACTGTGAAAGTATATATGTGTTGCGTTAGGGCTGCATTGTACGACCTTAACATCGCACTGAAACGCAACGTCCTACTGTGAAAGAGGCCTAAGAGCACTTTATTATTAGTCCCCATGATCACTAATCATGATCACCTCTCGCTTTCCCACACTCATGCCTAATGCCTAGTACACACGATGATATTTTCAGGCATATTTCCTGCCAGATCTATTATTTTCAACATGTCCAATCTGATATCGATCGATTTTCCGATCGCTTTTCCATACACTTCTATGAAAAATCGATCTAGTGTGTACTAAGCATAAAGAGAGCAGTGCATGTCGGAGAGGGAGAAAATTCAGCCCGCTGAATGTATGAGATGCTGGTCTCAATTGTCCAGCTTCAGCAATGATGGTTGCAGTGTGAATAGAGTAAATCTTGCCCAAATGTTTAAACTGGACTTAAAGTAGTCATCAGCCAATCTTTGTTACCCACGATCTACTTACATGAGGCTTCCTCCAGCCCCCTGCAACTGACATGTCCCACGCCGCAGCTCTGTTCCCACCTGCCGGCCCGGGGTCCCTGCCGGTGCAGAGGGCAACCTTGAGGTCGTCCTGCACTCGCACTGTCAATCAAATCCACGTTGTCCGGACTGTACTGCGCAGGTGCAGTAGTGTACTTGATTGACAGCAGCGCTTGCACAGGCACAGTAGAGGACGGTCTGGCAATACACCGTCAGGAACCCCGGACCAGCTGCTGAGAGCGGAGCTGCGGCGTTGGACGCCAGCTGCAAAGGGGCTGGAGGAAGCCCCAGGTAAGTAGATTGGGGGTATTAGAGATTGGCTGATGACTTCTTTAAAGATCCACAAACAAAGTCTCACTGTCTCTGATGTAGCAGTCATAAACAAGGTGAGTATGACTTGAAGGGCACTGAGCACCCATCGCACTTTTATTTCCACAATGAACCCTGCCCATTAGAGAGATTCAAAAAGCAATTCGGGAGGGGGGGGGGGTTAGGGGAAAGCTATTGCTCACCTACGTGGGCTGCTCCTGGAATGCGCCATCACTGTCAGCAGCGGGCGCAGTTCTAAGATTTTGCTTGTGTAGCAATGCATGCCAGGAGATACATGCCACAATGCATTCCGGAAGCTGTAGTCAGTACATTTTCCATTTACCTACTACAGATCTCAGCATGTATTGCGGGTAGTTAAAAATAGAAGTGTGGAGAGTGCTCAGTGCACTTTAAAGAGAAACTCTGACCAAGAATTGAACTTTATCCCAATCAGTAGCTGATACCCCCTTTTACATGAGAAATCTATTCCTTTTCACAAACAGACCATCAGGGGGCGCTGTATGACTGATATTGTGGTGTAACCCCTCCCACAAGAAACTCTGAGTACATACTCCTGGCAGTTTCCTATCTGTGAACCTTGCTGCATTGTGGGAAATAGCTATTTACAGCTGTTTCCAACTGCCGAAAAAGCATGCAGCAGCTACATCACCTGCCAACATGTTATAAATGTCAGAATGTAAATCAGGGATTTAAAAGATTTTACAATGGGCAAACTCTGACTAAATCATTTATACATAATTATTGTAAAAATGAAGCACTTTTTTATTACATTATTTTCACTGGAGTTTCTCTTTAAGGTGGCCATACACTATTCATTTTTTTACATAGATATAAGCATTGAATCGAATGCTTAACATAGGAGCTGTCCATTGGTCCGTATGGTCCATTCTTTTAAGTAGACTGTTTTAAGCCCTAATGTGAACCTAGCACAAGTGCTTTGTAAAAGTACCTGTTTTTGACATGCAGCCTGTAAGATACCAAACATTTATATCATGCTTTTCTTCTAGTGAACTCAAAGCACCAGAGCTGCAGCCACTAGAGCATGCTCAGTAGGCAGTAGCAGTGTTAAGGTGGCAACTAATGATATAATATACTGAACGATTCTTTGTATGAACGATCTTAGATGCGTGTTTGGGACCACTAATGGACAAAAATCTCCCAACCAAAAGATTCAGCCTACAGCTATAACAGTCAGAGGTGCAGGGTGTGCACCACAGTCTACCAAGCTCGGTTCCCACTTCAGTGCATGCAAAATGGACACTGTAAGCGTATCCGTTATGCAGATACACTCCGTCCATTTTCTCCCTTTTGCTGAGGATTCCCATTGGTCTTTTGCAGATCCCCATGTTCCTGCCAGCCACCAGGCTGTGTACAGGAACCAAGTGTCGGCGATCAGCGGCAGGACACAAGGGCTTTAACCCGCTGTGGTCCTGCAGGACACATGGGCTTTAACCCGCTGTGGTCCTTGTGAGCCTGTGGCAGATGCATTTCCCCATAGGCTATATGGGGCAATGCACCCGCCTGGCCTGGGTTTATCGCAGACTTCACAGAAGTGCTGCCCGCTGAGTGCAAAGGATCCGTTGCAGAGTGACAAGTGTGAACAGCTCCCATTTATAAAGCAGGAGCCGTTCACTGATGAGCAGAGAACAGACGTTGTCCACTCATCACTGTGATCAAATCTGCTGTGAAATCGTTAACGCAGATGTTGACCAATCTACCGATTTCCATCCGTTCGATCTGTCCAGGTAGAAAATTTTGCTCTATTCCGGCGGGTCGGGAGCGCATCATTAGCAGCGTTCGATACAGCAACGACTGATGCAGCAGTAATATCACCTGTCTGCCGGCGTGAGACCCCGGGTCCCTACAGTCACTCACTTCTTCCGGCGTCTTCTCCATCTTCTCTTCACTTCCTGTCCCGTCCTGTGAGAAGGCGAAGTTCAAACAGTAGAGCGCCCTCTACTGTTTTAACTTATGCTTGTTACAGGACAGGACATGAAGTGAAGGGGAAAACAGAGGGGGATGCTGGAAGGGAGAGACTGCAGGGACCCGGAGACTCGCGCCGGCGGACAGGTAATATAATTGGCGTGGCGAAGCAGGCGGCAGCTCCACAGGTGGTGAATCGATTTCATACTGAAATTGATTCAAAATCTGTGTGCAGTGTATGGGCAGCCAATAGATCCCTCTGTGATCAGATTCGATCAGAGGGGGATCTATCTGCTGGTCGATCTGGTGGCATTCGACCAGTGTATGCCAGCCTTTCAACAGGTACTTTGTTTTTTACATAAACTAATCAATGAGCTTACACTGTACACAGTATTTAAAAAAAGCCATTGAAATGGGTGCCTAAACACATTTGTCCCTTGAGTGGGGCAAATAAAGACAGCAAATAAAGATAGAGAATAAAACCTGAGCTGGGCAAACAGATTATGCACAGAAAGAATAACTGTGTATACTTTATAACACACAATAGTTTCAAACGTTTTTTTTTTCTCCTGGAGTCATCTTATTTCTATGTAAATATTCAGGGGACTGAGAAATCCAATTTCCTCTTCTTTCAGTGAGTGTTTAGCTGCTTTATCTAGAACCTGAAGCTCTTCTTCCTTATCTTATTGTAAACATGATAAGGTAAAGGTGTGCCTGAGTGTGAATAGAGGACACTCCATCATTGCTTCACTATTTCACTGGCTGTACTCAGAAAGCAAGCAAAGCATAATGAGCAAGGATTCTGGCCCCACCACTGATTTATAATCATTCATTATTTTAGCTTGTCTGAAGATAGTATCAGATGGGTCTTTTGAGAGGAAGTTCTGGAAACAGCAAGTGCTCATTTCTCATCTCTTTTCACAGAGTATTCCAAACTAAATGTATTCTTACACCAAGTGACATTCAAAAAGTATCCTGCAAATGTATCTGTCTTATTTGTCTCTCCCTCTCCTCCTTACAAGGGGGACAATACGAAACAATTCCAGAATATACATGTAGCTACTGTAAATGCCCTTTCATTGAAACATTTCACTGCAATTCATATAAATTCCCTTACTCGGAATACAAGTGGTATTGCAGCAAAGTCCCCAGTATCCAGGCACCAGCGGGACAGAGCCGGGACAAGGTCCTCCAGCACCCAAGGCTGAGACACCAAAGTGCGCCCCTCCATCCCTCCCACCCCAGCCGTCACACACTCATTGCAATTAGACGAAGAGGCATCCCAGGGAATTGAAGCATTTCTATAGCACTGACATCTTCGGCATAGTTATGTCACAAGCTGTTCCTCAGAGGAGCTCTCGATCTAATCCCTACCACAGTTACCGTCTAATGGCCTCATAGCCCAGGCCTACACTACCTCCTCTGCCTCACAATAGTCTTAGGGAGGGATCACACTTGGGGAATCACACGTGGTTTTCTCACTTGCAGAATCACTTCAGATGTGACAGCCCATCTTAATTTATGGGCTGGGTCACACTTAAGTCTCATACAAATGCTCAACTAAAGTATTTTAAAAGGTTCCGACAAACAACTGTTTTCGCCATGTTGGACGACAATCATGTTGGACGACAATCACGTGCAAAAATGTAGCCAAAAGACATGACGAACTACTGATATCAGGCATTTTGCCCGATCCATCCAATGGATTAACTCACACTGTTGGGCAGATATGGTAAAGTTGGCCATGTGTGTACAATGCTGTTTCCTTGACTTGTGTTTGCCTTTAGTACGGGCCTTTAGAGCATTTCAAATATGCAGGGAAAAAATGTATTGCCTGCACTACTTTTTTTCACAAATAGCTTGCAATTACCCTTGCCGTCAATCAGCTGCAGCTTATTGTCCACAGAAAACCACGGTTGTTTTACATGGACCCTATTGTGATCCCTCCCATAGTGTACTATTGTATTATCACATCATGTTATACTTTATTGTACCACTAGTAGACCTAAGCCCATTTAAAAACGGTTTGTGTTTCTCGCGGCGCACGCGCCCGCCACCCGATATACTTAACAATATCATATAAGTTGCAGTTTACTACTTTTGGTTGCTAAGCTTAAAGAGACTCTGTAAAAAAAAAAAAACAGGTCCCCTGGGGGATTCTCACCTCGGTAGGGGGAAGCCTCAGGGTCCCAATGAGGCTTTCCCTCCCCTGTAACTGCAGGCAATCAAGCGCTGGCTCCCCTGAAGCATCCCGCAATCATCCCCCGACAAGCCTGACAAGCTACATTTATTTACTTTCCCTGGCTCCAGCGGGTTCGCTGTTGCGTCTCTCAGCACGGAGATAGGTGGAAATAGCCGATCTCTGTCGGGTCCGCTCTACTTGCGCAGTAGAGTGGACCAACAGCGATCAGCTATTTACGCCTATCTCAGAGAGGAGAGTCGATACTGCACCTGCGCTGGAGCCGGGAAGGTAAATTCTTTACATCCCCGCTGTTCTGAGGGGCCCAGCGAGACTGCCGTGGAACACAGGAGGACGGGGGAATCCTCGATAGGATCCGGAGGCTTCCCCCACCCGAGGTGAGTACCCCCCAGGGGAACTTGTTTTAGTTACAGGTTTTCTTTAATCATCATCTTTAATATCGATAAAAGCATCTGGGAAAGAAAATACACCCCAACTCTGTGATCCTGACAGGGACTGTCAAATTGGGAGTGTAAAGCTGGCCACTAACCATACAGTTTTGTGTGTACAATTCTGTCCAGTTTTATTGTATACTAGCTGATAACCCGGCGTTGCCGGGTATGTATTTGGCTGGTGTCGGCTCCACCTACTTTTTCTAGCCCTAACACACAAACACCCAATTACCAAGTTTGTGAGCTTTGTTGTCTTTGGCATCAATAATTGCATTGAAATAAAAAAATATGATGGGTTGTTTGTGGCTCCACCCCCTTTTCTGAATTTGAACCCCAGTCACCCAATGACCAACTGTACCGGGTTTGAGGCCTGTGCCATTAACAGTGCAAGAATGGTAGCAATTAAATATTCCCTTGAAAAGCAATAGGTGAAGCTTTATACACTTTTGTAGGCTCCACCCACTTTTCTGAATATTAATCCCATTCACTGAGCGACCAACTGTGCAAAGTTTAAGAACCCTCCCATTAACAGTGTAAGAATGGCTGCAGTTTACATTTTCCCAGTTAAATTTGTATTTGTCTCCACCCACTGATGACCCGGCATTGCCCGGGTATGTATTTGACTGGTGTTGGTTCCGCCCACTTCTTCTAACCCTAACGCACAAACACTCAATGACCAAGTTTGTGAGCTTTGGGGTCTTTAGCATCAATAATTTGTATATTCCCATAGAAATTAAATAAATCAGATTGGCTGTTTGGGGCTCTGCCCCTCTCCAGCATTTGAACCCCAGTCACCCAATGACCAACTGTAGCAGGTTTGAGGCATCTGCTATTACCAGTTTAAAAATGGCAGCAATGTAAATATTCCCATTGAAAAGCAACAGGTGAATTTTGATTGGCTATTAAAAGCCCCACCCACTTCCCTGAATATTAATCTCAGTCACCCAGTGACCATCTGGGCAAAGTTTGGGAACCCTGCCATTAACAGTGTAAGAAGGCCTGCAGTCTACATTTTCCCAGTGAAATTTGGTTTTGGCTCCGCCTACTTTTTGTAACCTAGACATACAGTCACTCAATGACCAAGTTTGTGAGCTTTGGGGTCCTTGGCATCAATAATTTGTATTTTCCCAAGAAATGAAACTGTTTGTGGCTCTGTCCCCTTTTCTGAATGTGAACCCCAATGACTAACTGTACCAGGTTTGAGGCTTGTGCCATTAACAGTGCAAGGATGGCAGCAATTTTAATATTCCCCTTGAAAATCAACAGGTGATTTTGATTGGCTTTTTTAGGTTCCACCCACTTTTATGAATATTAATCCCAGTCACCCAGTAACCAATTGTTCAAAGTTTGAGAACCCTGCCATTAACAGTGAAAAAGGGCTGCAGTTTACAATTTCCCAGAAAAATCTGTTTTTGACTCCACCCACTTTTTGTAACCTTGACACACAGGCCCATATGCAATTAACTTTTTCTCCTGAGTTTTCTCCTAGGATATATTTTTTAATTTGTCAATAAAATGCCCTTTAAGCCACCAGAAAGCAAGAAAAGACTCAAAATAAATTTAATCATACTTTTTAATTTACTTTTTGGTACTTTTTTAGTTGAAAAGTGCTGGAAAGTTATTTTAAAAAGAAGATGAAAAATTATCTCCTAGGAGAAAACTCAGGTGAAAAAGTTAATTGCATATGGCCCACAGTCACTACTCAATGACCAAGTTTGTGAGCTTTTGGGTTCCTGGCATCAAAATTGTGTGAATGGAAGCAGTTTATCCAAAAAAAAAACATATATGATTGGCTGTTTGTGGCTCCACCCCTGAATTTGAACCACCGTCACTTGATGACTGACTGTAGCAGGTTTGAGGCCTCTGCCATTAACAGTGTAAGAATGACAGCAGTTTCAATATTCCCCATGAAAATCAATAGGTGAATTTTGATTGGCTCTTGTAGTCTCCACCTACTTTTCTGTATATTAATCCAAGTTCCCCAGTGACCAACTGTGTCAAGTTTGAGAACCGTGCCATTAACAGTGTAAGAATAGCTGCAGTTTATATTTTCCCATGTAATCAACCGAAAAAATCTGATTGGCTGTTTGTGGCTCCACCCACTTTAGTGAATTTTGACCCCAGTCACCCAATAACTGACTGTATCAGGTTTGAGACCTCTGCCATTAACAGTGTAAGAATGGTAGCAATATAAATGTTCTCCCTTGAAAATCAATAGGTGAATTTTGATTGGCTGTTTTTAGGCTCTACCCACATTACTGAATATTAATCCCAGTCACCCAGTGGCCAATTGTGTCAAGTTTGGGAACCCTGCCATGTAAAAAATTAAGTTGTTGGCGCCGCACACTTGTTCTAACCTTGACATACAGTCACTCTATTAAGTTTATCAGCTTTGGGGTCCTTGGTATCAATACTTTGCATATTCCCATTGAAAAATAAACAAATCTGATTGGCTGTTTGTAGCCCCACCCCCTTTCTGATTTTGAACCCTAATCACCCAGTGACCAACTGTACCAGGTTTGAGGCATCTGCTATTAACAGTATAAGAATGGTAGCAGCTTAAATATTCCCTTTGAAAATCGAAAGGTGAATTTTTATTGGCTGTTGTAGGCTCCACCTACCTTCCAAATTCCGAATCTCATTCACACAGTGACCAACTGTGCAAAGTTTGAGAACCCTGCCATTAACGGTGTAAGAACAGCTGCAGTTTATATTTTCCTGTCAAATTTATTTTTGGCTCCACCCACTTTTTGTAACCTGGACACACAGCCACTCAATGACCAAGTTTGTGAGCTTTCAGGTTCCTGGCATCAAAAATGTGTGAATGGAAGCAGTTTATCCACCAAGGAAATCTGATTGGCTGTTTGTGGTCCCGCCCCTTTAGTGAATTTGGACCCCAGTCACCCAAAGACCGACTGTAGCAAGTTTGAAGCCTCTGCCATTAACACTGTAAGAATGGCAGCAGTTTAAATATTCCCCTTGAAAATCAATAGGTGAATTTTGATTGGCTGTTGTAGGATCCACCCACTTTCTTGAATCTTAATCAGATTCACCCAGTGACCAACTGTGGCAAGTTTGAAAACCCCGGTCAAGGCGTTTTCGCGTGATCGCGGCACATATATACATACATACATACATACACACATATATCCGATTTTATATATATAGATATGTAGTATGAGGGAGTCAGGGCATAACTACAGGGGAACAGCCCAGAGCTGTAAAGGGGCCCCAACTACTAGTTCACTGCCTCTAATAAAGGGATCCATCCTTCAGATCAGGTGTTTTTGTGGCTACACTTGTTATGGGTGTGATGATGATGATGATGTCCACACTTGTTTTATGACCCTTGTGAGATGGGCCCCCAGACTGTGAGGGTCAACAGGTTAGGCAAGGGGAAGGGTATAAACACTGCGGGGCCTCATCTAAATTTAGCTGGGGGGAAGGCACATGATTTGAATTATGCCCTAAAATGTTACATGAATGTGCTAAAAAACTGGACAAGGTTATACAAATAATTAAGTCTATATAGTCAATTGGCACCTATAAACATGCTGTTGGTCACATAACCAGTAAAGAAATGTAAAACATCAAATAAAGGTTCTTGTGCGTATTCCTTTAATTGCTTGTGCATGAAGAGAAAATGTATGAACAATCTGTACTGCAAACAGAATAGAAAGCTTCAAATTATAAGTGCATTTTGTGCTTACGGTAACACTATAGTATAAAAATTCTGTAGTGCACTGATAAATGTTTACAGTATTTTTATTTAACTACAATGGAATTTCAAATTGACCATACAGTTGTAGAGAAATTGTTAGACGGTTAATAAAGTTTTAGGGGTTGAATAAACCTACAGAAAGAAAGCAACCCACACTGCTTCTCTCTTCAGCAAATAACATTAATAATGCCTCAGTATGAAGGTGAGTGATTTAAAACAGAAGTCCGAAGCAATGTATGGTAAACAACAAATGCACAGACCAGTAAACATCTGACAGATCAATCACCAGGGCACACATGTACTTTCTTTTTGTTCTTTGAGGAATGGCACTTCTTAAACTTGCAGTGCACTCCCTTGAATGCTGTTTTTACCTCATGCTTGCCTGTTTTATCAGTCTCAATAAGAATGCCAGGGGTCACTTCCTTACCAAAGCAGATCCTGAGATAAAAATACAAACACATTTACACAGGCATCAGGAAGCATGCACATTAACAAACAAAATAAGATATTTAGGCCACTGGGGTTCCATGTGAGAAATCTCACCAGCTGTCAATCACTTCAGCACATCACTTTCTTATCTATCATGTTGTCACTTGAAATAGGTCAATTGTCCAGCTCAGTGCACTACAAGGAGGGCAGTGATAAAGGATGGAATGGAATTTCACCAGTCACTCATGCCAGACAAAGAATGAGACCACACAGAGGATGCATGGGGCATGTCTGTACTGAACCCTTTTTAGGAGGTAGCTCTGCTAAGAAATTTGGATGTCACATGAGTATTTGTTGCTCATTAGAGATAGCACATGGGACAAAGTAACAAAAGGCTCCTTTCACATCAAAAATCGCAAAACTCAATTGCAAGTGATTGCGATTTTAATAAGCGATTATTTTAGGCATTGCGAATTTCCTTACTTTGTCTTCAATCGGAAACACACACAAAATGACAGCACAGGCAGCACAGTGGTGTAGTGGGTAGCAGTGATGGGGCCAACGGTTTGAATCCCTGCCAGGGTAGTATCTGCATGGAGTTGTATGTTCTCAAAAACATACAGATAAGTTAATTGGCTTCCCCCTATAATTGGCCCTAGAATATGGAGGACATATGACTATGGCAGGGATAATATTGTGAGTCCCTTTGAGGGACAGTTAGAGACAAGACTATATACTCTGTAAAATGCTGTGGAAGATGTCAGCACTCTATAAATACTAAATAATAAAAAATGCAGCAAGGTCACCGATTGACTTTTTAGAAAATAGAAATGCATTCAGTGTGAATGTGCCCCTGAGATTCCCATTATAAAGATGCTGACTTTCTGATCAGGAAGCTGTGTTCAAAAAAATCACATCAAACACTGTCAGTGTGAAAGGGGCCAAATTCTCAACTGTCTATTTCATGTATTGATTTTCACAGCCGTTTAAACTGAGATGGAATCTACTAAGTATCTATTGCCCCTATGCCTGATCCAATGCATTTTGTTTGACTTTGGGTAGTTTATTGATCGAAAGTGTGACTAGCCATGATGGAAAATTGAGCGATCTCATCAGTAAATGCATATCGTGATCCCCTGGGAATGGTCGTGAAAATTGCCCATAGTGGGTTCCAGGTTAAAGGCTGTAATGGGCTTCATCACTAAATACTACTACTGCATGCATTGTGATCGGTTCAGAAAGCACATCTGTCTGTTGAGTTATAGTGTACAAGTGAAACTCCAAAAATTTGACTATTGTGCAAAAGTCCTTTATTTCAGTAACTCAACTTAAAGAGACACTGAAGTGTGCTAAAAACAGCTTTTTATTTCGAAAAACTCTGTAACATTATTGCCCTAACTAAAACGCTGCATCCCCGCGGCTGAAATCTAACTAAATCCCCCCTAACTACCCCCGACCTCTCCACCGCAAAATCAACGACTTTCTTGGTCGTGGATTTTGCTGCTGGAGAAGGTAGAGCTTTCAGCCGCAGCTATGGCTCCTTACGCTTCAATCAGCGCGTATCTCCGCCTCTCCCCCGCCCCTCTCAGTGAAGGAAAACTGAGAGGGGCGGGCGGAGGCGGCGATCCGCGCTGATAGATGCGTGGAGAGGCAAAGCTGCAGCTGAAAGCTCTGCCTCTCACGGAAGCACTCCCTGCAGTGTGCCCCGGGGAGTTTGGGGGGATTTAGTTAGATTTCAGCCGCGGGGATGCAGCGTTTTAGTTAGGGCAGGGATGTTACAGAGGTTTTTGAATAAAAAGATGATTTTTATGAGACTTCAGATTCTCTTTAAAGGGTCAAACTAATACATGAAATAGGAACCCTTTGCAGGTGTTTTGGATGAATTAGCTGATTAGAGTGTGACATTGTGAGCCTAGAATATTGAACATTTTCAAAATATTCAAATGGTCTGAGCTCTGGATTGCAGGGTTCTTATAAGCTGTGAGTCATAATCATCAACATTATAACAAATAAAGGCTTGACATTTCTGGCTTTGCATGTAGTCTATTTCATATATTAGTTACACCTTTTAAGTCGAATTTCTGAAATAACTTTTTTGCACGGTATTCTTATTTTTCAAGTTTCACCTGCATTGCCGGCAGCCACTGCTGCAAGGACTGCTTTCATTTACCACTATTCTGAGGACTTTCTGTTGGAAATTGGCTGCAGAGTGCAATCATATTATCACGAAAAAAACAACATTGTCTGGGAAAGGAATTTTGATGTTTCTCTAATTGCTACAAATGATGTGGAAAATTTGATGTGATGTTCTTGTGTGTGGTTTCTTCTTTTCATCAACATTTTAAAGCTAATAAAACGGTGACAAATATAAGATGACCATTGCCTGATTCACCCATTTGCAGAATTACAAAGCAGTGATTACGTTTGTCTGGACTTCTCCTGATACCATCAATGGCAGATCTCTTGGCTCTACCTATAAAATGAACATGCATAGTCCTCTGCCAAGCCAAGCTTACATGGTCAAATGCTAATATTTTACTGATTGTGGTAATGAACTCATTTAAAAATAATAATAGTAAGGCCGCTATGCCTGCTTCTCCCTCATGCCATTTCTCCAGGGACCAGCTGTGGTCCATCATATCTCAAACTGTTCACTCCTCTTCTATGTGTGTGTAATGATGTCATTATATGTGCACAGAAGTGATAGGGCAGGGCTGCCAGGCTGTGAGGACCGGTTCGCAATTGGGGAGCAAAATGCAAAACGCAATCGCCCAGTGATTGGGATTTGCGACAAACAAATGTCATGATTTTGTTACGATTTTCAATTCCCATTCAAGAGATCAACAATTATATCACGATTGCCAAAATGCTGCATGCGGCACATTTGCACTTTATGCAAATCGCAAACACTGCAGTGAGAATTATCCTATAGGGATTCATTAATCACATTGCTTTGCTGATCGTCGGAGATCCGTTACAAGATATCTGGGAAACCAGCTAAAGGTGCGTTCACTGCTTTGCTGGACTGCATAGACACGTGTCAGCTGTGCTGCTATGCGGAGAGGAGGAGGGTTGACGGAACCACGTGTGTGTGACGCAACAGGTGGGGAAGCAGCGTGAACAATGCGATTGGCCGTCACTGGGGGTGAGTTGATCCGCCGGGATCTCTTGTGGGTTAGAGGTCAAGGGATCGTTGTACACATGCCTGATTATTGGCTAAGGCGGTCGTTATCGGCCGCCTCACCCGGCTTTAGTCAGGTACATGTAAGAACCTTGATGCCTGGTACCCTCCATGCAATTTCCCGTCAGATTGACAGGTCAAATTGATAAATTCAGACTGGTCCGATCTGATTTCTGATTTTCTGATCAATATTTCAATCAATTCTGTACAAAATCGATAAAAAAAAAATCCGAAATCTGATCAGACCTGTCAGAAATCATCTATTCGACCTGTCAATCTGACGGGAAATTGCATGGTCAATGGTGAATCGAGCGGAAAAAAACATCGAACCGTGATCGGACATGTCGGAAATTATCTATCTAAATGGCCCAGAATCAAGACGTGTATTCCCAGCGTAATGCTTGGTACAAAGCATTATGCTGGGAATACACGTCTTGATTCTGGGCCATTTAGATAGATAATTTTCGACATGTCCGATCACGGTTCGATGGTTTTTTTCCGCTCGATTCACCATTGACGTTAATTAAAAAAAAAAAAAAAAACGAGTGGAAGATAAGGGAATCGAGCGGGCAAAATGATCGGGTGCAGAATCAAGCACCAGAATCGACCCGTGTATTCCCAGCATAGGAGACAATACTCAGTGATATCAAAAGTAGCTCATTTAAGAACAATATACCTGCACTTTTTAATTAAGCAAGGGACTTGATTTACGGTAATCACGATTATCAGTGCTAAGTGTTGGCGATTGTTTAATTCATGTGATCTGCAAATTGCAAGATAAAGGTAGGAATGCACCACCTGGCGAATATTAGCTTGCTTGGAAGAAGTGCAAGAAATAATTAGTTTGGACTACTTTTTGCTTGTTCCAAGTTATTTCCATCTATTCCATTAGTTCACAGTGCAACAGTTCTCTTGCAGAATAACTACATACCAACCCACTGCCTATACAGCTCTGTGGGGCTGTTCACATTCCTGCGTTGTAAAGGATTGCGTTATTCTAATTCACTGCATGCAGGCTCTGAATTAAAGCGGACCTGAAGATTTTAATTTACCTGGGGCTTCTGCCAGCCCCCTGCAGCTGCCCTGTGCTCCCGCCGGTCCTCAACCATCCTCCGGTCCCTGCTGCAGCGCAGTTTCGGTATGGCCAGCTTGTAAGTCGACGGCTACTACGCCTGCACAGCCCTGGCCGCGCACATCCATCTACTGCGCCTGCGCAGGACTCTCCTGGCGACGTGAGTGGGAGCAAGGATGGGGCCAGGGCCGCGCAGGCGCAGTGTATGGTGGCTGGCGATACCGAAACTGCATGATAGAGGTTAATATTAGGTGTAGGTGGGGGTGTTAATGTTAGGCATAGGTAGGTAGAAGGCGTACGTACAAAAAGGGCGCCTGGACAAAAAGGGCGCGGGGTGTAAACTCTAAATAATAATTAATCATTAATAGGGTTTATAAAAATAGTGTGCTATATTTTGTTTACAAATAAAGTTTAACAAAATTATAAATCATTAAATAATGTTTATAAAATCGGAAATTGTGAAAACGTTAATCTTCCCTATTTCTAAAGTTAAACTTATAATTACTTTTATTAAAAAAACAATAATATATGTTTAATTGTTATAATTGTATATTATTGTGAATAACCTTCATTTATGGTTTGTTCTTATAATAAAATCTGAAAATATTCTTTATAACGATGATATAAATATAAGTACGTTCGTAATAAGTGTTGTAAAACATTAGTAATTATTACTAAAATTTTACTAAAACTATACCTAAGCCTACTCTTACACAGAACCCTCCCTGTACCTATCCCTAACCCCTAGACCCCCCTGTTGGTGCCTAAACCTAAGACCCCCCTGTTGGTGCCTAAACCTAAGACCCCCCTGTTGGTGCCTAAACCTAAGACCCCCCTGTTGGTGCCTAAACCTAAGACCCCCCCTGTTGGTGCCTAAGTAACCCTCCCTGTACCTACCCCTAACCCCTAGACCCCCCTGTTGGTGCCTAAACCTAAGACCCCCCTGTTGGTGCCTAAACCTAAGACCCCCCTGTTGGTGCCTAAACCTAAGACCCCCCTGTTGTTGCCTAAACCTAAGACTCCCTTGGTGGTGCCTAAACCTAAGACCCCCCTGGTGGTGCCTAAACCTAAGACCCCCCTGTTAGTGCCTAAACCTAAGACCCCCCTGGTGGTGCCTAAACCTAAGACCCCCCTGGTGGTGCCTAAACCTAAGACCCCCCTGTTAGTGCCTAAACCTAAGACCCCCCTGTTGGTGCCTAAACCTAAGACCCCCCTGTTAGTGCCTAAACCTAAGACCCCCCTGGTGGTGCCTAAACCTAAGACCCCCCTGTTAGTGCCTAAACCTAAGACCCCCCTGGTGGTGCCTAAACCTAAGACCCCCCTGGTGGTGCCTAAACCTAAGACCCCCCTTTATTATGTGGATAATAATGTTTTACTAATTATGGATGCAAAAAATATATTCCAATTTACATTACGTACTGATCGCTTTATTTTGTGAATAATGTTCTAAAAACAGTAAGGGATAAAACTTTAAATAAAAAAATATATTCCAATTTACATTACGTACTGATCGCTTTGTTTTGTGAATAATGTTTTAAAAACAGTAAGGGATAAAACTTTAAATAATGTTTTAATTATTTAAATAAGATAAATATATTTAGTATTTTCATAAACGTTATTCGGCACGGGTGCATTTTATAAACGTAAATGAACACAAGCTCAGTTATAAATCATTAAACAGCTCCGGGCGCCGTTTGTAAACTTTATTTAGCTCCGGGCGCCGTTTGTAAACTTTATTTAGCTCCGGCGCCCTTTTTTCCTGCTCTGCGCCCATTAAACGTTATTTATTATGGGAGTGAATGGCGGCGCCCTTTTTGTCCACTAGCTGCCTGCGCCCTTTTTTCCCAGCTCCAGGTAGAAGTGCTTCATTTTAGGTTTAGAAACAGAGTGTTAGGTGTAGGCAGAGGTGTACGAGAGGAATCGGTGCGGGAGACTTGGGCGCAGGATACAGCCGGTATATGGCTGATCCTGCTGCTGCACAAGTCCTGGCTGTGTTAAATACTATTCCCCCTCCAGGCTGATCCTGCTGCTGCACAAGTCCTGGCTGTGTTAATTACTATTCCCCCTCCAGGCCGCCATGGATGGTGGGGAATGAAATAATTCAGCTTTCAGCAAATGCTGGAAGCCGAATTATAGTGTTTTAATAGTAACTTCAGCTCATTCTTTTGACGGCGCCGAAGTTACTCACTGTGCGCCAAGTCTCCTGCGCTGGATTCACTGTGTTCATAGGTAGAGGGTGTTACTGTTAGGGATGACGGAAGCCGATAGCAGAATATGAGAAATAGTACATTACCAAACAGGGCAGGATTATCCACCAGTCAACCTAGGCAGGTGCTTGGGGCCCAGTGGGCATCAAGGGGTCCACCTGCCACCTTCTTCTTCAACCTCTCTCCACCTCAGGTTACTGAAAGAACGACAAGGGCCCCCCAAATCTACTACATTGCCTAGGGCCCAATTGTATTTTAAACCATCTCTGTTACTGATATTATAAATCTTGGCAACACCAACTGCCCAATTCAACAGATGCCTGAAGTATATGTACTTCCACTGAGCACCACCGATACAGCCACACTTCTGCCATTATTTGTAGTCCCATAATCTTTCTTGACATGTTGCAAGTAAAGTGATGCAAACAATAAATGATTAAGGCTCAGTGCACACCAAAAACCGCTAGCACATATGCAAACGCTTAGCGTTTCTGGAAGCGTTTTTTCAGAGCGATTCTAGGCATGTGCAGAGCGATTTTCTACACATGCCTATCGATTTTTGGAGCCTTTTGGTGTAGCATATTTAATTTTTTGTTACAGTAGAGTTGTAACTGGACAGCTTCTATAACAAAAACGTTTGGAAAATCGATCTAATCTAGCGCTTTTAAGAGCGATTTTCCACTTTCCTATGCTTAACATTGAGGCAGAATCGCCTCAAAAATCCGCAAAAATGCTCCAGGACCCGAGTTTGCATTTGAGGAAAAAAAGAACCACTCTGGTGTGCACCCTCCCATTGAAATACATTAGCCAAGCGGTTTTCAAACCGCAAGCGTTTTTTAAAAATGCTCAGAACCGCTCTTGGGGCTTAATTCACAAAGCTGAGATAACTCATAGCGCTAGCGTTTTTAATGCGCATAACGGTTTTTGTGCGCAATCGGGAATTATCACACAAAAACGTGGCTTTTTATGCACGAAAATTTGCAAATAGGCGTGAAAAAAATCACGATTGCATTTGAAAATGCGAATGTGCACGAAAACGCTCGTGATATGAGTTATCATGGTTTAGTGAATTAAGCCCTTGGTGTGCACCAGCCCTAATACAGATAACATACAGCATAGCTGGCAAAATGTACTACAGATAAATAACATGGCACGTAAGTCAAGTAAAAATGTTCTGCAGGAACATCACTTGTTTTCTACTCCTCTTCCTTATAGATTTGAAGCAAATTTCGATTTCATTCTTTTCAGTGTATTAGAACCTGTTACTGATTAGAAGTTATTAATCAATCTTCAGCGCAGCAGCAAATTTTAGGCAGATTCAATCAAAATGATCGATTGCCAATGAAACCCTGTATGGCCACCCTTAGGCTAGGTTCACAGTGGCCTTTGCGTTCCCTTATAACACCTGAAACATAACGGATCGGGAAATCGGCGCTGCACGTTATCTGAGCGTTGTGTCACATACAGTGAAGCATACAGTCAATAAAAAAGAAGGCTTCACTGTCACTGGTCACGAGCACAGTTTGTGGTATTACGATACTGCACACTGCCATGCTGCCCCTACCCTGTGGAATGCCTTGCCAAACTTAAGACAGCTCCAACCCTGGACACGTTTAAATCAAAACTGAAAAGCCACCTGTCTGGCATTTATGTTCACATAACTTTTCCCTTTGTACACATCACTGGGTACTGATCTGAGCCTTGTTTGTGCGCTTCGGGTCCTACGGGAGAAAAGTGCTTTACAAATGTTTTGTTGTTGTTTTTGTTATTCTCCAACACACACACAACACACTGTGAACATTGATTGCATAGGTGGCGCCAGAGCCGGGACAAGGTCCTCCAGCACCCAAGGCTGAGACACTAAAGTGCGCCCCTCTATCCCTCCCACCCCAGCTGTCACAAACTGATTGCTATTAGACTAAGAAGCGCCCCAGTGCCCCCAACACTTTAATCTGTAGTTATCTGGCTGCAGTCACTGCCATGTATGCCCTTTTCTTATTTCTCTTTTCTTCAAACACAATAGGGGAATGATAGCTGAGTGAATTGTATAGCCCCTCCTACACTGCGCCCTGAGGCTGGAGCCTCTCTCGCCTCTGCCTCGGCCCGGCCCTGGGTGGTGCACTGCAATATAGCAAGCCACATTATAAAGCGACCGTTATGTCTCACTGCAACACACCACTGTGAATGTAGCCTGAGGCTAGGTTCGCAGTAGGACGACGTGTTGTAAAGTTGCAATGCAACACTACAATGCAATGCAACAAAAATGTGGTAACGCAGATTAACGCTGTTTTACCGTAGCATTCAGTAGGTACAGTGAAGCATACAAGCAATGAAAATGATGCTTCCCTGTACCTGTTAAAGTGTGCATATAGAGGTAACACACTGCAGCACTGTGTTACCATAACGCTACCCAATTATACTGTAACGCTAACGTCGCACTGTGAATGCTGCATACACCTCTAATTGCAGTGCGGTAAGATGCGTTATAAAATTTAATAACGCAGCACCGCAACGTCCTGCTGTGACCTTAGCCTTAAAGTCTAGAAGTCTGCCGAAATTAGAAATTAACAACAGCTAAAAATAAAATAAATACCATACTGTATTTGAATTAATATTGAAAATAAAATCTGACAAAACAATAGGAAAGTGGACAAGCTCTTTACCATGTCAGGCTGCTATGAGAAGTGACAGCACATCCATCCTTATATACAATTGGATTTTTAACGAATGGCAGGGTTGGAAAAAGACAACAATTCCATCTGTTGTCTTTACCAGTGGTCTTTATTGTATTGACTTTAGTCTTATCTGATGGCAGTAAATTCCCAGGGTAGCAGAACACCAGCCCAGCTAGTGACCTCTATTCCAAAGCCAGACAAAAGAGCAGTTACTGCAGACACCCTCAGCTGGTCTCTGTATTCTCAATTGACTCATCACTGGCATTTATTATAAAAGCCATGACCCAGCAATTAGGAGATTTTCATTTGAGGGCAAGGCATGGAGGCTGCAACAGACCACTGGAGCAATAAATTGTTTTTTTTCTCACGCTTAAAAAAACTCCTCTGTTCTGTCAGCAGTGGGGGGGATTTTTCTATTTTTAACTGTTTGTGTAGAGCCACTGACAAACACACCTAAAGCGCTGTGTAATCCTGTGTTCCTACTGTACAAAAGAATATTCTGTTCTGTAGTCCTTATTTCCAGTAAATGTATCCTTTCAGCTAAGCAGGGCTCTGATTTAGCAAGTGGTGTCAGGAAACTGGAGCAGAAGCAGAAAACAGTTGTTTCACTTATCCATAGAGATTTATCTGCAGAAGTGTATCAATCTTCCTAGTGTTTTCTTCGCACCTGTCTTGATAAATAAGCCCACCATCTGTAACAAAGGTTCATAAGGAATATAAGAACAGATTTCTGCAGAATCAATATCCCACAGATTCTATCTAAATGACTGTATCTGCCAGAAATTGATGCTGCCACGTGGCTTGTAATTTTGATAGATTTTTGATATGATGAAAATATCTTGCTGGAAAGGCTTGGTCAGGTGTGCGGCAGTAGCGGTCATCGATATCCCAACATTCAACAGGCCCACTATTCTCCGGCCGCCCATGTAAATTGTGTACCCCCTCCCCAGGCTGTGCATGCACTGGGGTCACGGGATATAGGCACCCCCGCTGGCAATGGAGAAAGAGGCAGGACACTGGTGGACAGCTGAGCCTGCAACGCACTGCACAGCCCAGGGGGTACACATAGATGGGAAGGCGGCACGGTTGCACAAAGTTCCAATAGATGAGATTTCATGCTGAATACATTGGAAATCTGTGTACAGATGTGTCATCAATTTCGATCAGAGAGGGATCTATCTGATGATTGAATCTGCTGCCCCATCTGCCATGTATGGGCACCTTTATAGTCTCCACTAGAGAAGACATGCTAGGAATTCCAGCTCGCATGCAAATTTAATGCAAATAGAAGCCCAGAACCTTTTTGATCTTTTGATGAAAATACATTTTACAGTATGCCTCCATAAGTTATATTACATTAACCATTTCAGCCCACGGGTATTTTTCACCTTATGGACGAGAGGAATTTTCCCATTTCAGCCCTCCTCCCTTTCATTCCCCAATAACTTTATCAATACTTATCACAAAGAAATTATCTATACCTTGTTTTTCTGCCACCAATTAGGCTATCTTTGGGTGGTACACTATGTTAAGAATTCTTTTATTCTAAATATATTTTAACGGGAATAATTAAGAAAAAAATGGAAAAAATAATTATTTTGCAATTTTCGTCTATTATAGTTTTAAAATACCCCATGCTACCGTAATTAAAATCCACACATTTTATTTGCCCATTTGTCCCAGTTATTGCAACGTTTAAAATTATATCCCTAGTATAATGTATGGTGACAATATTTTATTTGGAAATAAAGGTAAATTTTTCAGTTTTACATCCATCGCTAATTTTTAGCCCATAAATGTATAACAATATGCCCTCTTGACATACATATTAATTTTTTTTTAATCCCTAAAGTCAGTAGGGGTAATTTTACTATTTGGCCACAAGATGTCCCCGCTGAGCAAATCCCTAGTACGCTACATAGGAAACAATGTGTTGCTACATTGTAACTAGGGAACCCTGCATCACGGGTGCGGGAAGATTAATGAATGGGAACTGTGTTCCCAATCATAAATCTAATCATCGGTGGCGGAAAGCGGCGGAAAGCGGCGGCGGAAGGAAGCGCGGTAGCTCTATTTAAGAATAAACACCGTTTTTGAACAAAAACAGTGTTTATTCTCGGCGGACATGTACGGATTGGCACAGGGGACTTTAGTCCCCTGCAGCCAATCCCCCCTGCTACCAGCAACATCGCGATCGCAGGCATTTGTCCGCACAATCGCGTGCAAACCCCCCATAAGTGATTGATTGAAATGGAAGTGTGGGGTAAGCAAGCATACTTTAAAGCCAGTGAAGATTGCAGAAAGAGAAAGTAAGGCGTGATTTTTCTCCAAATTCCACTTTCCGCTTTGCATTCAATGCTTTCTGTCTCAAAAATACAAATTTTATTGCACATCCACCTTCGTTATAGGGAACCTGAAGTGAGAGGTATATGGAGGCTGACATATTTATTTCCTTTCAGCCCTTTAGCAGGGCAGAATTTTTCCTACTGCTGGGAAAGCGTGTCTTCCCCAGCCTGGCAGGCATGGCAGGGTACGTGGTGGTAGAATAGAGTGGTGGCAGGAAGCTCTCATACATACCTGTCCAGACGGCTGGATTGGGTTCTTCTTCCTCCACCGCAGTGGCGATGTACTCCCAACATGTCTTCTCAGTTCCGATCACATGATATTACAGAGTTATGTCAGAGTTACAGTGTTACTCAGTGGTAGAAGAAGGGTAGTGGAAGAGTCTCTTCCATCACCCCTCTTTCACCACCGGGTGGTGCTGTAACACTGACACGGTCTCCTGAATTCCGATCACATGTCATATCATGTGATTGAATGTTATCGGGACCCAGAAGTCCTGATGGAAGTTCAGAGCCGCCGGTGGAGGAAGAGAAGAAGCCATCTGCAACAGGTAAATATAACTGCTTACTGCCACACCCTCTTTTAGCTGCGCAAGGCAGCAAACAAACTGACAGAGACTCACAGTGTGCAAGCAGCTTCAAACACTTTGTTTGAAGCTGCTAATGGGTTAAACAATACCAGTTGTCAGTACATCGCAGCTGGCAATGACTGGAGAAAGAGACCAGGCCAGCCAGCAGAAGATCAAAGTGGCCTGGGAGGACTGCAAGAGAGCCCATGGACCACAGGGCTGGAGGAAGCCCCTGCAGCTTGGGGGCTGTGTGCAAAATCGTGCAGTCGGAAGCCCACGATCGTGATGTTGCCGGCAACAGGGGGGATTTGCTGCAGAGGACAAAAGTCCCATGAGCCAATCCGTCCATTCTCGTCTGCTGACAATAATCACTGTTTTTGATCAAAAACAGTGTGTATTCTTAAATAGAGCCTCCATGCTTCCTCCCGTTCACCGATTTCCACCGCTTACCGCTGCCGATCGTTACATTTATTCCTATTCATTAATCTCCCCTCTAGGCCACCGTGATTGCAGGGCATCCATTGATGCCTGTGCCACTTCCCTAGTTACAATGTAGCAACACATTACTTCCTATAGTGTACTTATTACGCGAATAGGTAGTACTGGGTGAGGACATCTTGTGGCCAAATAGTAAAATTACACCTGCTGACTTTAGGGAATAAACATTTTTTAATATGTATGTCAAGAGGGCATATTAATATTAAATTATGGGCTAAAACTAGTAAAGGATGTAAAACTGAAAAAATGCACCTTTATTTCAGAATAAAATATTGTCACCATACATTATACTAGGGATATCATTTTAACGTTTCAAATGGGAAAATAAAATGTGTGGATTTTCACTATGGTGGCATGTATTATTTTCAAACTATAATGGCCAAAAACTGAGAAATAATGAATTTTTTTCCATTTTTTTCTTATTATTCCCATTAAAATGCTTTGAAAATATAATAATTCTTAGCATAATGTACCACCTAAAGAAAGCCTAATTGGTGGTGGAAAAAACAAGATATAGATCATTTTGTTGTGAAAAGTATTGATAAAGTTATTGGGGAATGAAAGGGAGGAGCACTGAAATGTGAAAATTCTTCTTGTCCATAAGGTAAAAAATACCCGCGGGCTGAAATGGTTAAATAGATATGTCAGCATCCATTACCCTCTCACTTCAGTTTCCCTTTAAATTATTTGATCCATAGTCATTCCTTAGCTCCCATGAAAAAAACCTCTAGGCCCAAACTCACCCAACAATCCACCCTCAGGAGAAAACACCATTTTTTGTAACCAATATTTACTAACAGGCCCTGAAAAAGCATATTGGTTTTATGAACGATATTACAAAGTTCTTGTTATGCTCCCTGAATGTCACCAGCTAATTTGGGTAAAGAAAATGTGGTAAGTTATATGTCATTTTATTCTATAGTTGACTTATGTTACTTGGCCTGTTGAGGCCCTGCTTTCTATAGTTTAGAAAGATAGGATAAATAGGCAGAAGAAAGATGTCAGGACACCACATTTATAGAGAGTCACTGCATTATGGAGGCAAAGAAGGCTTCCTTTTTTTCGGTAGTAAAAAGTGGCAGATGACACCATGGCAAATACTCCTAATTAAAGCCAGATCCCGCACCATTGTGGGAAGTTCACAGTACAGTGCAGTGCAATAACTCAATATTTCAGGAGAGTTTGACAGAGGATGAAATATTGGGAGAGTTACATCATCACAAATACTGTATAATGGACAAGGGCTTTTTTAAGCACAGAATTACACTGCAGTCACTCCCTAGACACTGACAGTAAGTTAAAAAGAAAAGAATACAGAAAAGAAAAGCAATAAAAGAGACAATAAACTAGCATTACAAACTCCTCTCCTAGTCCTTTGCTACTGTACTCTACTCTCCCACTTTTCTCTCTATCTCTCTTTGACTCCATCTCATTCTTTGTCACTAGTAACTTTATAATCACTGCTCATAACAACACCACTGGCTTCAACCCACAAAGCTCTGGTAGGATGCACCTTCCCACTGGTACACACAATGAGATTTTCTGGCAGATTTACTGCCAGATCGATTATTTCCAACATGTCCAATCTGATTTCCGATCGATTTTCCACTCAATTTTCTGTTCACTTCTATGGAAAATCGATCGAAAATCAGATCGGACATGTTGGAAATAATTGATCTGGCAGTAAATCTGCCAAAAATGCCATTGTGTGTACCAGGCATTATATCCACAGAGGGTTGGTTAGTCAGCGATTGGTTTGTGGGTAGGCTTAGATTCCGGAAACCCAGAAGTCCACCACTCATGTCTGTTGATCATATTTAATCAAATCACAGTCAGTTCTTCCATACGGGCAAACTGGGCAATTGCCCCAGGGCCCCGAGCTGGCTGCTCATCTTCCCCAGGTCTCCCACCAACTTTATAGTGGTCCCCAGGTCCCTGCAAGGTTTTCAGCAGTGTAGCGAGTATCCCATACCAGCTGCCCCAGCTTGCACGCTCCTCTATTAGTCTGTGGCTGTACATTCCCATCTTCATCCACACTGGCAGCATCATCTCTGTGACCCCGTGGCATATTACGTAATAACAGGCATGTGGTTACAGCGTAGAGGGGCCCCTGTGAGGATGAAGACATGAAAGCACAGAGCCACAGACTAATGGAGGAGTGCGCCAGACAGGACAACATTTTTGGCTACACTGCCAAAAATGTTGCAATAACCAAAATAAAGTTGGGGGAGGGGAGGGGGGTGGCATAAACAAAAAGGCCCCTAATGCCACTTTGGAGGAAGGGTCTGTCGGGAGGGCTTAGGTTAAATTTGGCCCCATTGTAACTAGAACCAGCCCTGAATCAAGACTTTTAGTCTAATACCATTATAAGCTTATGGTGCATTGACAGGGTCATATGCATAGGCCAGTCCCCGCTCAGTGACATACTTCCTGCTGGGCGGGAAGTACATCACTGGGACTCCCGACTGTCTGCACATGCGTGCCGTGCTCCACTGTTTACGTAGGCATCGTCGCCCATTGACATGCCTTACTGCATGATCCGTGTGGTAGGTGCAGCTCATGCGGTAACGCACTGAAGACTTTGAGACGTCATTTCGGTGAAATCTTTCATTGACTTGGCGGCCTCTTGCAGTAAAATTGTTTACCGCAATGCGCCACTGTGTAAGGGGGCCTATTCGTTTTATCATACCAACATTACCATTATAAAACCAATAAGCCCTGTAAAGCTAAGTACTCACGGGGGGACAATTGTAGCTGTCGCTGCACACAGGAGCGTGTGCGCGACAGTTCGGAGACAGTTCGGCGACAGCTCGTCGCCAAGTCCCTCTGCATACACACGGCAGCAGAGGGATTAGCGATGCGGCGGAAGCTGTCGCCGAGGTTCCTCCCCCCCGCCGGTTGCTCCGTGTACTATGTGTGGGTAGCTGTCGCTAGCCCGCATACACATGCGGGGCTAGCGACAGTTCCGGCGAGGTTGCGGCGACGGCTGTAGCTGGCGATTGAACATGTCAATCGCCTGGCGACAGCTCCGACGGGCGACGGTTCGGGGCGCGCGCGTCATACACACGGGCGAACCGTCGCCGCAACACGCGCGTGCCACGTGGTTGCGGCGACGGCCGTACCCCGTGTGTATGAGCCTTTACAGTCACAACATCTGCAATCCCTAATGCTGGGGATACACGGTACGTTTCTGTACCGTGTATCGACCAGCTTATCCGGCCAGCTGATAATATTCAGCTGGCCTGATCATGCTGCTCGACCTGCGCCTGCTCGATTCCCGCCGGCGGACAATGGCAGGGAATTGAGCGGTGATAAGGAAGCGCCGGCGGGGATGAGCGGCAATCGATACGAGCGGGGATGCGCCGGCATCGAGCCGCTGGCTCGATCTGGCGCATAAAACGTGCCGTGTATGCCCGGCGTAAGAGGGATCCAGCCACCTGAAGGAAACCCATAAATGTGGTAAATGTGTACCCACAGCGCGAGATCGCAGAAACGATCGCTTGTCACTCAAAGTATCGCTGGTCGTTGGAAAAATTGTTGGGAAAATTGTATTGTGGGTACGGGACTTTATATTGTATCGTGGGTAGGGCTGGTTTATACTGAAGGCACATAAGGTCCGTACACACGCCGGACTTTAGGCAACGACGGGTCCGTCGTTGCCTCCCGCTGGGTGGGCGTGCCAGCGACAGTCCGGCGTGTGTACGCTCTGTCGTCAGACTGATACGGCTGTTTCTGAGCGATCCGCCGGGCGGATCGCTCAGAAACAGCCTTATCAGTCTGACGACAGAGCGTACACACGCCGGACTGTCGCTGGCACGCCCACCCAGCGGGAGGCAACGACGGACCCGTCGTTGCCTAAAGTCCGGCGTGTGTACGGACCTTAAGAACACATACATGTTAACTGATCAGTTTTCTGTACTCTGTATCTGTATCTTTTGGATAATCGGATTATACGGATAGTCTTGGTAAAAAAATAAAATAAAAGGTAAAGATCAATCAGAGTGAAATTACCCATTACCTACAAAAGTGTCACGCTTCACACATTATATTACTGATCAAAGAGCAGTATGCTTAACAGTGTTAATGCCTCTAATTATGCACCTTAAGTAGGAGACATTTAATTGGATCAGTGCTAATTATCTTTCCAGTAAACAATCAACCAGCAGGCTTCCTAATTTGCTATTTAATTCATGACTTTAACTGGATCATTTTTAGGTTATTTACAGCAATTATATCCTAAAGGTGCCTGTGATGAAAAGATAGACTCCTCTCTGATCTGAATCAGACAGGGCTCCATGCCTTCCACAGACTGCCCTAAATAGACATATGAAATCTACTGAATGTCTATCAAACCACAGGTTTCACAGTGCAATGCCGTCGATTTACCACTGCCCCTGCTCCATCCCCCTTCCATTCCCCTTCCATCTAGTACTTCCACCCGGTCAGATCAATTATTTCAAATCCATCAAAATTACGATCAATCTAATCAAATCTGCCAGGAATGGTTTACTCCTATGGCACTTTGCTGTTCTTCTCTATCTATTAGGAAAAGTATGTCTTGTGTTTCTATACATGCTCTGCTACGTTTCCCTGCTAATGTTTTGCTCTCTGTAACACTGAAAGGAAAAAACATTTAGTACCAAACAAATAGTAAAACAATTCCTAGTTTTGGAAACTGAAGCATCTTTTTTTTGTTTTGAAAGTTCTTTAGAGCTATTCAGCTTGAAAGGCTAATATTTTATGTGCGGCCATGTGCAATCAATTTACAAGTTGACAAAATGAGAAGAAACGTGCCAGAATGTAAATGCTGTAATGGGTGCAAAAAAAAATTATAAACAAGAAACTGAATCCATAAACGCAGCTCAGATACCACACACTGCTTGCCATTGCTTTACAGTGTTTTCCCGGAAAATGTCACTGCTTACCTTAACCCTTCCAGCACTGAACTTCTCTGGCCCCTTAAAAAAAGTGTACTCGAGGCGGGTTTTAATATTAAAAAGGGACACAGAGGCATGTTCCCATCTGAAGGACATGCCTCTGTGTGCCCTCTGTGCCGTTATTAGCCCCTCCCCTGCCCCCCCACTCCCGTGCCGGGCTAGCTCCCGCCGCCTTTCCTGTGGGCCGGAATGGCCCACTTTCACTTTCGTAATCTTTGGGTCATGACGCTGGAATGAGAGATTCATTCTCTCATTCATCTCATTCACAGCGTGCAGGGAGGTGAGAGAGCATCAGAGGGCGCGGCCAGGGAGAGAGAACTGCCCAATGGCAGCTCTGGAAACCCTGCAGGAGTGCCTCTGGTGGGTGTTTTGAACAGAGAATCCCTCTCCTACATGTTTACCTCCAAGATAGCGACAAATATTGTCGCTAATCTCGGGGGTCCATAGCGCGGCGGTGGGGTGGGGAGGCAGAGAGCTGCGCTGTGGGGACACAAAGGCATGTCTTGAGGCACAGAACATGCCTCTGTGTCCCATCTACCCCCCAAAAAACACCTTGGGTTCTTTTTAACTGTCCCTCTGATGGGCTCACAATCTAATCCCTATCATAAGCATATGCCTATGTATGTAATGTGTAGTGTATGGATCGTAGTGTAGGGCCAATTTTGGGGGGAAAGGGAGGAGGGAGAGGGGATACAAAAATGCTAAAATTTCACTCTTTTTTTTTTTTTTAAATTAACAAAATACAGTCAATCGCAGCAGCAATCAGAGACCACCAAAAGAAAGGTCTATTAGTGAGAGGAAAAGGAGGTAAAA
Source organism: Hyperolius riggenbachi (assembly GCF_040937935.1). Taxonomy (NCBI): domain Eukaryota; kingdom Metazoa; phylum Chordata; class Amphibia; order Anura; family Hyperoliidae; genus Hyperolius; species Hyperolius riggenbachi. The sequence continues at coordinate 181,341,910 of NC_090646.1, forward strand.
TTTATTTGGGTGCTAAGTTGTATGATCAGCAATAAACCATTAAAGCTGTGAAGTGCTGAATTGTATAAAATCACCTGGTCACTGGGGGGTATAAACCTGTGGTCCTCAAGAGTTTAATCAGCGCTCTGTAGTATACTTTTTTAACTTTTGTGACTGACTTGGGTTCTCTTTAAGACGTGTTTTTTCACACATTTTGTTCTCTGATTACTGTGATTGGCTCACAGTAATCACATGGTCAGGAGCCATTGAAATCGACCAATATACAAAGCTCAGCTAGCTGTTATGCTGGGCATACACAGCTCGTTTGTGCGCCAGTATCGAGCCCGGATCGATTTGCGCTCGTCCCCGCGGGCGCTTCCTTATCTGACGCTCGTTTCATCCATTGTCCGCCCGCAGGGATCGAGCGCGGTATCGATCCGGCATGGTGATCGGACACGTCGGAAAATTATCAATCGAGCCATCAGCGGCTCGATTGATAAGAAACATCTCACCGTGTATGCCCAGCATTAGACAGTGGAGTGAGCAGGCTGCAGTGTCAATTACTGTACTTCAGTCCAGAAAGGGTTAAAGTTACCTGAGCTGTTTTTTTTTTTTTTAATAGATAAAAGGTACACAACATAAAGTATGTTCTGAAGTGCAACAGTAGGTATGATCAATGAGATATAAATAATTATGAGTTAATTCAAAAAACTATGTCAATCATATGCAGAGATGTGTACCTTTAAAATGGACCAATTAAATGTTGCTGTTGAGGCATGTGATTGTCACTTATCAAGCCGCATAAGCTTGCATAAAATGAACATAAACATTTGCATCAACTCAGAATAATTTGCATGCTATTGCTCATCCCTACTCAACACACAGCAGTGGTTAAGAATCTGAACCTATTGACCTCAACCCTTCACTTGCTAATCTACACATTTTGTCTTTGAATCCAGAGGTACACATGCTGGATTAAACTTGGCTGGGGTGTCTGATAAGCTCCCCCTTGGATGAGAACCAGCGTGTGTACAGGAGCCCTCCCTATGCTGCCCCCTAAATATTCTTTAAGCCAAATCTTTAGTTACAGTATGTCTGATACCCAAACGACCCCCGAACACATTGTTTTTCCCATCCCCCACTGGAAGCCACTCCATCATGGGCCTCCTCCTCAGATATGTCGCTAGCCTCCAGGCAGGGCCGGATTTTCTGTGAACCAACGTGAATCACGTGCTTCAGGGTGGCAATAAGTAGAGGGTGGCAAGAGACGGCTCCCCTCCCCAAATGTCCCTCTCCTCACACTCCCCGCCTCTCCCTCCGTAGTTGTGCTGCATCACTTCACTCACCTGCTCCCAGCGTTCCAGCGATGGGATATACATCCGCCCATCCAGCGTCCTGTATCCATGGATACAGCCATGCCTCATGTGACCTGTTACGTGCTGCTGGGTCACATGAGGCGCCGCTGTAGTCAGAGAGGTAGCAGTACTTTATGGGTGGCGGGTGATCCCATCGCTGATCTGCTGAGAGCAGGTAAGTGATGCGGAACTGGTGCAGCACATACCCGGCATCCTGGGGATCAGATGCTGTGGGCCAGTAGGACGGAGATGCTGTCTTGGAGGAAGCAGAGGGATAAGTGTAGCGTCAGTGTCTGCAATGTGGCTTTGCACACTCACATCGGGGGCGGGGGGGAAGGGTTGGGGTTGTCCTTACTTACTTGCTTCAGGTGGCAAAAAGTCAAGAACTGGCCCTGCCTCTAGGCTCCTAAAAGTTCCACCTTTGCCAACTGCTCTATTGCCTACTGAAAAATAACAAAAAGTGACATCTAGTGACACTGCCCCATTAAACCCTAGATAGGGCTATATCCACTGTGAGGGGAGGGGGGTGCACAGGAAGTCATTGGTTACACATAGAGAGCAGCCCCACAGCTGAATTTTTTTCCCTGTCAGGTAACACTGACGCGTGTGGACTACCAAATATTGCCATTTGGCTGCACTGAATTGTTGCCAAAAGGCCCTTCGTGGCCAGAGACAGGAGGCCAACTCCCAACAAGCAGACAACAAGCTATGAAAGAGTGTTTAGCAATTAGATTGTGAGCCCTTCTGAGGGACAGTTAAGAGACAAGACTATATACTCTGTGCATCACTGTGGAAGATGTTGGCGCTACAATGCTGGGTACACACGTTACGATTTTCCGTACGATAGATGCATCTGATTGATAAATTCCCTCATGTCCGATATTACTCGATTCTGCGCTCGATTTCTCATAGAAGTGAATGGAAAAAGATACGAAAAACGAGCAAAGATAAGAGAATCGAGCGCAGAATCGTGTGCAGAATCGAGCGGAATAAACAATTGGGTGGGAAAATCGAGCAGAAAATCGTAAGATGTGTACCCAGCATTATGCACACATATATAAAGATACTAAATAATAATAGTGCATTCAGAGTTTCGTCAGTGCCCTCAATTTGCATCCTTGTTCTTGGTGATTGGTTTACCATTTAGGAGAAATGGGATCAGCAAGACAGCCAGGCAACTGTTTTAAAGAGAGTAAATATGGCAGCCTCCATATCCCTCTCGCTACACTTCAATATTTTATTACCATGAAAATGTTCTCAGATTTCGTCTTTTCTTCTAACTAAAGAATACTTTCCCCATGATCGCAGTCCATATGTGCACATTAACAAAGGGAAAGGTTTCTGAAGGAGCAGCACGAAATATGACTATAGGAAAAATGTCCTGTCACCCTTATAAATCTATCTCTACAATTGCACGCCTGTGGGGGGGGTTAAAATCCAGAAGTACAACTATATGGTCTCCAAGGGCTCATTAACTTTAACCTTCTTTATACATAGTTTCCCCCATTCACTACAACCAAGGCAAATACTGAATGGTTCTCTGTTATATGCAGCATATTTACAGCCACATATTCCAAAGAATTAGAGGTCTAGATGATTGATTTACATAGCTTGTCTCAGCTGATTTACATGTCTGAATAGAAGCTGCGGATTATGTGTATCTGGGCTCAAATGTAGTAACTATTAGGCAGCCATAGAAATTCAGAGCCCTGTTGGTAGTGGAAAGACAATCTACACATCTGTGAGTATGATACTATATATATATATATATATATATATATATATATATATATATATATATACTGTAAACCTGTGTGGCATTTGTTATGTTCATTTAAAAAGTGGTGCAAAGCAATTCAATATCAGTGAACAGCAGCTGTGGGATGAGATCCAACACCAGACAGGGTTCAGTACATAAAAAGTAGAAGCATAGCAGAAGAACTCCCACTTGGCTATATAATTATCCTTCCTTTAATTCAAAGTAGTGTTATCTTGGTAGAATTCACAACTAGTATCACTGAAGAATGTTTGTTTACTGGGGGTCCCGAAGTCAGTAGAAACAACACCTGGTCTCCTAGATTGCTATGAGATGATAATTTTGCATAGCTATACAGCCCAGGCTAAATGCCACTGGAAGGGCGGGGTTACATACCAATACACAATACATAATACATATAAATATAGGAAGTGTTTCTGATGTTGAAACCAGGATAATTAACCTAAAGAGTTGGTATCCTGAACAATTTACTACATTCTACTATATGCCACTAAGGTGCCTCTTTAAGTTATGTACAGTATTGTGGCTGTTACACTTGGATCATGTGTAGGAGAATAGCTCTGGTTTAAAAAAAAATTAAAAAAAACGAAAACATATTTAGCAATCCATTGTCAGTCGAGGGTTTTTTTATTTCTGCTTCTCCATAACTAAATTCCATACACCGTAACACCTATTTTTCACGTGTGCTACCATAGGGCCTTATCAATCCATAACTTGCACCAACGAAGGCTGAACTAACAAGAAATTAGTTGTACAAATAAAATAAAGCATAAAAATCCCCAAAAAAAGTTTTATAACAGGAGTTCACTAATAAGGATAAGGACAACGTTTTGGGATGCAATTTTCAAGAATGTCAGAGAGATGTTGGCACAATAAAGGGAATACTGGAGTACTAACAACACTGGCAGAGTTTAATGGGCACCGCTAAAGGTTGTTTATGTACTTTGTATTTTTGCTATGGGTTTAATAAAGTAATTACCTTGCACACTCCTATCAACATGTTTTACCAAAGTTTGGAATCAGGGAAGAGTGGAATCACACATCACTCAGCCTTTCGCTTCGCAGTGATCTCTACACTAAGTTACTATAACAGAGTCTGTGTGCCACCTAGTGGAATTCTTATACAGTTTGATGTTGGGCATGTGTTCCACATTGTTACTATCCCTGGCATTATAGTAATGCGACACCAGGGTCAGGGAGTAGAGGAGATGCTGGAAGTGATGCAAGAATAAGCAAAAATAGGGAGAGGTAAATATAATATTGCCATGTTAAACTGCCAGTTCTGCAGGAGGACCAGGTCATTAACTGCAGGGCATACATGCAAAAATTACGCCAGGAAATTTGGACGCAGGGTGAGGCCAAAAAAACATCTCAACCTGCTCCTGCAAAAGTCCCGGTGGCATTAATTACTATTCCCCATCCAGGCCACCATGGACACTGGGGAAAGACATAATTCGGCTGCTTTCAAAGTAATTTGGGCTCTGTCTTTTGATGGTGTCCAAACTGCTGTCTTAGTGCTACTATAGCCGTAATTCAAATTACGGACTATGGCGGCACATGAAGGAGTGCATAGTACAGACAAATAAAGGTGACGTGGTGGAAGAGATACCAAGATTTAGAAGGTGACTGCGTCCCATGCATGTACTAAAATGTGGATGGCCAGAACTTTTAGGCCTCCTTTCTGTAGGATAAAATTACAGATAAGGTTGGCATTGCCAACCCTCTGTGATGCACATGCAGGGCCGGTTCTAAGACAAGGCCACATAGGCCATAGCGTAGGGCACCACAGGATCAAGGGCGTGTGGGCTGCAGGTTATACTAGGGGGAAGGGAAGGATCACCTGGCAACCTATACTGGAGGGAGGGGATAATTAGGCTGTCTACACGGAAGGGGGGAGAGTCATCTGGCTACTTATACTAGAGGGAAGTGGGGAGGGGTTATAAGGATACCTATACTGGAGGGAAGGGCATCAGACTATCTAAACTGGAGGGGAGAGGGAGAAAGGATCATCTGGCTACCTATACTGGAGGGAAGAGGAAGGGTCATCTGGCTACCTATACTAGAGGGGGAGGGGCATCTGGCTAAGGGGGTGGTTGCTGACAGTGGCCTTGGGCACTAAAGAGTACAAATCCAGCCCTGTGCATGTGCAAAGGTAAGAAAGCATGCGTTTTACCAGTGAGGGAAACAAGTCACAGAACAACCATGCTTGGAGCATAATTCTAAATCTATAGTGGCTAGACATATTTTACCCATATTAAGGTGAAAATCACAGACCATCTTCATGCCTGTAATACAGCTGCCTGGAGAGCAACAGCTGTTTTTTATTCAAAAGTAAAAACAAAAGTGCATGTGAGACTTTCACATAGTAATGCACTGTTTATGGCTAGAGATAAGATCCAGAAAAGTGTTCCCTGTTTACTTAGTCTATCTGAAGGAAATGGTCATGTCTGAAATTATGTTTAGAGTGGGTGCTGTACGTGCTTATTTAAGAGTGGGGGTCTAGTGTGTTAAGTACTGGGAAAAGCTGCGCAAGGGTCATAAATATCTCATTAGTTTCATTCCCAATTAAGCGTGAAACAGTGGCTGTTTATTGGAGTGAACGTGTGCAGTGGGAGCTGCGACGCTGCTGGGGGAGGGGGGCATACTCTAGCTAATAGAGCCAGATTTAATGATGCTTTACCCATTATATGCTGGCACAAGTACACTGGCTATAATTTACTTTATTCTATTGTACTATCAATGGTGGCAATAGCATGGTCGTGATGGTGGAGCTGCTGAACACTGGTTGAAACATCACAATGACTGCATAGAAAGTATTAAAGAGAACCCGAGGTGGGTTTGAAGAATATTATCTGCATACAGAGGCTGGATCTGCCTATACAGCCCAGCCTCTGTTGCTATCCCAAACCCCCCTAAGGTCCCCCTGCACTCTGCAATCCCTCATAAATCACAGCCACGCTGCTGACAAACAGCTTGTCAGAGCTGGCTGTGTTTATCTCTATAGTGTCAGTCTGCTGCTCTCCCCGTCTCCTGCAGAACTCCAGTCCCCGCCTGCATCCCTTCCCTCCCTGCTGATTGGAGGAAAGGAACGGGGGCAGGGACCGGAGCTATGCAGGAGGCGGGGGAGCAGCTGAGACTGACACTACAGATGTAAACACAGCCTCACAACACCGCTGTGATTTATGAGGGATTGCAGAGTGCAGGGGGACCTTAGTGGGGTTTGGGATAGCAACAGAGGCTGGGCTGTATAGGCAGATCCAGCCTCTGTATGCAGATAACATTCTTTAAACACACCTCGGGTTCTCTTTAAAGGGAATCTGGCAATTTTGAACTGGCATTGCCTCCTTGTCTTTAGGACAACTGTAACAAGAGAAATATTGTGGCTGCCATATTTATTTATTTTTAAACAATACCAGTTGCCTGCCTATCCTGCTGATCCTCTGCCTCTAATACTTTTAGCCATAGACCCTGAACAAGCATGCAGCATATCAGTGGTTTCTGACATTATTGACAGATCTGACAAGATTAACTGCATGCTTGTTTATGGTGTTATTCAAACAGTATTGCAGCCAAACAGATCAGCAGGGCTGCCAGGCAACTGGACGAATATATTTGTGTTGTTGTGGACAGTGCACCACCAGTTTGCTACTAAATGAGGCACATGTGGTATCATTTTAACTGTAGAATACATTTTAGAAAAACACTCGGAAACACCGCTCACACAGAAACGGACAGTGCTGGAACCAGGATGGCCAAGTCCTTAAAACAACAATGAAGAAGAGGAGAAGGTCCGCACGTTGTCCTAAAAAGAGTCCTTTATTATGGACGTATCCAAAATTTCAGCAAACACAGTCACCCATCTCCAGCTTAGTAGAATACATTTTGGTGTGTCTAAAAGCTGTGAACCACGTCACATGAAAAATAGGTAGGGACAAACTCAATCAAACATAAAAAGTCATTTTCAGAATTATGATCAAACTTGGGAAAGTTTTAGCTACACTACAAGAGACATATGTGGCATCATTTTAACTGTGATAAGTAGTAGAATAGAGTTTAAAGAGTTTTAGGGCTGAGGTGCTTGTCTCCTGTATTTTTTTTAGTCACAAACTGAATCAAAAGAAATTAAATTTTGCATATTATGTACCAAAATAAAAGATGTAAAATGAAAACAAAGTGACAGAATATGAAAGAAACAACATATATTGTTACCTTAGGAACCTGGCTTTTTAAATATGTATGCCATGAGGTATATTACTATTATTTTTCAAAATAAGGCCTTGTAATCATCGATAGTGTACAACAAGAAAACAAAAAACAAAAACCAGAAAAAAAGACACCTTTATCGCCAAATACAATATTGTCACCATACATTGTGCTAGGAACATAATCTAAATGTTGCAATAACCAGGATGGATGAGCAAATACAATTAGTGGGTTTAACTTATAGTCAGCACTGCACTGTTTAATGTAAAGCTATAATGGATGTAAATGAAGAAATAATTAGTTTTTTCATTTTTTCCCTTATTTTCCCTTTAACATTCATAGAAAATAAGGTGATTACTAAACAAAATTAACACACACTAAAAGCCAAATTTGTCTTGAACAAAACAATATATAGAGCATTTAGGTGTGATAAGTAGTAATAAAGTTATTGGTGAATGAATGGTAGCAGCGCCTATATGTGAAAATTGCTCTCGGGCTGAAGTGGTTAAAAGAGATAAATATATCAGCCTCCATGTACTTCTCACTTTAGTTGTCTTTTAAGAATGTCTGCTTTTAGTCTGTCTTCCTTGTCATTGCTAAAGCCTGTAGACTTTCTCCCGACATGCAGGGGCGTAACTAAACATCACTGGGCCCCACTGCGAAACTTTGGATGGGTCCCCCCGTGAAACTTTGGATGGTCCCCCCCCCCGCGAAACTTTGGATGGGCCCCCCACCCCCCTCGCTTTCTGCACAGGAAAACTGAGGACCAATGTGTTTTCCCCATTCAGATAAAAACACTTAGACTTAAAGGAAACGTCAGGCAATCTATGCTATCCCCAGATCTACTTACCCGGGGCTTCCTCCAGCCCCTTGCAGCTGACAAGTCCCTTGTTGCAGCTCTGCTCCCAGTACATACATACACACACAGCTGTATTATTTTACTACATGAGAGCACATGCTATATGGAGGGACAACAATGACATGCTGAACATATAGTATCAATGTAACTTTGCCAAAACATTCAGAATGTCACAAGCTCTCAATGAAGCAGCAACAGTAAAGGTGGCCATACACTGGTTGATTTGCCATCAGATTCGACCAAAATATAGATCCCTCTCTGATCGAATCTGATCAGAGAGGGATCGTATGGCCACCTTACTGCAAACAGATTGTGAATCGATTTCAGCCTGAAACCGATCACAATCTGTGGAGCTGCCGCTGCTGCCGCCCTCCCCCCCCTGCATACATTGCCTGTTCCGGCCGGCGCGAAACCCCTGGTCCACCGCTGTCTTCTTCTCCGCCTGGTCCCGGCATCTTCTTCACATCGGCTTCCGGCTGGCATCTTCTCCGATCGGCATCCGCGTATAACTTTCTGTCACTCCAGTGACAGCGGAAGTTCAAATAGAGCGCCCTCTATTTGTACTTCCGCTGTCACTGCTGTGACACAGGAAGTTATACACTTATGCCGTGATGCGGAAGGTGATGGGAGAAGATGCCAGCCGGGAGGTGACAGCGGTGACTCGCGCCGGCGGAGCAGGTAATGTATCTCCGCTGTATTGCGTAGGTCGTCGGGCATTCGAACGCCGCTATCGACGCACTCCCGACCCGCTCCCGACCCGAGAAAAATCTTCTGCACGGATGGATCGACGGGAGTCAACGGGAACGATGGATTTCGGACGGAAATCCATCGTTCTGTCAGCGGTGTGTGCGTCGATTTCACGGCCGTTTCGATCACTGTGATCGAAACGGCCGTATTTCGGCGGGAAAATCGTTAGGTGTATGGGCCCCTTAAGACATCAATCTCCACTCCATTGAGTTGTAAAAGTATTCAGAGTTCATAAAGTCATTAGCCTGTGTGATAACAATCTAGGAATCCTTCTGCTGAAGACAGAAAGTCTACAAACAAAGGAGTCACATTTTGAAAAAAAAAGTTGTAAAGTCTTTGTCAAGTCTTTAGAACCTAGCTGCAGTGTGAGACAGATGTTTTTTTACAAACCCGTCGTGCATGCGCTGTGGGCGGGCACTCGAGCAGCAGAAGTGTGCGTGCACGGTGGGCGCATGCGCAGTGACAGACCTAGCCCTTTTTTAAACGGGCTTAGGTCCACTAGTATTATATAAATAAGCAATTTTATTCATCAAGATATATAAAACAAAAATGTGCCTTTTTAAAGCGATATCGTCACCATAAAAATCTAATTTCAACAGCAACTGGTTTGAGTGTATTAAGTGATAAAGATGCTAATCCTGCATTCAAAACTTTCAAAACTTTTTCTGCTGTTATGATTTGGCGTTATCACATACTTAAGGAGCACTGGCTCTTTAGTAGTCGGTGCCAAAGAATTGCATGCTGGGGGTTCTTTTTATCTATAATGTATTCCTCCTCTTTCCTTTATTTCCCTGCCAGCTGCTTATCTGAAACCTAATCCCCTACTCACTTGTGTTTACAAGCAAGGCTAAGGCGACTCAACGATTGGAGGAGACAAGAAAAAAAGTAAAGGGCAGAAATGACATCACGAGTTAGCCTTAACTGTGGGCAAAAGACATGTCCCCCACCACTAACAGAATTCTCGTAATTTACTATATAACATTCACTGAAATCAAAACGTGGACAGTATAATACATTTGTTATGTAAGTAGATCAGGTATTTATCTACTTATATATGTGTTTTTTTCCCTGGCATAGTATGGCTGATCCTACTGCTTTAAAACAGAAGGTATTTGTGATTATTCAGGTTGGAGTGAGTATTTGAAGTCTAACAAGAGGAGAGAGAGGAGAGGAGACCGGCACTGCAATCGACTTATTTATTCCATGCTGTAAAAGGTGCATACAAAGAGTCACATACTCAGTGCAAAATAGTAAACATACCAGGTGGATGAAGCAATGTGGGTGACGGTGGGTGCTGGGCACTGTGGGCCTGACGGCCGTTTCACGCAGACGTGCGCTTCAACGGAGGCTCTAGTGCGGGCTGGGTGCTGGCCGGGGATTAAATACATACCGGGGTCAGCATTCGGCGTGTCCACGCCGATAGAAACCGCCCACTTCCTCCTGCAGTCTCCAATCCCCTGCTGGAATGCATCTGCACTCCAGCTGGGACTTCCTGGAGGGCGGCACTTCCCCTCTACGGTTGCCTGAGCAGTCCACACTTATTAGGTGGCTGCTGAATGCTATTGCATATACACGGCAATCCGAGAGCGGATGTGCGCCATCTTGTGGCCAATGTTGAGAAGGCAGTGCAAATAAGAAAATTGGATAAAACATGATCCAACATATGGTGATTAAGGGCAGGAATCTGCCTATGTGACACTGAACTCATACGTGAATAACATATTATAGCAGCTTAGTGACTAAAGTGTAAGAATAACGTTATCAGGTGCACGTAAACAGTTAAATATATTGCAAACTGTGTACTCATTAATGGCGTGTCAAGTGGAGGTAGTGGCTAAAAATAAGGACAGCGACAAGCTGCGCTTACTATGATAAAAAGTTGGGAGAGGTAGAATGAGAGAGGGAACTCCTGGACAGAGGACATTATAAATATTATTATAAATACTGGTACAGTGGCACTATGTTAAAAACACAAGAGGATAAACAAGCACAAAAAAAAAACCAATAAGTATCCACATTGGAGACATAGCCCATTAGCCTTCAGTGTTCCTGTGTACTGAGTTCGATCCACCAACTCCTGGTAATGGAGTATAACGGCTTCTATTTCCTTGACCGTTTCGGCATGTTTCTTTCCAGATCGACCTAAGACAGTGTCCTGGGGTCCTGTCGCATGCTCCAGGAAGGCCATTTTCCACCTCTTAACGAATTCCTCGTCCTCTTGATGTTCAGATGGTTCAACGTGCCGTCTGAAACCTCTTGCTGTTATCTGGTCGTCCTTATATTGTTGTGATGCCATTACAATCCAGAAAAAAAAAATTTTGTCTCCCTCTCGCTCGATCTCTCCAAACTGGTCTCTGCAACCCTAGCACCCACCGTTTATTGGATAGTGACGATGATGAAGAGCTCTAAAAGAAGCTCTTGACATCTTTCCTGCCAGTTGCTACTGCAGCCGCCCCCAATTCATCTCCACTCAGGGGCGTAGGGAGGTGGGGGCAGGATGGGACATCTGCCCCCCCCTCACAGCATCTGGGGGGCGCTTTAGCAGTGAAGGCTTGAAGCCGATGTTTTGTTTCCTCCCATCATACCATAGCCAGGGCTACGGATGGATAAGCACAGCAGCAGTTACAGATCACGGACTCTGCTGCCCGCCCCCTGTCTCTCCTGGATGTGTCTCACACACAGCCCCTTCTCACTGCTCTGTCGCGCGAGATTTAAAACTACAGGAGTAGGAGAGCTTCTGCTGACTGCCTGGCATGGATCAGAGAGCGGCTCGCCCCAGGTGAAGACAGAGAGGGGCGGCAGAAGAGGTGTAAGTCCAGGTGCCTCTCTAGTATGTAACACATTAGGAGGACTAGGACGCAGCCAGCCTGCAGCTTCTGTGCAAGTCAGGGAGAGCTGTGTATGATAGCAGCCCCGCCCCCCTCCTTCTCCTTCCTGGCGTTATGCTATGCTGTGTTCTGGCATGGGAGAGCAGAGAAGGGAGACAAGCTGTAGAGCTTTTCAGCCTCCCCTTTCAGTGACACTTTGTCTCCCTACCCCCCTTCACTCAGAGCAGCACTGATAAGAAGCTGGACTTGCCGAAATTAGACTTCAGGGTCCTAATGCTGCCATGCTACTTTCTAGTAAGTACTTAGCAATGTGTTTCACTGCCAAGCTGCCTAGAAGTTATTATTTAGTATTTATATAGCGCCTGCATCTTCTGCAGCGCTGTACAGAGTATATTGTCTTGTCATTTAACTGTCCCTCAGAGGAGCTCACAATCTAATACCTACCATAGTTATATGTGTATGTATGTATCGTGTAGTGTATGTATTGTAGTGACGGTGCCAATTTAGAGGGAAGCAAATAATGTATCTGTATGGTTTGGGATGTGGGAGGAAACTGGAGTGCCCGGAGGAAACTCATGCAGACACGGGAAGAACATAGACTTCATTCAGCCTACTGTAGTCCTTCAGGTCACTCGCTGTCCTTTCAATCTCCTCTGTTGTGTGCCTGTCCAAAATCTTGCCAACTGGACCAATAGTGTGCTCCTGCCCATGCGCTGTCCCAGCCACACGCCTCCTCAAATCACTCTCCTGTGGCTGAGAGTGTTCTGTGCATGTGCAGTTGCAAGCTTTACAAAATGCGGATGCAGAAAACGCTGCCGGCCACAGGAGCTCGATCAAAGAGATGCATGCAGCCAGGACTGGACTAACAACAAGAGTGCAATTGTGGTACAACTAATACTGCATCTCCTTTCACAGTTACATAGTTATTTGAGTTGAAAAAAGACATACGTCCATCGAGTTCAACCAGAACTTTCCTTCTCTCTCTTCCTGTTTTCCTTTCTCTTCACTTTCCTCCCACCCACTATTTCCTTCCCTCTACCTCCTCTCTTCCCTCTCATCTTCTTCTCACTGTTAAATCACCCTAATCTTGTGATCTGTAATCCTAAAGGTAGCCATACATCAGAAGATGTATGGGTAGATCGACCAAGAGACAGATCTCTCTCTCTGATCAAATCTGATCGGAGTGAGATCTGTTGCCTGCCTGTACACCACAGGCTGATTCCTGATCCATTTCAGCATGACATGCGTCGGGAATCCGCCTTAAGACGTTGCATCCTCCGCCTCACAGTCCCCGGCACTGTCCCATTGGTGCATGGTGCAGTATACTTTACCTGTCCATGTTTGCCGCTGGCTCTGTCTTCATCTACGCACCCCACGTGGTTGCCGAGGTAAACATGGGCGCTTGTGTGATATCATACATGCATCCACATTATGCTGGCAATCACGCGTTGGGGTGCGTGGATGGAGACGGAGCCAGTGGCAGACACAGACAGGTAAAGTATACTGCAACAGGCAGCAACATTTTACAATAGTGGGGACCGCACCGGGTTCCTTCGCGTTTGTCACTCACTTACCGCCGCACACCCGATCGAGCAAGTCAGCTCTACATCATGTTGCACTGTGCAGGCTTCCCCACGGGGCGCAAAAATGTTATTTGTCCCCGGGTGCTGAAAACCCTTGCTACGCCTCTGTCTCCACTGTCCGAACTTACAGTATCAGATTCTGAGTGGATGTCGCAGTCTTAAGCAGCACTCATAGACAAGCTGCGTGTTCTAACCTATTTATGTAGTTAGGAAGTTGTAGCGAAAAAAGGTGTGCAGGTTGGCACTGCAGCAGGTGTACAATCTTGAGTGGGGAGCTGGCAGCTTGCCAGCTCCCCACTCAAGATTGTACACCTGCTGCAGTGCCAACCTGCACACCTTTTTTCGCTAGTATTTGAAGTCTCCCACAATGCATCACTGCTGAATAAGTAACAGATTACTCAGCAAGCTCATGGTGAACCAGAACTCTAGGAGTGTGTAAGAGGCTACAAAGGACCAAAAAGCCCTCTTACTAAAATGTTAGGCAAAACAAAAGCTTGCCTTCTTAAAACAGATGGTATTGCCGATAATTCAGGTTGGAATGAGCATATGATGTCTCCCACGATGCATCACTGCTGGATATGCAAATCATCCTTTGTTGTCTCTGTAAGCTAACCACACCTCCAAAATCACTGAAATGCAATGATGTGTCAGCTTGTTAATTGTACAGAACTTTTGAATATGCAAATTGCCCCTTTGTTCTGGTTCACCACAAGCTTGCTGGGCAATCTGTAACTCAAGGCATATGAAGCAATGTTCTACTTTAGGTTTGATATTTCTTTTTTTCACCTGTCTTTTAGAACTTTTAGCTAAGTGCTGAAAAGAATACAGTAGATAAGCTAGAAAAACACTAGGGGAAAACTCATGACAAAAAAAAAAATACTGATTCAGGGCCAAGGAAAGAAAAAGAGGCATCAGTGATGCCAAAGCGGCAATCTCGTGGCATGACAATACCAATTACAGATAAAGAAATGTTGGTGAATGGAGTGACAGATGATAATGGTCATAAAACAAAGTGTTCAGATGTACCGAAATTCCGTGTTACACATCTTCAGACATCCATAAATAGGCTGATGGGAATTTTAAAAGCTAGTTAAGACAGGAGACAAATCAGTACCGGTATGTAAAAAGCAATGGCGTCTCAATCGAGGTTACCATGCTTGCCAAAAGGTGACCAAATTAATGCCGTCAACAGGAGAACTCCGCCCCGGACACAGTCAGTGACATTCACAGCAAATGTAGAAACACGCTTGTAATGCTACCCAGATTCACTCCAATAAATATGAGATCCAATCTCTCTTCCCACAGATCATCCACTGAGTGAAAACAACTCTCTCTGTCTCTGTCCCCTCTATCACCTTCAAGACTAGACTGCACCTGCCATGCAGAGACACAGTATCCAATGTCAGCATTTATTCCAATAAAAAAAAGTTTCCATAAGACATACACGTATTACTCACATCAAAGGGTCCTATTCCACTTAGGACACACACAGGCAGTAACCGCTTTCTATTTCAGTTGCTCTCAGCCTGACCAGTTTCGGCATCTCAGCATCATCAGTGGTACTGAAATATCAGATCTTAATTGGTAAATCTGGGTGTTGTCATTATACAAGGAAAGGCCAAAAGAACACAGTAGTTTCCCAAGAAAGACAGTGAAGAGCAGGGGCGTAGCAATAGGGGTTGCAGAGGTTGCGACCGCATCGGGGCCCTTATGCCAGAGGGGCCCCAAAGGGCCCTCCCTCAACTGCAGTATTAGCTCTCTATTGGTCCTGTGCTCATAATAATAACTTCTATAGATACTTTGAATAGTGGTAATCATTAACTAGCTGTTCCCCATCCTCTTCTTGCACCTCTGACAGTGTAGTTGCCATTGGCAGGTTTTGGTGTGCCGTATCAATTGTTATTTATAGAATGTTTGGGGGGCCCCGATGCTAAACTAGCATCGGGGCCCTCAGCTTCTTAGCTACGCCACTGGTGAAGAGGGAACATAGCACAGGGTCAAGGGCAAAGCTTTGGGAGACCTAGTGATGATGAGATACCCTGCCACTCCTGAGCCTGCCTGCCGCCCACATAAACCTGAGTTGTGTTCTATCCATGCATATTCTATGTAAGTACTGGCCATGTCAGATCAGGCAGCTGTCACCAGTGAGCTTACTGAGCACAGCACCGCCATGACACAGAGGGTACATTGTATACTTGACAGCCATGATCTGTCAGGTTTTCGCAATCAAAAGTGGTAAACGAAAAATGTTTCCAAACGAATGTGATTTTTGTACTGACAAAAGTCACAAAACTGTTTTCCACTCTAGAGAGAAATTATTTAATTGCATTAGTGCAATAGATAATCTTCTGATGTTACCTTCCACAGAAAAACTGCAGTGTATAGCTGTATACACCTAATATGGAAAAACTGACATTGGCAATAATCCTACTTTAAAGGGGTTCTTTCGCGAAAAAAGTAGGCAGTTAAAAAATGTGACAGATGACAGGTTTTGGGCCAGTTCATCTTTTTAAGGGGGATTCTCAGGGCTTTCTTTGTTTTCAACAGCATTTCCTGAACAGCAGTTTAACTGCCAAAATAGCAAGATACCAGCCGGCCTCCCTAATCACTTGCACACTATTATGTCAGTTAGATTTTGCAACTGTTGTTCAGGAAATGCTGTTGAAAACAAAGAAAGCCCTGAGAATCCCCCTTAAAAAGATGGACTGGCCCAAAACCTGTCATCTGTCACATTTTTAAACTGCCTACTTTTTTCGCGAAAGAACCCCTTTAACAGCTAATGGCTATTTCCACTTATCTGTGGAAATTCCATATTGGGTGAATCCCATGTGTGAAAGCTTATACAGTACTTATGTCTTATTTTATTTGCTTCAAGTGTTTATTTAACAAGATACATTGGTTGAGCTTCCTGCCTCATTGTAACAAGTGCATTCTGCTGTAAGAATGTGTGGAGAATATGGAGAGTGGAGTTACACTACCCTATATGGCCAACCAGAATGGTAACGGCAATAGGTAGAGCAAAGTATTCAAAGACAATCAAGCGGACTTTAGACCCGGAGCCCTTGGGTTAATTAAGCCTCTGTTGTATGCTTTTCACTGCTATATTGACTTTTACAATATACATATGGATTACTTTCTAATGTCAACAGTTTAGACAATGAAATGTCATTCAGTTGAAGGAGTACCTCAGGGTGGATTCTTAAGAATTGTTTTTTTCTTTTCTCATTCTATTTCTGATGTACATTCTTGCCTTTCCCACCTTATTATTTTTCTCTACATTGAATAATACATTTGGCAAAATAGTTATATTTGTGAAATTGTTAATGTGTTACTGTTATTCTCAAACTACAATGTACTCTGCCTTTTGTAGAGTGCTCACGTATAACAGCGTACTGGCAAGTCAAATCACCAGTTTTGAAGAATATTGTGTATCCTATCGCAGAGAGAGAGATAATAACTGTCACAGATTCTTTACCATGTTGGAGATATGACAGAAAGCAAGAAGATCACTTGAGAAGAGGTACAGGATCATGCTTTTTAAGGAAATTCTCTTTCTTGCATTTCATGGCATTATTTGATAATGATTGGTAATAGCTGTATCCCTAAGTCGAGACAGCACAAAACCGCGCAGGGAAATCTGGGAGCACCATGCGCCGTCATAGGCTGTTATGTGAATTACGACTATAGCAGCGATCAGGCAGTAAATTGGGCGCCATCAAAAGATGCAGCCCAAACTACTAGGAAAAAAGCATGATTTGGCCGCCAGCTGAATTACGTCTTTATCTCTGAGTCCATGGCGGCCTGGAGGGGGAATAGTAATTAATGTCGCCGGGACGTTTGAAAGAACAGGACAAGCCGTTTTTTTGCAGCTTGAAAATGGACGAATCGAACACAATCAAGGTAAAATTTGATTGGTCCATTTTCAAGCTGAAAAAAAATGTGCATATATAACTACCTCTATATAAATAATCAATATAACAAGACTAGAACACTGTAGGTTTAACCACAAGGCATTAACCTCCTTAGCGTTCTGGACAAGCTGAGCTCGTCCAGTGACGTGGAGGGCACCGCTCAGGCCCTAGTGGGCCGATTTGAATAATTGCCGCCGATCCGCCGCTAACCGCCGCGTAATAGGGCCCCCCCAAGACCCCGTGCGCAGCTTGGCCAATCAGTGCCAGGCAGCGCTGAGGGGTGGATTGGGACTCCCTGTGACGTCACAACGTTGATGACGTCATTCCGTTCGTCGCCATGGCGACGGGGGAAGCCCTAAAGGAAATCCCGTTCAGAACGGGATTTCCTGATGGGCATGATCGCCGGCGGGAGGGAGGGAGCAGGGAGGGGGGTATCATGTAGCTAGCGCTAGGCTAGCTCCATGAGTAAAAAAAAAATTCAGTTAAAAAAAACACCCGTGGCCGTGCGGTCTCGGGGAATCAAAACGCCAGGGAGATTAAATTTACACATTCTGTATGAGGTACCTGTTTGACCTGTTATCATTAACAAATACGCATACCATAACACAGCAAGTACATGCATTTTCTATTAAACGATGGGACCTGAAAATAAAAAATAGTTATGCATTTAAAAGAAACAATTTACGGTAACAAAGACTTGTCGCATTACAGTTGCCATGTATAGGAATTTGGTCAATCTCTTGGGATAATTGAAAGATACAGTATTAACTGTAAACATGACAAAAGACACACAATATTTTCAGGAGAATGAAGGCAGGGACGGATCTAGACCAAGTTGTTCCAAGTTGCGCCTGGGGCAAGGTCAGGTTTTGGCGCCTAAACTGCCATTCCCCATCCAAATTTTGCCGCCTTTTTAAGATTTCAACAATTTGCGCCTGGGGCAAGAGACCCGCTTGCCCCCCCCCTAGATCCGTCCCTGAATGAAGGTGCACACAGATTAACTATTAACTATTATTTGAGCAAGGCAAATATTTAAATGTCACCTTAAACAATGAATATGTGGTCTGTCTAATTAAAATATTGAACTTTTTCAATTTAAAAAGATGAGATATTAAACAGTGTTTAGCAATGCAATTCAGGCATAGTGGGACTTTTTTTGTGTGTGTATTACTGGGCAAAATGTTAAATCCTTTAACAGACTATGGGCTTGATCCAATGCACCTTTCTCCCTGTTTTTCACATGTTATCAAGAAAATGTCTTTCAAGCCCCCGACAAGCAAGAAAATACTCAGAATAATTTTGACAGTACTTTTTCCATTGCAGTGCAGAAGATTAAAAATAATCTCCTAGGAGAAAACTTAAGTTGGCCACTTACTGTCCAATTTCTAGCAAAATATCGTTTGAGTGATCAGAAATTCTGATCGGATTGGATGTAAATAGACTCTGCCCATCAACAGAGTTTATTACAAACGATTATAAAAACAATCGTCCGATTGAATTTTCGTCGAACCAAAATTTGGATTTTCTTGTTGGTTGTGATAGATAGGTAGCAAAGATTGGTTCGTTGATGGTGTAGTGAACGATTTCACTTCCAATCAGAATTATTTGATTGCTCAAACAATTTTTTGCTAGAAATTGGATCGTTAGTGGACAACTTCAGAAGAAAAGGTGAATTTGATCAGGTTCAATATCTATTCATATTATGTAATCTAGAGTTGCAACCTCTGTCACATTTGGATTTGTTCTACATATTTTTCCCTATCATGGAGATTTTTACTCTTCTTCCTGTTCAGAGACCCGTTACCAGGAGACAAAAGGAAATCTTTACAATGAGGACAGAGACAGCAATTGAAAAAAACTTTCACATATTTTCACATGGCAGTATAGTGGCTAGCAATCTTTACTTTTAGTGCTAGGGCCCAGCTACAAATCTAGGCCAGGACACTATCTGCATGGCATTTTAATGTTCTCCAGATGTTTGCATGGGTTTCCTCAAGGAACTCCAGTTTCCTCTCACACCCTAAAATAATGTCTACTCAAAAATTGGCATGGACTAAAGGTGCATTTACACATTCAATTTTACCACCTCCAGTTACTATGAGAGCCAGTAGATTTTGAATACTATGAGCAGATTGTATAGGTAAACCCTTATATGACACAGAGGTGGTAAAATTGGACAGTGATTGGCTAATTATAATTGAAACTGTGTACCGGGCTTAAAGGTACTCATACATCTAGCGATCTTAGCAGCCGATCAACCAATAGGCAGATCTCTCTCTAATCAAATATGATCGGAGAGATCTGTTGGCTGCCATAAACCGCAGGCCAATTCCCGATAAATTTCAGCATTAAATCTTTCAGGAATTGGCTTTGTGATGCTGCCGGGTTGCCTCGCTTCCCCTATCTGCGTCCCCTTAAATGTAGATGTACCCCCGTATCAATACTTTACCTGTCCAGTGTTCACCACTGTGTCCAAACTCCTCTTCCGCCCCTGCATTAATAATTTAGCTGTCCATTGTCCACCGCCGTGTCCGCACTCCTCTTCCGCGTTCGCGCCCCACCTTATTGCTGGCTTAATGCACGTGTGGCGAGTGTGTGACATCACACACACACCCTGCATGCAATGTGCCAACAACCACATGGGGCGCGGATGCGGAAGAGGAGTGCGGACACGGCGATGGACACTGGACAGCTAAAGAATTAATGCAGGTATGTACATTTGGGGGGACGCGGCTGGGGCTTTCCGCTGCATTTGTTGTTTGCGATTATCACACGCCGTTACTGCCGCGCACCTAACCGAGCATGTCGGCCTGAGATTTTCCAGCATGTCCAATCAGTACACGCGACCAATTTCAGCCCAAAATTGGTCACATCGCCGATCAGGCATGCTTTTGGTGGCACCGATTTACATTCGATTGGATAACAATTACCAAATTGGATAATCGATGTAGCGCCAAATCTACAGATGTATGGCCACCTTAAGACTACAATAGGAACATAAGACATTGACTGACTATGGTAGGGATTATACTTTGAGTTCCTCTGAGAGGTAGTGACATGACAGTATATACTATGTAAAGCAAAAGAAGTCAGTGCCATATAAATACACAACGTTGATAAAAAAAAAAATAACCCCGTACGGCAAAACCACAAAGGTACATTTTATTAGAGCTTGTGTCCTCAAAAGAGAGATTTCCTCCCACAACCATCACTGGGAACAGGAAGTGAGGGGGAATGTCCCAAACATAGCCTAGAAAGTAATGATGATCTGGCAGAGGTTTAAAACTTTCCCACACTAGTCAAATCTAAAACAAAAATGCCTGAAGTTTTTCATGAAATGTATTCCACGACTAATCAGAATATCAACTCAGCAAGAGATGAGTTCTGCTTAGTTGCTGTGCGATATAGAACACTGACTGCATTTCTTCTCTGTCTTGTTGAATGAACCTGATGGATCCCAAAGATTTTCTCTACAGTCATTAGAGAAATCAAACTGGTTGAGGGCTATTTGTATCCCCTATTGTATTGATTGTCCTTACTCCCGACAGCTTCTTAACCCAGCACGCCCAAAAGATGTTCACAACATGCTAAGTAGGTACATGTGAATATATGTCAGTTTAAGGCATTATCTGCCCCTGCCTATAAATCACCATAATTGTACAAGAAGAACTTATGACCCAGGAAGACACTGATTTCACCCCTTCAAACTTTCAAGTTTCCCACTGAAATGGGGGAGCTGCACTGAACTCCATTCTACATTCACACAAGTGAAAACTACCAAGCATTGTGGACCAGTGCGATATATGAGACTTCTCCTCTATGTATGGAGAATAGAAATGGATTTATGGGACACAGTACAGCTCTGCACAACACCACTGAACATAAAATATGCAGTGGTGATTTAGAGAAGAAGGAAGACTGATAATGTTCAGCAGAACATGAAATATCAGTCTCCCTGCTGGAGTGATAGCTAACCTTGATGGAATGCCTATGGCTTAGCGCTAAATTCCATCTCACAGAAATATTCAACATTATCATTTGGAAACAGAAGGTGATGACGTTGAGTGTTCTCATTTGTGTACCTAACTAAAATGAACTTCCATATTTTGCATTGAAATCATTTTTTATCTGCTTTTTTTACATGTATTTAACAGTGTAATAGAAATAAGATTTACATTTTACTGTGTGTAACTCTTGGCTGTCATAGTAGCCCACTTTATTTTTAAAGGATTACCTTTGCAAAATATTGTATAATGTAAAATACGCACATTTAAGTTGTACATTTGTCCCAGAGCAAAACGCACTATAATTTTTTTTTATTGTGTCTTTGTCACTTATAATAACAGAATACCCAAGCAGCTTGAGGTGACCCAAAGGCTCTGTAAAATTTAAAGTCATAGGCTTACTACACACCAGCGATTCTGGGTGTAAGCCTGGCGTCATGGGGCATAAAGAGATGGTGCAGGGCCTTTTTTGACCATTGTGTTGTCCTCGGCAATAAACCCAGGGGGACAGCTGTGTCACACGGCTGTCCCCAGTACAACGCTGCTGCAGATTGCAGCGCTGTACAAAGTAATTAGATGGCGGTTTCGCTGTCTAACAGTCTCCTGAGAGGGGATTGCCGCTCAGAGACTGAAGGTGGGGCTAATCGGCCGCTGGATCGACCCGTGTATGCCCACCATTAGAACATTCAGGCAATAACCAGAGTTTAAAACAATCACATTTTTATTTGGCATATCAACAGCCCTATAATGACAGCATAGTTCCATCCTATGTTTCCCATCATGTAATCAGTAGCCCTGTATAGTAATTCTATAAAAATAAAAAAAATATGTGCATGTTCTTTTGCGCTTGGTGCCGTGGAATACTGCCTTGCTTGCTTATGTCTAAAAATGGCCTCATCCATATCTATTTACAGTATATACTAGACAACACTGGGTAACTATTACATTATTATTATGATCACAGTCCTAAATGCTGGAAAAATTACTGTTGAACTCAGAAACTAAATATTAAAAAAACAATGGGCGCTGCTTACGGTACTTTCAGGCAGCCACTCATACAAAAAAGAACTACATTTCACTATGAGCTGGATACAAAAAAAATAGCTAATTATACTTTTTGATCATTTCTAATTAATCTTTGTGACTTGTTTTCATTGAATTTTTAAATTGATGACTGTTAATATGTTTGTTGTTACACATAGAAATGTTTTTTTCCACAGAACATTTTTAAATAAAATATGTGTAAATGATGTAACAGTGACACCAGTGGCGATCAAGCAGAATAGGTCATATTTTTAGAAAGTCAAATGTAGCTGTTTAACCACTTGAGGACCGCAGTGTTAATCCCCCTAAAGACCAGGCCATTTTCAGTTAAATAGGTCACTGCAGCTTTAAGGCCAAGCTGCAGGGCCGCACAACACAGCACACAAGTGATCCCCCCCCCCTTTTCTCTCCACCAACAGAGCTCTCTGTTGGTGGGGTCTGATCGTCCCCCAGTTGTTGTTTTTTTCACAAATATTTATTTATTTTTATTAAATATACGTATTTTTTTTTATTTTCCCTCTCCCTACCGCCCATAGGCTTCAGCCTATGAGAACCGATCGTTCTCTGGGGCCCCAGGGGGACAGCTGTGTCACACGGCTGTCCCCAGTACAACGCTGCTGCGGATTGCAGCGCTGTAGAAAGTAATTCGACGGTGGTTTCGCCGTCTAACAGTCTCCTGAGAGGGGATTGCCGCTCAGAGACTGAAGGTGGGGCGGAGCTTCGCCTTCCAAGCAGGAGAGGCACACGCAGCTTGCGAGCGATCTCCTGCTAGCCCCATAAACGGCCGTTCATGCCAATCGGCGTGGAGCGGTCCTGGGGCTGCCGCACTGCTCACGCCAATTGGCGTGGAGCAGTCAGCAAGTAGTTAAACACAAATACCTGCACCCAAGCTCCAATTACAACAAGCCTATGTGTGTTCACATGTAACAAATGACTTGCCTAAAATCTACATACTGTATACAATACAACACTGGAGCAGCGGCATAGCTAAGGAGCTGTGGGCCCCGATGCAAGTTTTACAATGGGACCCCCAAAGCACTCTACACAATTGATACGGCGCACCAAAACCTGCCAATGGCAACTACAGTGCCAGAGGTGCAAGAAGGCGATGGGGAACAGTTTGTTAATGATTACCACTATTCAAAGCATCTATTGAAGTGATTATTATGGGCACAGGACCAATAGAGACCTAATACTGTAGCTGAGGGAGGGCCCTTAAGGGCCCCTCTGGCCCAAGGGCATTGATACGGTCACAACCTCTGCAACTCCTAATGCTACGCCCTGCACTGGAGGTAAATGTACAAATAAGATGCATCTTGCCTCATACTGTAAATGCACTTCTGGTACCCTTGGGTAACAGCTTAGCATAAAATACAGGAATGCAAAGTTTTGTTGGTACCCCTACAGCTAACTGAAAATGAAAAGCAATTTTCCAATGTCACAAAGTGACTGAGAAGACAGATAAATTATTACTTATTCTACAAGATATACTAAAATGGCCTGGACACATTTGTTGGTACCTGTCGAAAAGATCATAAATAACTGCAATACATTATTTATTTATTTTTTTAAACTGTTTTCTTTATTTAGTATTACATATGTGTGCCTCCAATAGTGCAGTCAGTCATTCACAGGGTGTACATTTAAAATTGGTGTGGCCAAATTTCGGCATAGAGTGAAGTCGAAAGACAGCTCCCCCTGCACCTGCTGAAAGTCCGGGGTGGCAGTAATGCTATTCCCCCTTCGGCAATTGCTGGAGGCTGAACTACCTAGTCTTTTTCCAATTTGAGCTCCAGCAATCGAAGGCGCCCAAATAGTCATTGAGCCGCTATAGCTGTAATTCACATTATGGCCTATGGCAGGCCAAAATCATAGACGCAGCTCTGCACCAAAATTAATTGTCTCCTTCACAGAAACCTACATGGATTATTATTATTATTATTTAGTATTTATCGTATATAGCACCAACAATGCTGTTCAGAGTATGTAGTCTTGTGCCTTAACCGTCCCTCAGAGGGGATCACAATCTAATCCCTACCATAGTCATATATCCACCATAGTCTAGGGTCAATTTTGTTTTTATTTTTAAGGGGGAATCCAATTAACTTATCTGCATGTTTTTGAGATATGGGTGGAAAGAGAAGTGCCCAGAGGAAACCCACGCACACAGGGAGGACATATAAACTCCTTGCCGATAGGGCTCTGGCTGGGATTCGAACTGGGGAGCCAGCATTTCAAGGCAAGAGTGCTATCCACTATGCCACAGTGCTGACGCAGATGGAGTTAGACTACTACTGCATGACTTTATGAAAATAATCCAAATAAAAATAATCTACTGCTTCTCAGGACAACCGGACTGCTAAGAGCTGTAGTATGCCATTTATGACAATATCAATGCACCACTGTGCAAGGCCTCCTGGATTTGCCGGACCCTGCTTCCCCCTCCACCCTCCTTCCCATAATGAAATTAGGTACTAGTTTTTGGCAAAAAATGTAATTGTTAAATATGCAAAAGCTGCTCCTGTATGATCATTCTGTTGTCTCTTCCTATTTTAGATGCTACCCCTCTGAGTTTGAGATGAAAAGGAGCTGAGCTGCTGTTGCTATGAAATTATTGTTCCTTTCCCCCATCGGACTAAATGCTCATTATGGCAGTATTTGTGTGTTTGTATGACTTGGGTGCGAGCTCTCTCTACAGCCAGTTATTCACAGTCAACTGGAGTACTGCATCTTAGAAGACCACTGCATCATGGTGAAGACTGACTCCTGTGATGTCTGGGGAAACAGTTGCTAGCTTAGACTCTACCACCGTATGACTGGAGAAGCTGAGGGTATCAGAGTATGTCTAGAGCAGCTTCAAGGTCACTGGTGTCATCTGTAAGGTTGTTTGCACCAAACAGGCAATAGACATCAGCACCAGTATTGGAAGTGAAAAAGGTACAAGAAGTAGGCCATGGCATCATTTGTATCAGCCCAAGTACCCGGTAGAAGGACCAACGCAAGAGGCCTTATTTTCCACCACTGCATGTCAAGGCATAGGGTCATTCTACTACCGGGTGGGGAGTGGCTCTTGACTAGGAGAGTACTGAAGAGGAAGCAGCAGCTGATATTTCTGTAGAAGAACAGTGGAGCAACCAGGGTGATGAGTGTAGTACAAATGCATCAGATGAGAGACTTAGTGTACAGTATTATTGAAGTCTACAGTATGTAGGACGTTCTCACTAGAGTGCCTCCGGTCAAATCTCTCTCTAATGTTCATTCATCTGTTAACATGTTTTTTTTTTCAATTTAGATAGAAATAGTTTGGGAAGTACTGGTGTATACATTTCAATGTTTATCTTTTTGTTTACTGTTATCAAATTCCATTCACACTTCACTGACGCCAAAATCTGACGGACTAAATCATGAAGGGAGGGGGGTTCCCTCATACTACATCTGTGAACCTGTGTGTAACGATTGTGGAATTATTCCTGTGGTCAGCGCACAGGATACGCGCTGACACTGCGAAAATCCTCCACAAGCGTATAATCTGAGGGAACCCAGCAAGGGTGCTATGCACCTGTAGAGGGTAATTCCCACCGGCAGATGGAGCCGTGGAGTGCAGAGGAACAGATCCTCTGCACAGCCACAGATGTCAGATAGGAATTGTACGATGGGAAGCAAGGCAGGGCAAGATAGCCCTTAAAGAGAGAGAGAGCACAGAGATAGACCAAATGCGTGTATCCCAATCTAGTCGCCACCTGGCGACGGTGAACACACATCCGCAGAAACAAAGCGAGAACGCAATCGCAAGAATGGCGATTGCCAAATAGTTACACAAGGTCGAGCAGGACAGAACACAAGAGTAGCAAAGGCACAGCAAACCACAATCAGAAGGTGCAGAAAATAACTAACGCTAGCTAAACGCGAACACCGCACTCATTCGCAACAGCGAACGCGTTTACAGCGCGGTCTCCGCACGATAAGCGCAACAGAGACAAGCACGCCACCCTGACTAACGACTCAACACAAAAGAACAAATAACAGGAACGCTTGCTAACGGCTGCCTTACCGCAGACAACCACAAGTGTTTGCTCCAGACAGACAAACGAACGGAAAACAGGAATAGGTTAGATAAGATCCACCGCTCTTCCGCCAGAGCGAGTGCGATCCAGGTTCAGGGATAGGACAGGAAGGATCCACTGCTTTTTCCTCCAGAGCGAGTGTGAACCAAGTAGAGAAACCAAGCTAGCAGGATCCACTGCTCTTTTCCACCAGAGCAAGTGTGATCCAAGTACAGAAACAGAGTTAGCAGGATCCACTGCTCTTTTCCACCAGAGCAAGTGTGATCCAAGTACAGGAATAGGCCTAGCAGGATCCACTGCTCTTTCCGCTAGAGCAAGTGCGATCCAGGCACTGGACCAAATGATTCACCATCGCCTACCGCTGGCGACAGTGCAATCACAAGGACAAGACAAACAGGCAATACAGATAATACAACCTGACTACACTAGAAGGATTGCCTAGTGCAGTCCCCGGGAATTACTCTAAAATAATCTTTAGCAAACAATAGCAAGGCTGACACTCCAGGAGTGTATTAACAAACCATCATGACCAGCAAAGGATTGTAGGAGAACATGGCTTTTATACTGCCAGCCTTCAAATAAAAAAGAATAGCAGACATAGAAAATCTAAACAATGTTGGTCGGCAACTAGTAAACACAGCCCCATCACTTAACAACCCACCCACCAGCTTTTCATCTCTGGAAATTCACTACAGCATTTAGAATAATTGTGATATCTCCAACCTTCTCAACATACCCTGAAGTTGTTCCATAATTTACTTACTATCTTTAAAATGTTCCATCAGCTCATTAATTTCCCTCCTGGTGTACATTGCTAGGACAAAGGAGTCTCTATGTATTTATTTTTTTTATCTTTATGGGTGATAGCATCAAGCTTGTCTTGGTGGAAAAATGTACCTGTTTCTAATGTTTTTCTTCACCTGTTATGGTTTGGTCAGAGAATTGATTCAGTCTTTTCCTTTTGCATATGTTTCTGCTGCTTCAGTGTCTTCTGCTTCTCAGGTACCTAATGTATGTCAGGGTTCCCATTCTCCTCCCAATTCTTTAAATTGTCATATAAAAAGGCAATTTGCTGTGACTAGCATCCTCACAACCATGACTACAGTGCCCTCTCATCACATGGGTTACATAAGGAGAGAGGGCACTGTAATCATAGAGACTTGGAAGATAGATTATCAAAGTATGCCGCTTCCCACCTGTGCTCCGCTCACTACTTTGCAGATGAGGCAAATCTGGCTACTTATGCTTTGGGTGCTAATCTGGCAACCTATACTTGGGGGCTACCTATACTTGAGTAGCTAACCTGGCCACCTATACTTGGGGGCTACCTATACTCAGGTGGCTAATTTGGCTACCTATACTTTAGGCACTAATCTGGCTACCTATACTTGGGAGGATAATCTGGCAACCTAAACTTTGAAGGGATACCTGTACTTGGGGGGAGGGGAGGCTAATTTGGCTACCTATACTTGGGGAGGCTAATCTGGCTACCCATAATTATGAGTGCTACCTATACTGAGGGGCTGACTACCTAAACTTTGGGGGGCTACCTATATTTTGGGTGTGTAATCTGGCTTCCTTTCTTTGGGTAGCTGATCTGACTACCTATACTTGGAGGGGGGAAATCTGGCTAGCTATACCTGGGGGGTGGGGAGGGGGGTAAACCGGCTACCTATACTTGGGGGGGGGGTCTACCTATACTCGGGGGACTAAACTGGCTACCCATACATGGGGAGACCTAATTTATACTTTATTGGGCTAATCTGGCTACCTATACTTCAGAGGAGGAGGGCCTTCAGTCCCTATTTGCCAAACTCCTCTGCAATCCTAACCCTACATGGAGCATTCCCACTCAGCCAAGGGACAACTTTATGCATCATTCCAGCACTTGGTTACATAAAAGTCTTTAAATGGGAAAGATATGAGACTGAGGCTGGGATGGCAAAAGTATCGCTAGAACTCCGCAAGGCAGGGCATATCCCACGGTCTTCATGGTACACACCATGCCGTTTCCATTCAGATTGATGGGTGGATTTGATAATTTCCGATAGGTCCGATCTGATTTCCGATCATTTCCCTGATTGATTTTTTTTTTTTCAAATACTTTTATTTGTAGAATTTTGTAAGTTACAAACAGAACAAGAGTAAGGCATGTACTGTCATACAGATACAGGAGATAGTTAAAAAGGAGCATTTTGACATAGAGTGAGTACATCCAATATAACATGCTGGGTAAGGTATACACAGGTAGTACAAATCTTTCACATCTATAGCATTGATAGCTTATGAGGCCATTATTTTAAACGGCCGTGCATTGACAGAATAGTTAGCCGCAGTAACTTCGACTTCCACTCTTATGCCAGTACATCTCCATCATCTTAATACGACAGTAGGGACGGAAAAGGTAAAATAGGGAAGGGGAGGGTTAGAGGGTACAACTAGGTGGAAGTGTGGATGAGGAAAGGGAAGAGAGGTGAGGGGAAAGGGAGAGAAGGGGTAACAGGTGAATATAACTCAGCTAACTAAGTCCGGGTGAAGAGGAGCCAGCACATCCTAGGCCAAACAACCACTGTAGCTTGTAAAATAACACCAGAGGGGGGGTGAGGATAGCGGGGTGGGGCCCGAAAGCGAGGGAGACAAGCACTGGCCCTACGACAATAGGAGGTTACGGAATTCCTCTGATTCTCTGTAAAAGGACCACATTCTCCAGGTTTTGGAGTATAGTTCAGACCGATTTTGTAATGTCATTACTGTATTTTCCATATTGCTTATGTAGTTCACTTCCATATCTAACTCTTTTAGGGTAGGTATAATGCTCGTCTTCCATTTCCGAACTATGAGTGTTTTTGCTGCGTTAAGTATATGTCTCACTACAGACTGTTTGTAGGCCTTGATACTCCAGTCGTTAAGATGAAGCAGGAAAAATTGTGGGGTGAAGGAGACCTCCCTTGCTGTCATTTCCCTGATAAGTGAGTCTACCTTCTTCCAGAAGGGTATGATATGGTTACATTCCCACAAGATATGTATTAGAGATCCCTCAGCATTACACCCTCTCCAGCACAATGGGCTGGTACTAGGAAAGATGAGGTGCAATTTTTGTGGAGTATAATACCATTGTGAGAGTATCTTATAATTTATTTCCTGAGTTTTTGTATTAATGGAGGTCTTGTGGGCGAAAGTGCACATTTTAACTCTTTGTGCCTCAGAGAATGAGCATTGAAGGTCTCCCTCCCATTTGGTAATGTAGGGAAGTGAGTTCAGGGGTTGGCTAACCAAAAGTGAGTATATTATCGATAGAGTTTTCTGGGATGGTCCCTGAGCATGACAGAGTAGTTCGAACTTAGATTGCACTCTACTGAGATTGGGACGTATGTTTAATACTTTGAGGAATGAGCGTATCTGAGCCATGCCCAACCAGTCTAGCTTCTGGTTTTCAAACTTATTTTTCAATTCGGTTAACGTGAGCCAACTCCCCCGACTCCATAGTTTGTCTGCAGTGTTAATCCCGGCTACTCTCCATTCGCGTAAATAGTGATTGTGACATCCCAATTCAAATTCAGGGTTACCCCATATTGGGACATGTGGAGGAGGCCATGGTGAGATATCTTCTCTGGATCTAGTCAGAGCAAATACCCTAAGGGTGTTATGTATTGTCGAGAGGCTAGTCCAGGAGCGTCGTGGAGATACAGATGACCAGGGCAAATTCACCAGTGGGAACGCTGAGGTAGCTTGCTCGACCCCAACCCATTGCTTTAGTTGGGAATGTCTGTGCCAGTCGACTATTCTTGTCAATATGGCTGCATAGTAATATTTCTGAATGTCAGGGGCGGCTAGGCCTCCAAGGCACTTTGGTCTGTGAATGATTTGCCTTTTGAGTCGAGGAGGTTTTCCCTTCCAGATGAATCTGCCAAATAAAGATTGAGCTTTTTGAAAAAATGAAATGGGTATATAGATTGGTAGAGCTTGGAATAAGTACAGAAGTCTCGGCATCAGGTTCATTTTTAAAATTGCAATTCTCCCCATCCAGGAAAAATGAGGGTGATCCCACTTTGCCAAGTCTGCTTTTAAAGTCTCATATAGTGGAGGAAAATTCATCTGAAAGGTATCTCTTATGTCTGGCGTGATTTTTGTGCCTAGGTAGGATATGTGGGTGGTGCCCCATTTAAAGGGAAACTGTGTAGCTAGGTGGGTCTGCATGGCATAGGGTAAATTAATGTTGAGTGCCTCACTTTTGTCAAAATTTATCTTGAAAAGGCTAAGATCTCCATATTTTTGGAACTCTGTTAGTAGATTTGGTAGGGTTATTATGGGATTTGTAATAAAAAATAATAAATCGTCGGCGTATGCCGCAACTTTTTGGGATCTGCTAGTTAAGGGGATGCCTGTGATATCCTGATGATTTCGAACACTGCATAGGAAATGCTCCAATGACAGGGCAAAAATGCGGGGGGACAGTGGGCATCCCTGGCGTGTGCCATTTGTTATATATAGTGGTGAGGAAAGGATTCCATTAACTCGAACACGTGCCGAGGGGTGAGAGTAAAGGGCTCCAATGCTCATCGTCATTTTGGGGCCCATTCCCACATACGATAGAACCTCCATAATCCAGGTCCAGTCCACCCGGTCGAAGGCCTTCTCGGCGTCTGTAGATAATAGCATACAAGGTATGTCTCCAGACCGGGCAAACTGGACCAGGTCCAAAGTGCGTGTGGTATTGTCCCTAGCCTCCCGTTCAGGAATAAATCCCACCTGGTCCCAATCTACGATGTTGCCAATGAAGGGGGCTAATCTATTGGCGAGTACTTTGGCAAAAATTTTTAGATCTAAATTGAGTAGGGAGATGGGCCTATAGGCCTGGCATGCATTTGGGTCTTTTCCAGCTTTGTGGATCACTGAAATATGAGTCCCTGATTGATTTTGTACAGAAGTGATTGGAAAATTGATCAGAAAAACATCAAAATTATGGTTTTGACACTTCGATCTGTTAGGAAATTGCATGGTGTGTATCAGGCATTAGAAGATCCAGTTAATCAATGTATGGTTTACAGCTCCTTTACTGGCCTTGTCTATTTATTATTTTGTCTGTGATTGTGCGATATGGTCACCATTGGTCATAATGTTAACTATGTCTTACTGTTTATATTGCATAAAAAAGAAAAAAGAGGTGTGCGCTCAAACCAGGGATCACCTAATTTATATTCTGGCTGCCAAATGTCTATTGACTAATTATGTCCCAACAAATGCATACTGCACCTGCTAGCCAGAATGTGCATGATCTAAACTCACTGCTATGCCCTGCAGGAGTTGGCCCATGCAAAAATGTTAGCATGCCAACAGGGGCACCACCTGTAGCCCTCCCATGTCCCCAAGAAATGGGGGGCAGCACTGACCGCACCCGGAGCACTGCCACCGCTCTCTGGAGCACAGCGACTACACCCGAGGGGTGCTCAGAGAACTGCAAAGGACTGCCCACCTACATGCATGGCCACCGCCCATAATGACCGCCCCCCCCCTTCACCCCCCCCCCGAAGGAAAGATTCCCTACATTGTATTGAATTGCAACCAACTGCAAGCGTATGCAAGATGCATGACCTGGGAGAGACAACATCAAATGAGGTGGGGGGGTGAAGGCAGCCCCACAAGGCACTGCCACCGCTCAGGGAGCCCCCTACACCTCCTGTTTTTATGTCACTATATGACTGTTACTGTGTTACCCTTTTTCTTACTCCCTTATAGGGTATTTATTGCGCTTAGGCTAATCTGTAATGTAAGTTTTCTTTTAATAAAGCTCTTTGTTGAGAAAAGGAAAAAAAATGTGTCATTCAGTTTCCGGCTGTTCAGACTATGGCCGCCATTTTGATGTAGTCTGATAGTAATTGCTATTGTACTTCGCTGGATATAAGTCAGACTTCCCTCTCTGCATCCCGCAGCCTCTGCCTCAGCATGAACCCGAGTGTTGGGAGCAGGGCCCACCAGAGGATCTATGGGAAAAATACATTTGCCCCTTCTTCAGTGAAACTCTTTTATCAAACTTATGATAGTACTTTGTCTGTGAAAAGTGCTTTTATTATTTTATCCTATAGAATTTCAGTTTTAGTATCTAAATGAGTAATAGTCCCGTTTTCATAGTAGTAGTAGTGTGCACACACAGGTGGGAAGTTGGGTGGGGTGACACAGGTTATCTTGCCTGGGGCATAAAAATAGGTCAGAAACAGCCCTGGGTCAGGGTACACTAGCAGGCACGAGTCAATACAAGGTCAAAGGACAGGCTAAGGTCATTTACAAAGGCAATTATCACACCCAGCAGAGTAGCACAAAGGTAACTACTGCTATCTTGGTCAAGGGAGCACTAGACAAGGGCAGAACTTAATTGGGGGCAGGTACCAATCAGGTGGGACTACAAGTCCAAGCAGCCCACTGGCTGCCAATGTATAGTGCCTTGCAAAAGATTGGGATGAGGTTCACCTTCCAGCAGGACAATGACCAGAAGCATACTGCTAAAGCAACACTTGAGTGATTTAAGGGCAAACATTTAAATGTGTTGGAACAGCCTAATCAAAGTCCTGACATCAATCCAATAGAGAATCTATAGTCAGACTTCAAGATTGCTGTTCAAAAATAAAAAGCATCCAACATAAAGGAGCCGGAGCAGTGTTGCCTTGAGGAATGGGCAAAAATCCCAATGTCAAGATGTGGCAAGTTCGTAAAGACATTTCCAGAGCTGTAATTGCCACAAAAAGTGCCTCCACAAGGTACTGACTTTAGAAAGGTGAATATTATGCATGCTGAAGTTTCAGTTACTTTGTCCTATTTGTTGTTTACTTCACAACAAACCAAATTAAACATCTTCAAAGTTGTAGGCAAATCGTGCAAACCCTCAAACAATCCAGTGAATACTTTTGCAAGGCACTGTAACAAAGTGTCCGAATGACCCCTCCCTTATTGTCAATTCCTCTCCGGCTGTTAGCAGCAATGCCGGAGGAAATAAGGTGAGTGCGTGGCTACACGCCCCAGTCTATGAGGACGTCAGGTTGTGCACGGCCACTGGAGATGCTGCACAAGCCTAAAGAGGAAGCTGGCTGTTTGGGCCGGCTCCCAGAGGAGCCAGACACATCACTGGGGAATAGGTTAGGTAAATGCACTGCAAACCCTTTATAAATTGTTTACAGAATCGTGGAATATAGTAAAAGTGGAATTTTACTATAAAGGATGTTTCTTTATGATGTAAAATGTCCCCTCAGGTCCCTTATTATCACCACAAAGGTCTCTAGGTACATGCTCCAACTTGTCCACACCTTGCTTGGAGCTTGCTAGCTGAAAGAGGCAGGTACATACTAGAAGTGTGTTTCCTCACAATGCTCCTGCTCTCTCTGGCCCATTCTGAGTGTCTGCACTAACTGCATGTTTAAAGTGAACCTGAACTCTTGCACAGGACAGAAGAAAACATAGAGAAATACACCATGTATGTATTTAGAGAGTTTAGACTGTTTAATTCCCCTTCATTTGTGTCTAATCACAAGTTGTAATTTTATCCCTCCCTGTGTCACATGACTGCCAATGGCAGAGATGGCAGATAAGCTCATTTGAAAGCACAGGATGTTAACAATATGTCTGCTTCCATGAACTAGGAAGTAGAAACAGTGCAGATTTATTTTAGGATTTGTATCAGCTG
This sequence comes from Hyperolius riggenbachi, assembly GCF_040937935.1. Taxonomy (NCBI): domain Eukaryota; kingdom Metazoa; phylum Chordata; class Amphibia; order Anura; family Hyperoliidae; genus Hyperolius; species Hyperolius riggenbachi. The sequence goes on from NC_090646.1 coordinate 181,375,936, forward strand.
TAACAAAGTAATGTTTTTTGTCTAAGATCAGTTTTACTCTGCAAACTGGCGGCAGCAATGCGATAATAGGCCTTAAGGGAACAATGCGTTAGTACGCACAGTGTAATCAAATTCTATACACACAATAACCACAATACACATTTACATCACACACTTCTACATACATGTATTACGAAAAAAAATAGAAAAAGATAGAGTCAACTAGGCAGCCATTATGATATAGCCAATTCTGTCAAGCAGAGAGGGCATTAGAGAATGCAGCCATCTGCTGTTCTGAGTAGTTAAAAGACCATAAAGTCTCTGATGCACTTGTTGCTCTGACCAAACTTACCAGTAATTATAGCCCAGATACAAAGTAGCATGAGAGCTAACCACTCCAGTAAATGCAATGTAAAAACCATCTTTACCTTGATATACTGTACTTCATGATATCAGGGCTAGTTCACAATATAAGAACTTTTCTTAATGCTTTGTGATTTTGAAAACTCTTGTTTTAATCCTATGTGTGTGTTCACACTGGAGCGATGTGATTTTGTAAAAATCCCCCATAGCGTTACATTAGCAAAAGCTTTTAAAATCACTAGCGCCTTGAACTCTTGCACAGGACAGAAGGAAAACAGAGACATACTCCCTGTATGTATTTAGGGCCTATTCACACTAGAAGCACTTTTCTGAGCGTTTTGTGATTGATTAGTGTTTTTTAAAATCCCTCCCATTCACTTTTATTAAAATCTCGGTAAAAATTGTTGCGATTTTTTTATGAATGTGAATGGGAGCGATTTTAAAAAACGCTAATCAACTGCAAAATGCTCAGAAAAGCACTTCTAGTGTGAATGGGCCCTTAGAGAGTTTAGCCTATCTAATTCCTCCTCCTCTGTGCTACATCACAAGTTGCAATTAGATCTCTCTCCTGTGTCACCTGACTGCCATGGCAGATAATCTAATTTGAAAGCACAGGATGTTAACAATATTTCTGCTTCCATGAACCAGGACGTAGAAACAGTGCAGATTTATTTCAGGTTATCAGCTGTAACAAAGAAATGTTTTTCTTTAAATGTTATTATGCTGTTGCACATCTTTTACAGCACAGAGGAAGCTCTGAGTTCAGGTCCGATTTAAAAAGCTCTTGAAGTGCGAATCAGCCCTTTGAGCGGATGAGAGAAAACTCTGCATTCTACTGGGAGCAAATGAATCCACAGTGACAATCACTACTCACCATGTCACAGCATGCCACTGACTGAAAGGAGCAGCAGGGCTTTCACTTGACAATCTGCAGTGTCTGCTCAATTTTGACCCACAGCAAACTGACAGCAGTGTGTCTGCCTTAGGCCAGGGTCACACTTATTTGAATCACATGTGTTTTTGGAAATGCATGTAAAAATGCACATAATGATAGTCTATGGGTTGCACAAAAAACGCATTGGTATATGTTTTTAAAACGCTCAACAAATTCATTCTTTCTCCATACTGTATACAGAACGCATGCGTTTTTGCCCAAATAAGGTAAAAACTAATTTTATTTATTTTTCCTTGCTAAATTTGAATACTAATGAAAAAACGCAAACGGAAATGCATGAAAAATGTATAAAAAATCCTATAGCAGAAAACTGATGGTTTTCCGCATATACAAGTGTGACTTTAGCCTAGGGAATCACATGCGTTGTATGAGAAAAAATAGCACTGCCAGTATTTTTTACTGCAGCAGGAAAACGCACATTGCTTTCACTACGCTGCAATTCTGCATTGGGAAGCTTAATGTCAGTTTTCCCATGCGTTTTCGCAGTGTAGGAAATCAGCCATGATTTTGGCAAGTGTGACCCCTGCTTCAATGAACTCTAATGGCCCATACTCACGAGGGACTTTTGTCGCCTCAACACGCGGCGCGCGCGTGTTGCGGCGACAGGTCGCCCGTGAGTATGGGCCGTCGCACACGCGCGCACCCCGAACTGTCGCCCGCCGCTCATGTCGCCATGCGATTGAAACTTTCAATCGCATGGCGACAGTCGCCGCTGCCCCCCCGCCGCAACTGTCGCTAGTCCGCGTGAGTACGCGGACTAGCGACAGCAACCTCCATGTAGGTACATGGAGCTTCCGGCGGGGGGAGGAGGAACGTCAGCGACAGCTTCCGCCTTGCCGCTGGTCCCTCTTCCGCGTGTGTACGCGGAGGGACCTGGCGAGAAGCTGTCGCCGGCCTGTCGCCCACACGCTCACGTGTGCTGGCGACAGGCCACATTTCTCGCCCGTGAGTATGGGCCATAAGACTCCTTTCACACTATGCTTTTTGATACCATCGCAACACAACGCTGAAAACTCGCATCATGCGATAGAAGTGCGATGTGATGCATACAGTGAACCATAGAGTACCAGTGAAAGCAGGGCTGGTTTAAGCAACAATGGGGCTCCAGGGCAAAATAAACCTGGGGGGCCCCCCCAACATATATCCCGGAACAAAAATCGGCATTAGGGGACCTTTTTTGCAGCTGGTATAGTCAGGGTGTGAAGTCCCAATCGGTCGGAGCTCCACATTCTGGCTATCCCAGCCTGCATGGGGAACAAGGGGTTAAAAAGTTTCAGGAGGGGGGACCCCACATAATTTTTTTTTTTTTTAAATTCCCACACTCTAAACATAAAAAAAATAAAAATTGGGAAAATAGGAAAAAATGCCAGGGATCTTCATACAGCCATATTGCGGCTGTATAGCGATCCCTGGCCAAAGCGCTGCAGCTGCGTATAGACCCCCTGGAAACCCCGTCAGGAAATTTATTGCGCTTTCATTTGAAGCATGTAAAATTACACTACCGTTAGGTTTGCTACTAAAAGTGACATTTACCGCATTTTAAAGTATACTTTTTTCCTTCGAAACTTTAAAATCGATTTTCTCAAAAACTATAAGGTCTTTTTGAAAAATTGTTTTGTCCTCTTATTCCTAATGATCTCCTTAACATATCCTGCAAATTTAGGGTTTCTAGCATTTAAGGTGGATTTGCTATTAACCATTAAAGTCGGCAGGTTTTTAAATGTGTATTTTTTTTTCCTTTGAAACTTTAAAATCGATTTTCTCAAAAACTATAAGGCCGATTTGAAAAAATGTTTTTTCCTCTTGTAGCTACTGGGGGCCCCTACAAGCTCTGGGGCCCTGGGGCAGCTGCCTCCTTTGCCTTAATGGTAGCGCCGGCCCTGAGTGAAAGTATTCTTTGCTGCCTCTGTAAATGCCCTTTGCTCTGTAAATGCCCTGATGTTATCCCAAACAGAACTCAACGCACCCTGGGCCCTGATGCATCAATGTGAACTTTATTGTCTGTTGCGACAGAACGCAATGCAAAAGGAGCCTAAACCGAAAAAAAAGTCCACAGACTGCTTAGCCATCATACCTCTTTCCCACCACCACATTCAGCCCCTTGCTTCCCTTCCATGCTCCTCATCTCTCCCTGCTTTGGCAATGTCTGTATCTATATCTTGGTCATGCCAATACCTTCATGATTTGATATCACTGCTATAGCACTGCACTGACTGCCTCTCTGCCAATGCTCGCCCATTCGTCACACTGTTTCAAGTGACAATCCCCCATTATCAGTGGACGTGTTACTTTTAACCCCTTCAGCTTCACACCATTAAGAGGACATTATGCTAATAACGCCGTGAAACTGACAAGATTCCCTCTAATTGAGTTTCAGCCGGGAACAAACACCCGGGCTGAGTCCTATTCACAGCATTGAAAGAGAGAAAGCCCTGGTGTCAACTCCAGCAGGTTTGTTAAAGTAAACAATTATGCTGCGCCATTACTTTAGAGGCTTAAAAGAAATCAGCAAAATGGGACTCGTGGGAATTCATCTGTGTAAACAAAGCAGGCGGGTCTCCCCACTTGCCCAGAAACACAGCACTGTACATAGAAGGAGAACAGCTTCCCTGGAAAGTTGTGACTGCTGTGAGGCTTCCCTGTAGAAGCAGCAAGCCTCGTCTATGGGAGCCCAGCCTGCACACACAATGCACTTGTGAGCCTTTTGTAAGACTTGCTCCACTCTCTTTTTGTTATACAGGGAGGACTTCTGTAACGTTTCTTTAAAAGTTTCTCTGCCAAAGGAGAATTCCCAGAGGAGCAGCAAAGCAAGCAGGCAGCGGCCAATCCTTGTCTGATCATTGTCAGCAGCCTCCTCCCACCGGCTGCATTTGCATAAAGCATGAAGAAAAGTCCTGGAGGAGAGCATCTGATCAGATGTGACTAAGGTGGAGGGAGCAAGAGCCCTGGACATGTGCATGTAGCCTGAGAACAGCCAGAGTCTGCCTGCCACAGCACACCGGACAGCGGAAGCACTAGGCAGCTCCTTAATTTGTTCCTTGTTACTTTCACTGCCAACCTTGCGACAGACATGTGCCTGAAAGCCTTCTACTGCTTCTTCATCACCCTGCTAGCCTTGCACTGTATGGACTCTGTGAGAGCCTTGTTTCCATTCGGCCAGCCTGAATTCTCTTACAAGAGAAGCAACTGCAAGCCCATCCCTGCCACCTTGCTTCTGTGCCATGACATTGAGTACCCCAACATGAGGTTGCCCAATCTCCTGGGCCATGAGACCATGAAGGAAGTGCTGCAGCAAGCCTCCTCCTGGATCCCTCTGATACAGAAGCAGTGCCACCCAGACACCAAGAAGTTCCTCTGCTCCCTCTTTGCCCCCGTGTGCATTGATGACCTGGATGAGACCATCAAGCCCTGCCGGTCTCTATGTGAGCAGGTGAAGGACAGCTGTGCCCCGGTCATGTCTGCATTTGGCTTCCCTTGGCCTGACATGCTGGACTGTAGCCGCTTCCCCCAGGACAACGACCTGTGCATCCCTCCAGCCAGCAACGACCATATAGTGCCAGCCACCAGAGAAGGTAATGTATGGACCTGCTGCTGCTAAGATCAGAGTCTGACAAGTGTCCCAAACATTTCCCAGAGATACTCTGGTTTTAGTATTTAAGGTGGCCACTAATGATACAATCTTTTTGTACAATTTGAGGGACTACCTAAAAAAATCCATTCAAACTATATTCACTCTGGTTTTGGTAAAATTGTACTATCTATATTGTATCATTAGTGGGCACCTTCAGTAACGTTTTAGTATTGATTAGCTTCAAGAAAAGCCAATTGTATCTGTGTTGTCTATGTAACATTTTATTTAAAAAAAAAAAAGAGAAAAGTATTTAAATTGCAGGCTGCTTTTAAATCGAGATTAGAAATGAGCTTGTAAAATGCTGCAAGTATCTAGTATTCTAGCGAATTGATCAGATGTATGATATGTACCACAGGTACTGTGCTACATGTATATTATTTATACTCCTATATCAGAATCAATGGCTGCAGTACATGCAGTATCTAACCATTGCCTTGGTAATAATGACATATGTTTATGCAGGCTGTGTGGTCTTCAGAGAAATGATGACTGCACTGCATATTTGGATGGATTCTGTAGTGGTTTGGATATTTTGCTAGTTTCATTCCACATTGTAAAAAGAATATGGTACATTTTAATAATCTTTCTTTATACCAGGAGTAGCACAATGAATGCTGAAGTATGCCAAGCTTAGAGATTGGATTATTTAACAAAACTAATAAAATTGGAGCAGAATTGGTGCAAATCAGAATCCTTGATCTGGGCATCTGCTCCATTTTTTTTGCACCAAGCATGTCCCAGTTTTTGCTTGCGCTGGCTTTTTGTCAGTCTTCCCCAGACATCCTTGAAATGACTTACGAACAAGCACATAACTAGTATTTTGCTGCAGTTTCTTTTGAGACTCGCAAAACCTGATTTGCAGGCTTCCAACTGATGCTCCAGGATGCATCAGTTGACATTTTAAGTGGATTTTACATGAAGCTATGCACATTTATATTTTGGATGTTTTTTGGTATGCTATGCCTTTTTGTTTTTTTTTGTTTGTCTGAACACAGCAGTCCTATTATACTGGTTACAAAGTGCTTTTGTGACTGTATTGAGGTCAGTCTGTATACAGTTTTAACATAAATGCAAATGACACTAAAAAAACATCATACAAATGCAATTCTTAACATCCAATGCACTCTTATTTTTTCACAAATTCTGTGTTCAAAGACCTGCATTTCTTATACTATAGTGCTTTTTATACGGTAGTACTTTCACCCTAAAAAAGGCTGAGGCATTACATAAGATTGTGTCCAAGGCTTAATAATACATGCAGTGGATCCAGCCTAATCTATTTCTATTTGCTAAGATGTATGCGTGAGTACACAAGCATGTACATTGCTCTGGGGCCAATTTAACAAAAAAAAAGTCTCTTGAGGAGCAGTCCTGTGGCCCCCATTAGAACCATAAAACCAGCACATAAAGATGTACCTCATCTGGTTACTATAAAACTAGTCCTCAGTACATTTCTCTATCCTCTTTTCCAAACACAGGGGCAGCATGCAGTCTATGCATGAAGTGAAGTGGAGGAAATGCAAGCCACTCAATCTTTATTGGCATGGAACACCATGTGACTGTGCAATTATGTTAATGGATACAATTCTAATTTAGTTCATATGTGTTCAATAAACATTGAAGACTAACCAGTGGATGTTATTTAAAAACAAGAAAAAAAAATAAATCAGTGTCTGCGGCGGCTTTAAAAGCAAATGCCCTCAGCAGTCTGCTCTTATGTGCCAAGTTACTGAGTCTGGCTGGCACAAGCCACTGCCGAGAGTTTATCTTACAAAACAGAATAAATGCGCATGATGAGAATGGTTCAGAGTTTATAAAAACAGGTATTCCAGAACTCCATGGAAAATGAATTAAAGTGTAAGCAATATTGATCAAGGAAAGAAGTCTTCCTGGGACAAAGTTACTTTTGAGATTTTTGGAGTTCAGGTCAAACTGAGTCATGTTTAGGAAGGCATCTTATTTCGTAGCGCCACCTGCTGTTAACTAAACATCAGACAGCTTTCATACAATTCCTTTATTCCTTCTGTTTCCAGCACCAAAAGTGTGTGATGCCTGCAAAAACAGCAATGAGGACGACAACGACATTGTGGAGAACCTCTGCAAAAATGATTTTGGTAAGAAAACAGTGTTCTTTCCTAACAGGTGCTGTAGAAGTTGCAGGAAACTAGTACAGGCTGCTGGGGGATCAAACTTGGAAATGGCTTTTGGGAAAAGCTTTTCTATTGTCTTGGAAGAGCTATTAGGGCTGGTGCACACCAAAACCCGCTAGCAGATCCGCAAAATGCTAGCAGATTTTTAAACGCTTTTTTTTATTTTTCTATGGCGTTTTGCTAGCGTTTTGCGGATTGCTGCTGCGGTTTTCAGTATAGTAGATTTCATATATTGTTACAGTAAAGCTGTTACTGAACAGCTTCTGTAACAAAAACGCCTGCAAAACCGCTCTGAAGTGCCGTTTTTCAGAGCGGTTTGCGTTTTTCCTATACTTAACATTGAGGCAGAAACGCATCCGCAATCCAAAATCTGCTGCAGCCCGGGAGTATGCGTTTCTGCAAAACGCCTCCCGCTCTGGTGTGCACCACCCCATTGAAATGCATTACCCTAGCAGATCCGCACCCGCAAGCAGATCGCAAACCGCAGCGGAAACGCTCCGGTGTGCACTAGGCCGTACAAGCAGAAAATAAGTCTAAATGGAAATGTGAGCATTACCTGTATGAAGTGTTTGACTGTAGAATATTTTCCACTCCTACCCCAGCAACCAGTCACCACCAGCATTACTAGTTAAGGGTTCTGCCTTTGACATGAGAGACCAGGGTTCGAATCCTGGCTAGGGTCAGTGCCTATTAAGTAAGGCGTTGAAGGCAAGACTTCCTAACACTGCAGGGTGGCCTCTTGAGCGTGCCCTAGTGGCTGAAGCTGGTTGGCTGCAAGGAGAGAAATGAAAAACTGTTCTGATAACCGATAATTTATAGCCCAGTATATACGGTAGTTTAAAGATTTCTGTGGGGATATTTCACTAAATAAGATAGTGATCCGTTCTTCACCCCTAATATCCAGCCATGTGAAGATTCTGGCCCTTATTCAATTCACTTTTTCTCCTAGGAGATAATTTTTGTATCTACTGTTTAAAATAACTTTTTAGCATCTGAGTATTTTCTTGCTTGCTGATGGCATAAAAGGAGCCATAAGCAAATCCCGTTTTCTTCTTTTCTACTAGGAGATAATTTTTAATCGTGTATTTAAAATACATTTCAGCACTTTGCTAATGAAAAAGTATCAAAAAGAAGTTGAAAAAGTGAAATCAAAATTATTATTAGTATTTTCCTGCTTGTTGGTGGTGTAAAGCGCATTTTTGACAAGTTGTGACAATATTATCTTAGAGAAAACTGAGGCGAAAAGGTGAATTGAATTGAAAAATCATCTTCTAGGAGAAAACACAGGAGAAAAAATGAATTGCATATATGCCTCAGGCCCTTATTCAACTCACTGTGGCCCGTATGCAATTCACTTTTTCTCCCGAGTTTTCTCTTAGGAGATAATTTTTCATCTTCTATTTAGAATAACTTTTCAGCACTTTGCGACTGAAAAAGTACCAACAATTTTAGGTGAAAAAGCACTATCAAAACTATTTTAAGTATTTTATTGTTTGCTAATGATTTAAAAAGGCATTTTATTGACAATTTAGAAAATATCACTTTGCAGAAAACTTAGGAGAAAAAGTTAATTGCATATAGGCCTGTTTCTCCTTATCAGTTTTCACACCTTGGCCCAGATGCAATTCACTTTTTTACCTGAGTTTTCTCCTAGGTGACATTTTCACAATTTGTCATAAGATGCCTTTTAAGCCACCAGCAAGCAAAAAAAACACTCAAAATAAATTTGATAGTACTTTTTCACCAACTTTTGGGTACTTTTTCAATTGTAAAATGCTGAAAAGTTAGTTTAACCACTTGATGACCCACCCTTTACCCCCCCTTAAGGACCAGCGCTGGTTTGATTGATCTGTGCTGGGTGGGCTCTGCAGCCCCCAGCACAGATCAGGGTGCAGGCAGGGAGATCAGATTGCCCCCCTTTTTTCCCCCCTATGGGGATGATGTGCTGGGGGGGTCTGATCTCTCCTGCCTGCTGTGGGTGGCGGGGGGGGCACCTCAAAGCCCCCCTCCGCGGCGAAATTCCCCCTCCCTCTCCTACCTGCTGCCTCCCCCTGGTGTTCCGGGCTGCACAGGACGCTATCCGTCCTGTGCAGCCAGTGACAGGATGTGGTCTGTCACATGGCGGCGATCCCCGGCCGCTGATTGGCCGGGGATCGCCGATCTGCCTTACGGCGCTGCTGCGCAGCAGCGCCGTACAAATGTAAACAAAGCGGATTATTTCCGCTTGTGTTTACATCTAGCCTGCGAGCCGCCATCGGCGGCCCGCAGGCTATTCACGGAGCCCCCCGCCGTGATTTGACAGGAAGCAGCCGCTCGTACGAGCGGCTGCTTCCTGATTAATTAGGCTGCAGCTGGCGACGCAGTACTGCGTCGCTGGTCCTGCAGCTGCCACTTTGCCGACGCACGTTATGAGTGTGCGGTCGGCAAGTGGTTAAAGCGGACCCAAACCAAACATTTTTTTAATTCAAAATATTTAGTTGCACCACTCTGACACATACAAAGATAAATAAACACTCCCTCAAGCCTATGAGCATTTCAGTGCCTGCTTTTCACCCTTCTATTTTCATAACTAGGGTTATACAGGTGTCAGCCATTACTTCTGAGCTTAGTAGGAGGTTTTAGATCATGGGTGTGTTTGTCATCAGCTACCCTCCCTCACAGGGGCATCTTCTATGTGAAATCTCAGACAAGCTGAGATCACCTCCCCTGTGACATCATCAGTAGCAGCCTGTGTTTTGTTTTTTATCTCCTCCACCAGTTTGCCGTAAAAATCCCGGCAATATGAAAGGAAGGGAAGGGTTCCTCCAATAAATGTAAAATATTTTATATTTGTCATCATGCAGCTGAAAAAAGGCTGCTATTTATCATTATAATTTAGAAAATAGATTTTATTTCTGAAATCTTGTATTTTTAATTTGGGTCCACTTTAAAGAGAAGATAAAAAATATCACCTAGGAGATAACTCAGTTGAACAAGTTAATTGCATATGGGCCCTTATCAGTAAAATTCCCTTTAAGCCACCAACAAGCAAGACAATACTCAGAATCATTTTGACAGTACTTTTTCAGCTACCCTTTTTTAGTACTTTTTCAATTGTCAAATGCTGGTTATGTTAAGCAGAAGATAAAGCATTATCTCCTATGAGAAAAAGTAGGGGAAAAAGTGAATTGCATAAGGCCATGGGATGGTTACCGTGAACTCAGCATTACTTCTCAGTTCTTCACTGCACATCTCACTCACTTTAAATATAACCCTCTAAGCATAGTCAACTCTATAGGGCCATATGCAATTAACTTTTTCACCCGAGTTTTCTCCTAGGGGATATTTTTACTACTTGGAAATAAAATGCATTTTAAACCACCAGCAAGCAAATAAATTCTTAAAATAATTTTGGGTAGCACTTTTTCACTTACTTTTTGGTACTTTTTCAATTGCAAAGTGCTAACAAGTTATTTTAAATCGAAGATGAAAAATTATCTCCTAGGAGAAAAGTCAGCAGAAAAAGTTAATTGCAGATGAGCCCATAATCCATCTTCCCACCACTCACATTCACCCTCTATGCTCACACTATTTTCCATAAGAAAGACTGCCAACTAGGTTGGACATTTTTCGGATGTTGTCATATTGTTCTCTAGGAAAGAAGTGCTGTAAGTAGTTTCTAAGGCAATCATAAATCAAGTTCGCTGATAGTAATAAAAGAGATTAACCAATGAGAGGCAGACAGGGTGCTTATATCGCATCTAGAAGTTTACCGTAATTCAAGTAACACAAACATTAAGTACTAATTCATTCTACAGTAAATGAATAGACAACACTACCAAATGGCCCGTACTCACGGGCTGCAAATGTTGCCTGTCGCCAGCACACGTGAGCGTGTGGGCGACAGGCCGGCGACAGCTCCTCGCCAGGTCCCTGCGCGTACACACGCGGAAGAGGGACCAGCGGCGAGGCGGAAGCTGTCGCCAACGTTCCTCCTCCCTCCGCCGGAAGCTCAATATACTTTAATGGAGGTTGCTGTCGCTAGTCCGCGTACTCACGCGGACTAGCGACAGTTGCGTTGGAGGTGCGGCGGCGACTGTCGCCATGCGATTGAAACTTTCAATCGCATGGTGACATGAGCGACGGGCGACAGTTCGGGGTGCGCGCGCGTGCAACGGCCCATACTCACGGGCGACCTGTTGCCGCAACACGCGCGCGCCGCGTGTTGAGGCGACAAAAGTCCCTCGTGAGTATGGGCCATAAGTGTGACATTTAAACCTTCAGCTAATTAATTGAGATAATTTAATAACAATACAAAGAGTCAGAAAGTGGGGAATGTTAGTACCAAACAGAAGTTGCTCTTTTTATCTATACTGTATATAATTTGTCTGCTTTTTATATGGCTTGTGATTGCTTTTTAAAATGGATCCGAGATAAACTTTTATTCATTGCATAGTTGTGTTCCTTTCATATAGTTTATAGGGCATTCCTCAAGCCAAATACTTTTTTTTGTTTTGTTTTAATACCCTAATTCCCTATAAACTAAACAAGCCTCACCCACAGCTTCCCCAGAGTGCCTTGGCACTTTGAGACTTATGTAGCAAGGGCTTATGGGAGCTCTGTCTGGACAGGAGGAGGAGTAGGTTACTAGCCAGAGATTTCAGAGGCAGAGGGGAGGAAGAGCGGGGAGTGAAGTTTTCACAGGCTGAGGGCTGGAGATACAGATCAGCTTGCCTGTGTGTAGTGGGAAAAACAGAACATGGCCTCTCTCATTGTATCACAGGAATAAATAATCATAAACTATTGAAACTGTTTGCAGCTAGATATGCTGTGTAAACTATCTAAACTTTAGATAAGATGTATAGACAAGTTACTTGTTATAGTTAGTTTTTCATCTTGGATCCGCTTTAAAGCTGTTGTCAATGTAAACCATTGTCACTTATGAATAGAGCAGAATTTAGCCAGATAACGGAATGGGCAGTTCACACAGGAAATAGATGGAGTGCTCTCTGCCTCAGACTTTTCTTGTAGGCTGCAAGTGTTTCCGCTGGTGGAGGGGAGGGGCAACTGAGTGGTCAATAGTAGCACTGCATTGTTGGCATTGGTTGCTGTGGTTGTAAACTTTGCTTCCTTTTTCACCACTGGGAGTGCTCGGTGAACTGTGAAAGCATGTCAAACACCCCTTTTTCAACAACATGAACAGTTTCCAAGATCCCCCCCCCCCACCCCACCCTCTGCTACCCTCCCATACTGCAAATAGACCAGAAATAGCCATGAGAAGTGCGGTGCATCTCTCTTACCTGCTCATTTCAAAAGTAGCACAGACAGAATTGGTATAACACTGGTATAAACAAGTCATACTGCAATTTAAGCATCAAACTTTCAGGATATATTAACTCCCCTGGCATTATGATTCTTTCCATATTTTACGGTCTAAAAGCGGTGCAATTTTTTCACATACTTTTAGACCCTCAAAAAACAGGGGGGGGGGGGAAATCACACCACAGAGAGATCTGCAGCAGCCTCTGCACAGACTCGCCTCCATGGGATCCAGCACTGCAGTTCTCCCTCTGTCCTCCGGGTGACGCTGTAACCCTGTAGTGAGATCGCCGTCTGTCGTCATGAGAACAAATGGCGATATCACCCGAGGGATGCAGAGCCTGCAAGGACAGGAAGAAGAATGGCTGCCGGCATCAGGTTCCCCCGGGAGGTGAGTAAAAATGCCCGCTTTGCACTATGCTCTGCACAGTCCTGCCGGCAGACACCACGAGTCATGGGATAGCGCTCCTTGCTTGTTTTTTTCACCCTGAGCCTGACTCGTCATAACTGCCAAGGAGGTTAATCACAATGGGCCTGATCCAATTGACTTTTTATCCAAGTTTTTTCCTAGGTGATATTTTCACATCTTATAAGTAAAATTCATTTTATGCCACCAGCAAACAAGAAAATACTCATAATAATTTTGACAGTACCGTTTTCCTACTTTTTAGTACTCTTTTAATTGCAGAGTGCTGAAAAGATGAAAAATTATTTCCTAGGCGAAAACGTAGGAGAAAAGGTGGATTGGCCAGGGCCCAATAGCTCTTATATAATTAACTTTTTCTCCCAAGTTTTCCTAGGTGATGTTTACACACATTATTAATAAAATGCTATTTAAGCTACCAGCAAGCAAAAAAATACTCGGAATAATTTCAATACTACTTTTTCACCTACTTTTTGGTACTTTTTAAATTTCAAAATGCAGAAAAGTTATTTTAATCAAAAGATGAAAAATTATCTCCTAGGAGTAGAAGTAACGGGCATCAAATTTCACCTTGGCCTTGTAGATAAGAATACTATTCTTGTGACAGAAGATATATTATAACACCTGCAGGAATTGGCCTTAACAGTGGGAGAACTGCAAAGTCCAAAATCCCCTAATGCAAAAGTCAGAAAATGAGATGAATCTATTTGGAATTTGGTGGTCGTAGGACAAATGAAATAACACTCGAAAAAAGAGACCTGTTTTTCTTAGCTTCCAAGATAATTTGTTATTGTAAGCTGATTGACAGACAGTGCCGCATGTTTGGATACAGGTAGAGTAACGTGCAATTAGAACCTAGACTTGGGCTGACATGGAGTTAGAAAATTTTATAAACAACACGTTTAAGCTTTCCACTCCGCCTGCAACACAGGAAACAAAAGGTATTTCTGACATAAATCATACAGCTACTATTTTAACTAGGGGGGGTTGAGTTCAGTAACCCTAGAAAAACAGCCACAATGTTATGGCCTCAGACTTGATTGATGATGTTAGATGTTGATTAGTTAGACCTAAATGACAAGGTTCTTCAACAGCCGGTTTCTAGCAAAGCCATAACTTACGTACAAATGTAGCGCTTGTGTGACACTGCATGGCCTTGGTTGTACGGGATATTAATCCTGACAAATGAAAACAAGCTGGCACTTTAATATTGTTTCTTGGTCATTTCAAGTACCCAGACTAATATAGATTGCGATGTGGTGGCTTAAAAATGTCAGATAGGATCTCAGCCAGTTTTGCATGCTTTTTAGTCCTATTTAAACCTCTTGGTGTTACAAATCTCACTGTGTACTACAGCTGTAAACTCATCAGTTCCTCACAGAAGCAGCTTCTCTTCTTCAAAGCTCTAGTTAAGGCACAGAATAGTAAACATTAGGGCTATGGCCCACTCAGCGTTTTTAGCTATGCTTTGGATTTTCCAAAAGCGCTAGCCTAATTTAAGTCAATGGAGCAGAGCCCAAAGGAGGGAAATCACAATTGCGGGTCCTGTAGCATTTTCGGAGTGATTTCATAGAGGAAAATGAAGGCCCAAAATCGCTTTCCTCTAAATCGCTCTGTTCTAAGCTGTAAAAATCACCTCAGCATTTTGAGAATGATTTTGCAATTGCAAGTGGGTGCCTAGCCTAAATGAAATTAATTAGCTGTGAATAAAATTGTTGTAGTTCCTGTACAATACTTGTTGACCTATAATGGGATGCTTTCTCATCGCCAGTCTGAAACACTCCCCCCTCAAAGTGTACAGGAGATGAAAGACATCTCAGGTACTATACTAACCTCGCCTTCTCCCTGGTGGCTCCTGACCCCTGCAATATGGCCCAAAAGACTGGCCGTGATCTACAGCGGCCGGCAGCATTCTGCGCTTGTGCAGTGCTACTGTGCGGGCAATTACGTGCGACTCGGCCAGGCTACTGGGCCGTACTGCAGGGTGCAAGAGCCATCTGGGGAGGCGGCAAGGGATTGAGCGGCCTCAAGGGGGCTTAAGGAAGCCCCTGGTGAGTATAGAACCTGAGATGTCTTTTATCTCTGGTGCACTTAAAGAGGCACTATGGTCAAAAATTGTAAAATGTAAAATAAGTGCAAACCTATACATATAAGAAGTACGTTTTTTTTCCAGAGTAAAATGAGCCATAAATTAATTTTCTCCTATGTTGCTGTCACTTACAGTAGGTAGTAGAAATCTGACAGAAGTGACAGGTTTTGGACTAGTCGATCTCTTCATGGGGGATTCTCAGAGATTTTTATTTTTAAAAGCACTTAGTTGCTCTGTCCAACTGCCCAAAAACTGTGTAGCGAGCAGAGAAGCTGGCCAGCATCATTGTTTAAATCTTTTTTTTTTTTTTGGAATATCTGTATAAAGAATAAAAACCTTGCTGAGAATCCCAATGCTATACTACACTAACCCCAGCTGCACCCACCAGCTAAGTTACAATACAATGCACTACACACTACAGACTAACCTACACTAACCCAAGCTGCACCCACCAGCTAAGCTACACTACACTGCACTACACACTACAAACTAAACTACACTAACCCCAGCTGCACCCACCAGCTAAGTTACAATACAGTGCACTAAACACTACAGACTAAACTACATGAACTCCAGCTGCACCCACCAGCTAAGCTACACTACACTACAAACTAAATTACACAAATCCAAGCTGCACCCACCAGCTAAGCTACACTACACTGCACTACAAACTAAACTACACTAACCCCAGCTGCACCCACCAGTTAAGCTACACTACACTACACACTACAGACTAAACTACACTAACCCCAGCTGCACCCACCAGCTAAACTACACTGCACTACAGACTAAACTACACTAACCCAAGCTGCACCAACCAGTTAAGCTACACTACACTACACACTACAGACTAACCTACACTAACCCCAGCTGCACCCACCAGTTAAGCTACACTACACTACACACTACAGACTAAACTACACTAACCCCAGCTGCACCTACCAGCTAAACTACACTGCACTCAGGGCCGGATTTGTACTTTCCAGCGCCCTAGGCTGGCTGTCACCAACCCCCACCCCCCCCCCTATTCTGTCCAACTCTGACTAGTGATCACTGGGTTACATGGGCTCCTGTCTGTTTTGCTGCTTTGCCCCCCCTGTTCAACAAAGAAGCAGTGCATGCTCTGGCCACTCCATGTAATTTTGCACTCCAGCCTGGATGCACAGCAGCTGATAGTGTTCAGGGCTTGCATAATTCAGAAATGATGCGCATATATGAGCAGCACTTCTCAAGTACGCATACCCATAACACGCCAAGCCTCAGCTGCTGTGCACCTGCATACAGGAGTGCGAAATTACAAGAAGTCCGAGAGGACAGAGTATGCGCTGCTTCTTTGTCCTCTGTGCGACTTGCTTCAGTCAGAGTCACAAACCGGTGATGGTGCAGCGCAAAGGAGAGAAACCAATCCAAAACAGAGAACAGGTAAGTAGAAGGATCCGACACTACACACGCTGGCATAGATGTAGTGTAATGCTAGGTACACACGATGCAATTGTGACAGATTTACTGTCATCTCGATTATTTACAATGTCTGATCTGATTTCTGAAAAATTTTTAATCGATTTTCCGTTCATTTCTATGAAAAAATAATTCAGAAAATCTATCGGATAGCAGATCGGACATGTTGGAAATAGTCGATCTGACAGTAAATCTGTCAGAAAATTGCATCATGCGTACCTAGCATAAGCTCAGGTGTACTTTACACAGTGACAATTTAGCACTTGGGGCAAGTTACTACAGATCTTAATCAGTCAGCAGGAAGTTTTTACGTTTTGTAATAGAATGATAATATTTATTGGATAACCAAAAGAAAACAGTGAGCCTTTGTTAGGACACACAGCTATATATACAGTCAGCAGGAGATGCATACATTGTTTTGTAAATATAAATAAATGTAATACAGTTGTCATTCTGTTTCAAAACATCCTGCTTTCACTGATGGCTAACACAGAACAATGCTTTGCTGCTTCTAAAACATGTCAGGAAAGAGTTAAACTGTAGCACAGAGAGAATGTTACTGTCATTCCTTAGAAAAGATAAACAAACCATAAATTCAACAGGTCTCAGGTCTTTAACAGCTCTGACCAAGTAATAAACATCAGTCAGGGGGAGAGGAGAGCTGATAATTCCTGTCCTTGAATGCGTACATAAAGAAACTAATCTGAACTCAAAAGTTCTACTACTTGAGCCCATATATTTTTCTTCTCATAGCAGCTTGTATGTCCCCACTCATTATACTGGACAAGATTCTCAGATGACAACAGATGCTGTCATCACACACACTCTGCAGTGAGAGAGATGCAGGGATCTCTGGAATTCAGGCAGAATAGAGCAAAACAGAAGTGATTTACTTTGACATGTGACCTCTTATCTCTCCAAGTCCTGCGCCCTGCTGAATTTTATCGCCCTAGGCCTTGACCTTTGTGGCCTTCCCAGAAATCCGTCCCTGACTGCACTACAGACTAAACTACACTAACCCAAGCTGCACCCACCAGTTAAGCTACACTACACTACAGACTAACCTACACTAACCCCAGCTGCACCCACCAGCTAAGATAAACTACACTGCATTACACACTACAGACTAAACTACACTAACCCCAGCTGCACCCACCAACTAAGCTACACTGCACTAAACTATAGACTACACTGCGCTGACACTTCTCATCTGATCCACTCGCTGTTCTCCTCGCCCCCTCGCTCCAGCCACTGTACACACAATAATTTCCTCTTCTTCTGAAGCTGCCAATCTACACTGCAGCTGCCTGATGCTGCCAATATACAGCTCTGGGTCCTCTGCACCTATTTTTACCATATCTTAAGAATGGAATATAAGATGCACTCACGTTTCCCCCCGGTTTTGTGGAAGAAAAAGTGCACCTTATATTCCAAAAATATAGCACTGATAGAGTATATATTGTCTTGTCACTAACTGAACTCACAATCTAATCCCTATCATACTAATATGTCAATTGTAGTCTAGGGCCAAGTTTTAGGGGGAAGCCAACTAACTTATCTGTACGTTTTTGGGATGTGGGAGGAAACCAGGGACCTAGTGCTACGTAGTTCTGGGTAAGCCGCGCAGGAGGTTTTCTCCGGCCCTGCTGGGCCGATTTCTTTAAAAAAAAATTTGCTGCACGCAGCTAGCACTTTGCTAGCTGCGTCAGCATACCAATCGCCGCCCCGAGCTCGATCGCCACTATCCGTCGCGCCGCGCGGCCCCTCCCCAGACCCCGTGCGCTGCCTGGCCAATCAGTGCCAGGCAGTGCTGAGGGGTGGTTCGGGACTCCCAATGACGTCCCGACGTCGGTGACGTCATCCCGCCCCGTCGCCATGACGACGGGGGATGCCCTCCAGGAAATCCTGTTCTTTGAAAGGGATTTCCTGATCGGAGATCACCGAAGGCGATCGAAGCGGGCGGGGGGATGCCGATGAGCAGCGGCTATCATGTAGCAAGCCCTGGGCTCACTACATGATATAAAAAAAAAAAAAAATGCTGCGCTGCCTCCTGCCGGAATTTTTTATACCGCCAGGAGGGTTAAGGAGGCTTTGAAGTGACATATCGTAGAATGAGGTAAATGATTCAGGATACCCACTTTTAATTCACTGAAATATACTGGTTTTAGCTTCTGAAACACTTCCTGTATCTATATGTTGCTGTATATATAGATGTAGACCTGCCCTCCTAATGATGTCAGAGTCTAGGCTGTTCAGTTATGCAGCATTCTTCTCCTACAGCATTCTGGGAAACAAGGTATCTTTTCTACTGGCTTCGGAACTCTCAGTAAAGACGTCGCCACCTGTGATAAATTTCAGAATATAAACCAGGTTGAGGAAAGATTTTAAAATGGGCAAACCCTGACTAAATAACTTATAACTGAATATTGTATAAAATAAGCAATTTTATTCATTACATTATTTTCAGTACAGTTCAGCTTTAAAGTGTTTCCTGCTGTATGGCTTGCAGTAATCTGGAGGTAGACATCTTATTATAGTGATAGCTGAGCCAATACACATAATGGGACTTAGTAATAGAAGACAAAGGAGCAGTGTAGTGAAGATCAGAGGTTTGTTTCTTTGCTCACTGAAAACATCCAATCAGGTGTAGAGGAATTTAAAAAGACAAACTTCAAAGAGGAAAGGCAGGCACTCAGTACAAACTGCAGATGGGAATGATTCCGCTGAAGGGCAGTGTAGAGAAACTTCAGCAGAAGCTACGTGCTCACGACAAATGGAGTTCAAGCATTGTGATCATTTCATACAAAAAGAGAGCAAAAGATGTCTGGCACTGTAGCTTTAATGCGTCACAGCAAGTGTACAATGGATGTAACAAAAGACACACACAAGGACAGAGTCCGTGGATGTGATGGTACTTATCGTGCTCTGCTGAAGGTGGGGAGGCAGCTGTGGGCGCCAGTAGGTGCACGGCCTTACAGCCGTTTCGCAATGGGGTGAGCCTTGCTTCTTCGGAGGCTATTCGTGCCAGAGGCTAATCGTGCACGATTAGCCTTCGAAGAAGCAAGGCTCACCCCATTGCGAAACGGCTGTAAGGCCGTGCACCTACTGGCGCCCACAGCTGCCTCCCCACCTTCAGCAGAGCACGATAAGTACCATCATTTCCACGGACTCTGTCCTTGTGTGTGTCTTTTGTTACATCCATTGTACACTTGCTGTGACGCATTAAAGCTACAGTGCCAGACATATTTTGCTCTCTTTTTGTATGAATTTAAAAAGAATAGGAATGTCTGGACATGTTTGGATGCTTGAAGTGAGTAGAGATAATGTTTCCTGCTCTTTAATTCTTCTTTAGTAATTGCCCCTCTAGGTGTGGTCAGTAGCATCTGCCTGGGTAACAACTTTCAGTATGTAAAACGCAGGAGAGAGGTAAACAATTGTAGCACTCTGATAGCAATGGCCAGGCAGACTTCTATTTCTTATGTATTTACCCATGTTTTATGGATCAGCCCAAACCTTCTGAAAAGTAATGAAAGTCAGGCTGGCTGGATTGTAGCTGGGGTTCTAAGGCCTCTTCCACATGGGATTCTGAAAGCAGTGAATTCATTGCTTGCCAGCAGCATTCGCCGCCCAGGTGCTTGCTGACAGTTAGCAAGGGTGATGGAGGAGGGGTGGCCTCCTCTATGGAGTAACATTTGAGCTCAGTCACATCAGTGCTCAGACATGATATGCTGTAGTTTTCTGCCACTGTGTAACGCCACCATATATCAAATGATGACAGACATGGAGATAAAAACGCTGCCTACACCCTACTGCTTGCGGCCAAGGAGCCTGAACTGGCCAACAGTAGTTCAGCTGTCCATGAAAAAGAAACCTTACATTCAGATGAGGAGGATGTAAATTCATCACTTCAGTAGATCTGTTGTATGGCCTTTCCATGCAGAGATTAAAGGTGCCCATACACTCGTCAGATTGGCAGCAGATAGATAAGAAATGCATCTGATGATCTATCTGATGCGTTTTTAGAACATTTTTTACCAGGATAGAATTCCAATAGATTTCAGTTTGAAATCTATTGAAATTCGATCTGATGGCATTTTTTTGCCATCAGATTTCCATTAAGGCCAATGCAAACTGATAAGCAATCTCATCAGATCGACCTAAATTTTCCATCCTGCCAGTTCGACAGAAATCGATCGAAATCGGCCATCGATCGGTCGATTGGCCAACCGATTTTCAATCGATCAATCGATCTGGATCGATTGGTCGGCCAGAAAATCGGCTCAGTGTATGGGCCCCTTAACTGATTGGAGACCGCAGGCTCTGACCCCAGGGGCAAACGCAGGATTTTTAAGGGGGGGGTTCCTGAAAGGTCCAGAAGCACGTATGTCCCCGAGTGCTTCCGAATACAGGTGGCTCCATACTGCCCATGCACAAAAGTGCGCTGGCGTATTACGGAGCTGCCTATCTTTGGAAGTGCTCAAGGACACGAGTGTTTCTGAGGGCTTCTGGTAGCAGCAAATGTGAACGGGGTACAGCGCTGGAACAACTCCCCAAGAGAGGAACAGGAGATAGACTTAGTTTGGACAATTCAGTGGAATATGCTACATAGTGTCACATAGCGCAAGCGATACCCATATGATGCAGGGATATATGCATCTGCGGAAGATAGCGGCGGTATATAAATACTAAATAATAATATTTGTAATAGATGTTTGCCCACGGACCCTGAGTCCAGGCAAGCTCTGCATCATGCTGTGCATATTTACCAGCTTGCCTGCACTCTAATTTCATCATGTCGGACACTTCTGTGCTGTGGAGAGTCCAGGACTCCATAACCAACATTCTCTCACTGCAGGCTGCATCTTCTTGTGAGGGAAGCTGGGCTGCCTCTCTCATTCTATTAGCTGGAGGGAAGCACCAGAAGTAAGAAGGGAGGGAGAATGAGGCTGTTTATATTATGCGGGCTTCCCTGGCTGAATACACAGCTCAGTGCAGGGGGGAGGTTCCAGACACCCGGAATAGCCCCCTCAGTTCGACAGCTTTAAGGACCAGAACAGTTTTGCACTTCCTGATCACTCTGATTGGCTTTATTGGTCAGGAGCCAATGAAAATGGCATCAAAAGTAAAGAGAAGAGACGGCACACCACTGGCTGCAAATCAAGATGCTGTGTATTAGCGAACAAGTCACACTACATGTTACGGAGGAACACCCTCCTTCATCAGGTGTTTTTTGACACCTGATGAAGGAGGGTGTTCCTCCATAACATGTAGTGTGACTTGTTCGCTAATACATAGCACCTTGATTGCAGCCAGTGGTGTGCCGTCTCTCCTCTTTACTTTTGATATGATATGAGCTGTATAAGTAATCCAGCTGAGACAAGGCGCCGGCAGATTGTTTCAGGTAACTTGTTACTTGATTAGCTGCTTGCCAAGCACCTTGGTGAATTCCATGCCAATGAAAATGGCTCCTGACCAATGTATGTAACTCCACCTGCACGGGAGCCGCTGGCGTTAAAACTATGCCACATCATGCTTAGGCAGCCACAAGTGTGGCATAGTTTTAACCATTGGCGGTCTTGAGCTGGTTAGCCCATTTCCTAAAACAACATGCTCTGTTACTGCAATCTTGCCCTATCAGAGTGCCCAGGGGATTCATGTATTCTGTTACCTCTAGTGAGTAGAGGCAGATAGTGAACTCTGGACTGAATTGCAAAGGCACAGGCCAAAAGATAAGTTTGATTGTGAAAGAGTCCTGAATGTCTAGTGCTGCCTCTATGTTTCAATGGAAACTTGTTTGCAGGGCTATCCAAGTTACCGTACTTTGTAGGCTACTATTTTACTACAGTAGTTTTTACATTACATTTTTCAACCAACTATCATTTTCTTAAATGGCTAGAATGATCACATTTCACATCTTTGTGACCATGATATGTGTACTCTGGAGCACAGAGACCTTTCTGTAGGTGTAGGAAACATCCAAGGATTACCATCTGCTTGTATGTCTGATTGTAGATTGAAAGTAATAAGTACCTACTGAAATCCTTTACTCCACCCTCAGATATACTTAGAGCAGGTTGTAGATATCAAACCAACAAATTCAGGCAATTCCGTTAATGACTAACTGTACGGCTTTGGTTCAATTCTGTGTAATGCCTGAGAAACCATGCACAGTACAGTTGCAAGAAACCAAGCACAGTACAGTTAGTCATGAATGGTATTACCTAAATCAACATTTGTTGGTTCGATGTCTTCATATCTGCTACACAGCTAAAACTGGACCATACTTCACTTGCATAGAGGAGGTTGGATATCTAAAGAAACACTTTCCTTACTTTGCACATCTTGGACATCATGTTAATAGCAAACTGACACTCCCCATGTATTATTCCCTTTTAGGAAGTCACTGTTAAATTTCTGCCAGTAAATGCACCTGAGGACATGGAGACTCCATGTTCTCCCACCACAAGTTAGGATATCAGTGCTGTCACAGGGGTGATGGGCCTACTCAGAGCAGGACAAGCCTAACAATGACAGATCATGCAACCTCCTTTCTGTTTGATATAGATAAACACAAAGCAGACTCTTTGCAAACTACATTATATTTAGCATGAATAGAGACTGGGATTACGTTATACTAATGTTAAAATAACAGTGCACCTTTGGAGACAGGTTAACCTTTTTACAGAATGGTTTATATCATTAACTGCATAGCACAGTTCAACAATGTCCTCTAACCTAAGGCAGCCAGAGTGTATCAGTAAAGCTAACCATTTAATGTACAATGTTATTTTTACAGATTATGGGCCACTAGGGACCTTAGCCCATTTAATAACGGGCTCTAGATCTGTCCCCGCCGCCACCTGTCAGCGCGCATGCGGGCGCCGGCCCACCACGTGCACTCGCCCCCGCCGCATGCCAAGCCGCCTCCTGGCTGTTCTACTCCTGTCCGAACAATAGCTGTCACTGCGGCACATGCGCAGTAGCCTGAAGCAGGGCCACACACACACTCAGACATTGGACACAGAGACACAGGGGTTTTATTAGGTAGGATATGCAATTCAATTTTTCACCTGAGTTTTCTCCTTGGTGATATTTTCAGAACTTGTAAAAAAATGCCTTTTAAACCACCAACAAGCAAACCAATGCTGAAAATAATGTTGACAGTACTTTTTCACCTACTTTTTGGTATTTTTTCCATTGCAAAGTGCTAAAAAGTTATTATAAATTCAAGATGAAAAATTATCTCCTAGGAGAAAACTCAGGTGAAAAAGTGAATTGCATATGGCCCCATGTGTTTGATGCAAAACAAAGATCAAATCTAACGAAAACCTTTGAAGAGCTTAGGCATTCTCAATTATGAATATTTGATCAATACATTGACTGGGTAGTAATAAAGAATTCCTATTCTTAGCATGATGTCTGATATCTACCCATAAATGCAGCGATGATGATGGGCAGATTCAACCAAGAGACAAATCTCTCTCTTTGATCGAATCTAATTAGATCTGTCGGCTGCCCATACATTACAGGCCAATTCCAGATCGATTTCAGCATCCTTGCCGCTGCCCCATAGTGTATAAATGTGCCCCCCATGTGTGCATTTATACATTACCTGTCCTGTGTTGCCCACTGTGCACTGCCCATCCGTCTTCCGAATCCCCCGCTCTACACACACGTCACGTGCTATATGCCAGTGGTGTGTATACCACTAATGGAAGAGGGGGGTTATCGGAAGATGGATGGGCACTGCAAGATGGCCTGCTGTGGATTCCTAGCCAAGACCACCGGTCCCCCCTAAGCTCCCCCTAAGCTAAAGGCTCCATAGCAGCCGCAAAGGCTGCTATGGTGATCCCTATTCCCTGATCACTGATTGGTGTATTCAGTATCATCCTTTTTATCTTTAACAATCTATGCAACTTTAAAAGAAAAACACTTTTTTATCTGCACAGCTAATTTAAAATATTTTTTTATTGAATATATATACAAAATTAGAGCTTGACTTGGGTTTTAAATGTGTCAAGTTAGGTTTTCTATTAAAGGAGACATTTTGGTCCAGCTAAGTTATATTTAACTTGGACAGTACAGTTGTTGCTGGCTTGGCAAGGGTTAGGGTTTTAGGGTTTGACATAAAATGACTTTGATGCTCTTTGTGGTGTAAAAATGGAGCCACCTGCTGTAATCATGTCAGAGCCTGACAGTTTCATAAGCAACACATCCCACCCTAGACTGGCCCTTTCTGCGTACTAATGTGCTGTGTCTGTTAGCTTTTTCTCACCAGTCTCTCTTTGCTTCCCCCTCTCTTTGCCCCTTTTAGCCCTGAAGATAAAAGTGAAGGAGATCGCCTACATCAATGGGGACACTAAGATCGTCCCGGAGACAAAGAGCAAAACCATTTACAAACTGAATGGGGTGACAGAAAGGGATTTGAAGAAGACCGTGCTGTGGCTTAAAGACGGCCTGCAGTGTACCTGCGATGAGATGAATGACATTAATGCTCCCTATTTAGTGATGGGACAAAAGCTCGGAGGGGAGCTGGTCATCACCTCAGTCAAGCGGTGGCAGAAAGGCCAACGGGAGTTTAAAAGGATCTCTCGCAGCATCCGCAAGCTGCAATGCTAGGCCTTTTCATTCACTAACTCTCTCAGCACTGGGGCTAGTCTGTATTTTGCACCTTCCTCCCTTATCCGGGGAACCCTTCCTTTCTGAAGTATAGCAGAAAAGGCGGGGTGATGCCTTTTGTATGAATATTATTATTTTTATTATTATTATTATAATTGAAGCAAAACTTGTAAATAATATGAAAATTTTAAAAAATCCAAATATTTTTTATGATGGCCGCACGTTAAGAGTTAGAAAAGTATTTACCATATGCAAACAGAAAAAATAATTGTGTATGTTTCTACAGGTTAACAGGAATGCTAGATGATTTTTTATAACATTAAGGTTTGCAGCATTTTCAGAATCAGGGGTTTGTTATCACAAGTGTACTTATAACATATTAGCTTTTGTTTTTTTATTTTGTTTTCCTTTTTTTTTTTTTTTTTTTTTTTATACTGACAGCTGTTTAGTATTAAAAGAGAAATGTTGGGTAAGCAGAGTGTTATGCCTTTTTCGTGAAAAGGGATGAGTACTGAATGTTATATGTCTTCTAC